>NC_088869.1:47641437-47981623 GCF_032884065.1 Artemia franciscana
CATCCAGTTTTGCATCAACAATGCCAGGATATAACATCTTACCAAGCAGTTCCCTTTTCTTTGATGAGTAATCATGAAGATATTTATACTTGCTACTCTTTTGAGAAACCCATCAGCCACATTTGCAGTACTGGTATGAGTAGCTGATATACTGACAGCATTAAATATTACAGCCCCCTCTTCAGCCTCTTCATTGACTCTTTCATTTCGTATGAAAGATTTACTACAGCAACAGCATGCTTAAAAAAAAGTTGAAATGGAGGGATCCTCAATTCTCAACAAATTTACATATCTGGAAAATTTTGAAGTCAAAAAGCTTGGCTGCTAATATGAGATCATGCTTTGAGAAGCAAAAGTCAAACTTATCTCTAATCTTATCCTTCAGGAGCAAAATGCAGCTTCAATCATCTGGTCAATCCCCAAGGTGAGTTATAAGGAGACCTCAACAGAACTGAGCAGCATTTAGGAGGAGATAGAATTCTCCCCTAATAGGATCAACAACAGTGGAAAAATTTAATAACAGAGAACAAAGAAAACAGAACAGAACATCATCTATAAGAAGGCTAGATGTCATTTTGTATCATACGCTTGCAAGAGTGTAAAAAAAATCCGATTCTGCTATAAGAAAGCTAAAATTATGGTCGTTCAGTTTAGTTTAATTTCAGTTTAAGCTAATCAGTTTTGCTTTTTTTTTTAGAATGCTGGGTTATACATAATACTTGAACAAGTCATAATGGAATGCTGAAGATTACCAGGTAATGGTGCTAAAGCTGATATATAACAACAACCATACTTAACGTTTTGGACACAAGAAAATAGCTAAGAAATAAACAGACTGTTTCATTTCACTGTCTAAGGTTTTATCCAAACGTAATTATAAAATATTCATTTTTCAGTGTTTTCTGGCCAATAGACTTTTCATTTCATTATTTCTCGTTTCATATTTAGCAAAACTGATGCTTAAACTGGAGATTAGCTGCCCCTGATAAAAACAACTTAAATCTTACTGTATATTATTCACTTAATTAAGCTGTGAAGTTATTCCACTGCAAGAAAGATTGTAGTGAAGAACACACGAACAAGTGAAAGATAATAAAAATCCGTAGTAGACAAGGAATTTCTAAATATTTTGAGTGGACCATAAATATTTGTGTTCATCATTAAATATTTTGCCTCTTAGCTCATCATTTCACCTTAAGATGTGATTCGACGTTAGGAGTTCTCATGGGTATATAGCCACTGGCTACGATGGTGGCATCTCGAAGTGCTTTTGTGGCTCTAAACTTTTTTTCCTAAGAAACTAAGGACCTGGTTCTTTTTTTGCCTTCAATATTTGATGTTGCTTTAGACCCCAAAATTAGCTGGAGCTTGGCTTTTTTTGAGGTGGGGGGATATGGGAGATCGTACGGTTGAATTGTAAAAATAGGTATGCTCCAAATATGTTTCCTGAATTCTCACATAAAAATGGGTAATAAATTTCCACCTTTTCAATTATTCGAACATTTTACATTATCAGATTGAGGGTATTTTTCACAATTTGAATGTAGATTGTCATTTTCTTTCCACATTTCTCCGAAATCCTAGAGACACTTTTTGCTGAAGCACAGTTCTTTTTTAGCGGAAAATTATGGAAATGGCAGTTTGCACGATTTCAAAGTTTTCAATTGTCATGTACACAACTGTATTATTTGAAAATACTTCGAACTTGCCTCTTCCCAATGTTTTATAAAATTAAACTTGGAAACTGTCTCGGATTGGCTTCGTTGATCCACTATTATTAGCTAAATGTCATTATGAGTTAGTCAAGTGCCGTGTTAGTCCCGGTGATTTGCGAGCATAGTCATCGAAGCTCTTCTAAAAAAAAAAAAAAAAAAATGGTGGGCTAAATTTGCTCTTTTCATGAAGTCATCATTTTTCGATTTTGAGCAGAGTTTAAAGGTCTTCCTGACAATTTTTGCTTATTCCTTTTTCTTAAATTCTTTTTAAGCTCGGACTTTCTGACTTAGTCAGTTAATAATTTAGGACTTTCTGACTGTTCAAATGTTCACTGGACCAATTTAAAAGAAAAAAAAAAGGATAATTACGTACCCTAGAAATGGCTTCTCTAGGAAATTTCAGTTCGGCAATGGAGAAGCTGTCTTTAATAATGCGACACTTGGCCAAGATTGTCTGAAGACGTCCAAATGAAGACAACGCTAAACTGCAAAACAACAAAATTTATGAGCCGAAGATTCAACACCTAAGGATTGACGAAATACAAAATTATGCTGTCCAGCTATATTTAAAAATTTACAATCTTTATTCTGAACACATGATCCCCATTATTCGTAGAATGACATATTTTACAATTCAGATTACGAACTTAAAATAAACTTTTTCAGTAGAAAAGGGTCCAGGCTTCTTCGTGAGTCCATATTCACCAACCAAGATGTAGGCGCGGATGATGGTAAAATACGACCATGGCTTCTCTTTCGTACAATTACGCTCATCTTGTTAGTCAAAGTACTTATTTACGAGTTTAAGTAAAAACATAAATTAAAAAAGGCTTCCAAACGAATGAGACATACCATTAGAAATGAAAAACAAACTATAGAATTTACAACGGAATTCTAGTAGCATGGACTGGAACTGCAGGCTTCTAACTCCCAATTTGCAAAATTTCTGAAATTTTTTGGAATAACAGTTCATAATGAACAAAACTTGTAAGTAAAGAGTGACCCAACGCCTATAGTACCCTAAACCAACGCTGAAAACATGCATTTTAATTATAGAATATATGCATGAATGACAATGTTCTTTCCATGTGAACACAAAATATGGTGAACGTTATATTCTTTCGGCTTAACCATGTTCATTATAAGTTATTAACATATTGAATCCCCTAAGAAAAGATCTGTCTGAAGATCTTCTTCCCTGAAAACATACTAATCCTGACCCATTATTTATTTTTGCCGTTTCAGATCCCAACAAGATTCCAATATCCTTAAGACTATATTGTTTTGGGGATGTTCATCATTATCGACTCAAAGAATTGTTATACAAAGTTAAACTTGAGTATGTGGGTATTTTCCAAGCTTTACATCTGAAAAAACCTTAGATAGAAAAGCTCGAGGTAAACAACGTAAATAAAAGTTAATAGAAAGCAAAGATCTGAAGAAAACAGAATTTTGATCAAGACATATAACTCAATGGAGTTTACATTGTATCCCGACTCAACATATGTGAAATTTAAATTTTGAAATTCGTTAGTAAAAGAAAATATACATATTTCAAGACAGAGTGCGGAGAGAGACATTTCCCAAAAGTGGTGTGACCTAAATGAGACAGAGATTTGACACCGACAGAACATACATAGTGACAAAATCGAGTCGGTACAAAAGCGTTGGCTCAGGATCATTTACAAAGAAGGCAAAATTCCATACTCCTTCCTCCTTAAAGCTGCGCGCATTACCACCTTAAAAGAAAGGAGGGAAAAATTTGCCTGCTTTTCGCTAAATCAGTCATTTCCAATCCCCGTACAGAGGACTTAATCCCTGATTTTCACAATCCCATTAGACTCCGACTCCCCCGGTCAGCCTCCTTAGCTAACCCAACTTACTCTCCGATCCATGCTGTTACAGAAAAGTTTCGCAAAAGTTTTATACCCTTTATTCTGGAACACCTTATTAATAATTCGTGATTATTTACTTGCCAAATTCCCCTTTTCCTCTATTGCCGTTTTTATTCTTTTTTTATTTATTGCAATGTTTTTGTAATTTTATTGTTAAGTTTACTGATTTGCCCTTTATCTTTGATGATTTTGCTTTTTAATTCCTTTTAATTTTAAGTGATTGACTTAATGTACTGTTTTGAATTTTTTTTCCTTAGCTTTTACTGACATATAAAGCGAATTCGGCTCTATAGAGCTTGTGATAGCCTTTTTAAAATAAATATTATCTTATCTCATCCTAACATCAACGCTTGCTGATTACTTACATAACTACTGCTGCTACTAACCACTTGCTGGAGCACCACACCACCCGAGGCCAACATAACTGTGCCCTTGTGATTACAAAAGTTGTATTTTAGGCGGTAGGAGCATTTTTAAATACCGAGTAGCTATTTCAGCTATCAAAGACATGTTTTACTAAGAAGACTTGTATTTTAAAATGTAGGGGAGGTCAAAGTTCCTCAAATGTAAGTTTTGCACATGTCATAGTTCTTATGTCTCTTCCTATTCAAGTCTATTTTACGACAATGATTTATTCAAATTTTTGTGTATAATTTTTACCTTTTCGCTTTTTATTGTATGGTTTGCCCCGTCAATCTTTACGCATAATGACTTACGACAGGGTTGATCATTTTTTTGGTTCTTTTTAATTGATGAAAGACACAAATTCGAAATGTTCCACTTGTGATAGTTCCTTTGAAATAAAAAAAATTTACGTGAACATTAGAGACCCCAAATCCTTGTAATCAATACCAGCTTAAAATCAATTCGCCTTCTTAGCCCACGAAGGTTTTCCCAAGTTAACCTGGACCAACTTTGTCGAATCTTACCTTTTCTATCGAATTTTACCAATAATTCTTTACAAATACTATCCTTTGTTATTTGTATCATACCAATACATACTTGGTATGATTATGTAGGCAGAATAGATTGGATAAATAAAGTGATATCTTATGAGTTAGGAATATCCAAAAGCTATTTGATAAAATTTTGGCACCCACAATCCCAAATTTGCCCCCAAACTTTCAGCAGCTACATAATTGCATGTGGAGGTCTTTTCCATTCAAAAATTCCATTACTGGTTTTCCTGATTTTTTAATGATATTTTTGGTTTTGTAAGTTTCCACTGAACTAATTGAAATAACCAGATTTTATTTTAACTCAAATATTTTAAAAATAATAGCATGGAAATTGAGCACTGACGTCAAGGCAAATAAAAATTTATCATATTAGAAAAGTAGTATACATGAATTAAATCAGAAAATTTAAAATCAGAAAAATGAATTAAATCAGAAATCATGAATTGACAGAAAATTTTTGTTACATTTATCGAACTTTAATTACCATTATTTTCTCTTTTTCGGTTTTATTGTATTGTTTTCCAAGTCGCTTTACTCGCATAGTCATTTAAAACAGCGCTGATCGTATTTTTGGTCCTTTTTAATTGGCAAAAATACAAATTCGATATGTTTCACTTGTGATAGTTCTTTTGAAACAAACTGAAATTTACATGATTATTAAAGACCCCAAATTCTTGTCATCAGTACCATCTTAATGTCAGTTAGTCTCTTAGCCTGCAAGAATTTTCCCAAGGTAGCCTAGGACAACTGTATATCGACTAGATTTCGAGTTGGAACCAGGGCTTCTACTATACCCAAACTTTTTAAATTCTCTCAAATGCTACTCGACTATTTTTTGCAAATATTATTAAACAGAAAACTGCTGTTCCAAGCTTTCATCTTTTTGAAATCCATAAAACTATACCTCAACTGTCGGCTCTGATTGGCGAGTCCTAAATTTTATGCTTAAAGTTGAATAATGTTCAACTCGAAAAATAACGAACATTATACATAGATGGCGTTGCTTTTGATTTGACTTACGAGTTCAACTACTCTGCAATCGAGGCATTATGTAGTAAGGCTATACGTCCAGTAAATAGAGATACCACACAAATTATAATACATAGGAGCAGAATAACTATTTTTTTTTAAATATGCAAAATAAATCTTTTGATTTAGGCCAAGAATAAATACTGTTTTCTCCTCTCTGCTACCCAAGTCATGCCGTTACTGCAAAGAATGTATTCTCATTTTAGAAGGAAATTGGCACATATAGATCCATCAATTAGTAGACCGGGGTGGAGGGCTTTCAGAGAAATAGAAGGAACATTCTTAAAAAATGGCTGACAGACTGGGAGATGACCAAGAGGTTTTCAGGGGAGCTCATGGTATCTCATATCTAGGTAAATATACATTGAGGTGCGTTATTCTTGAAGTAAGTGCAGTGTTGGATTCCAGTGGATATTCAAGCCTAATTCTGCTTTTAATTGTTATTTTTTTTTTTGTTAGACAGTATACAGAGAAAGGAGGTATTACATTTTATTATTATATTATTATTGCTAGACCATACATGGTATATAGTAGAGTATATTTTAGAACCAGGTATATTATATACAAATTCAGTGATATCTTATAAATTTGATTAAAACATAAAAAAGCGAAGAAAGGAAGAAAACGAGGACAAGAAACAGCCAGTGCAAAAATTGAAAAAAACTATGCAAATATTTCGGTCAAGACCTCCTTTCCGTCAAGGGTGATCTACGTAATATGAAATTGTGATATGCCATTTAGATTTATGTTTTAATTCAGTTACCCCTTCACCGTTACTAAGAAAGGGTCATCCTATTTTAGTTTTGTTTTGAGGTTTGGTTTTTATGGCACTTAGTATTAACCAAGTGACACATAGCGATCGCAAATTCTGTCGGTCCTTGTTTTGCTACTTCAGGCAAGCTAGGACGATGAAACTTGGCAGGCGTATCAGGGACCAGACCAGATTAAACTAGAAAAAGTCGTTTTCCCGATTTGACCATCTGGGGGGGCGGGGTGGGTTGCCAGTTAATTCGAAAAAAATGAAGTATTTGTAACTTACGAACGGGTGATGGCATCTTATTAAAATTTGGAAGGATATCGTGTCTCAGAGCTCTTATTTTAACTCCCGACAGGATCTGGTGACATTGGGGGGAATTGAGGGGAGAGCCTAAAATCTTGGAAAACGATTAGAGTGGAGGGATCGGGATGAAACTTGGTGGGAAAAATAAGCACAAGTCCTAGGTACGTGATTGACATAACCGGGACGGATCCGCTCTCTTTGGGGGAGTGGGGGGGGGGTTAATTATGAAAAATATGGTATTTTTAACTTACGAAGGAGTGATCAGATTTTAATGAAATTTGATGTTTGGAAGGATATCATGTCTCAGAGCTCTTATATTAAATTTCAACCTTATCCGATGAACGGGATGTTGGGGGGGGGAACCTTAACTCTTGGAAATTCTTAGAGTGGAGGGATCGGGATGAAACTTGGTGGGAAAAATAATCATAAGCCCTAGATACGGGATTGACTTAACCAGAACGAATCTGCTCTCTTTGGGGGAGTTGATTCTAAAAAATTAGAAAAAATGAGGTATTTTTAACTTGCGAAAGAGTGGTCGTATCTTAATGAAATTTCATATTTAGAAGGACCTCGAAACTCAGATCTCTTATTTTTTCTCCCGAACGGGTCCAGTGTCATTAGGGGGGGGGGGTTACCAAAAATCTTGGAAAACACCTAAAGCGAAGAGATTAGGATGAAACTTGGCGGAAAGAATAAGCACAAGTCGAAGATAGGTGACTGACATAACCGGACCGGCTCTCTTTGGTGGAGTTGGGGGGGGGGGGGTAATTCGGAAAAATAAGGTATTTGTAACTTACGAACGGGTGATTGGATCTTAATGAAATTTGATATCTAGAAGGATCTTGTTCTTTAAAACTCTCATTTTGAATCCCGACCAGATCCGGTGACACTGAAGGGAGTTGGAGGGGGAAGTCGGAATTCTTGAAAACGTGAAATCGAGGTATCTTACGAATAGGTGATCGGATCTCAATGAAACTTGATATATAGAAGAATCTTATGTCTCAGCAATTCGAATCAGATCCAGGGACATAGAGGGTTGGAGGGGGGAAACAGAAATCTTGGAAAACGCTTAGAGTGGAGATATCGGGATGAAACTTGATGGGAAAAATAAGCACAAGTTATAGATACGAGATTGACATAATTGGTACGGATCCGTTCTCTTTGGGGGAGCGGGGGTTGTTAATTTGGAAAAGTTAGAAAACTTAAGAACGGGTGACCGGATCTTAATGAAATTTCTTATTTAGAGGGAACTCATGTCTCAGAGCTCTTATTTCAAATCCCGACCAGATCTGTTGACATTGGGGGGAGCTGGAGGGGGAAACCAGAAATCTTGAAAAATGCTTATAAATGTCGTAGATACGTGACTGACGTAACCGGACTGGATCCACTCTCTTTGGGGGAGTTAGATGGTGGGGTTCAGTGCTTTGGCGAGTTTGGTGCTTCTGGACGTGCTAGGACGATGAAAATTGGTAGGCGTGTCAGGGAGCTGTACAAATTGATAAAGTCGTTTTCCCCGATTCGAACATCTGAAGGGCTGAAGGGAGAGGAAAAATTAGAAAAATTGAGGTATTTTTAACTTGCGAGTGGGTGATCGGATCTCAATGAATCTTGATATTTAGAAGGACCTCATGTTTCAGAGCTCTTATTTTAAATCCCGACCTGCATTAAGCCTCTGATTTTTCTTTTTAAAGCAATGTACTGATTCTTAAAGTTTTGCCAAAGCTCATACCATATGAGCTCTTGGCTCTTCAGACCTCGTCACAAGTGCCATATGAGCTGTTAGCTCTTGTTTATATTTTTATCAGTTTTATTCTGCACTGGGGACGGTCAAGCGGAGGTCTTGACCGAAATATTTGCATATTTTTTTCAATTTTTTCACTAACTGTTTATTGTCCTCGTTTTCTTCGTTTCTTCGCGTTTTAATGTTTTATCACGATTAGCCAGTGTGGTATCAGAAATTATTTGCTTATCAATTTAGAATATCCATAGCCTGTTTTTCTGTAAAATTACCGAAGGTAACTTTTCTTTCCAAATTCTCATACTTGACGCTTAACTTTTCTCAAAGGATACTGTAAAAGGTATACAGCTTTATGAGTTCATAAATGATGAGTTAAATAGCTTTAAAGCTTTTTTTGTACAACTCACAATGCTGAGTAGACACAGCAAATTTTTAATCATAAACTTCGTTCGAATAACTTCCACATGAATATACAAAATGAAAAGGTACACAAAAAGAAGAAAATTCACTAAAATCAATTTAAAATTGTCTGACGGTCATATATATGTCTTCGTTGCTCCTGGACTTGCCTTCTCCATTTATCCTGCTGGTGTCCAACGCGATTGAGCACTCCACCACTAGTTGTCGTCCGTGGACGAAGGGGAGGAATGGGTCCAGACATCTCGTCCTGCGTACAAAGTTCAAACTACATAAATGATCTCAGTATAAGAAAGCAAATAATGGACGACAACCTTACTGCATTATAAAAAATACGATGAAAAAATAATGAAGAAAACTATGTAAAAGGCAAAACTGCGACAACAATACAAAAACAAATTTCTGTTAAAATCAGGCTAAGACACAAATATATTCTAAGCAAAAGCTTCAATAAACATTCAGTAATAAAAGAGGTAAGGAAACCCAATCCCCATACAGGATAAACTCTGTAATATGGGAAGAGGCTGTAGCCATAATAAGATTAAGCTGCAAACACGTTCTCAACATCCAAAACATGAGTCTCCGCTTTTCCTTAGATCCAGCTTTTTATATAGACTGGCAATGCTTACTCCCCCCCCCCAACCAAAAAAATATTTTTGACTCTAAAAAAGAAAACAGATTGCTTCAAAAAATAGGCTTTTCTTTAACTCATCACAAATGAAGGCAGATAGGCTACTTCATAATACACTGTTTTCTTTATGCAAGCCCCCTATTTACGTTTTATTTTAGGTTTTGCAAGCTCAGTGACTAAGCGGGTGAAAATACCAGAGCTGTGGAGCCGGAGTTTTAGTAAATTTTTGCTGGAGTCAAAATTGGAATCGGTATACTGAACATGTCTGGAGTCAGAGCTGAAGTCGGTTATAACTTATAAAATCTAGTCAATCGAAGCTTTAATGAAGTGTTAAAATTGAAAACGCTCAATTATTTTCAATCTAAAGTGCATGGTATAAGTTACAAAGTACCATTGCAGCAGTGAGGTTCAAACTTTGGTCCTTCAATGTGTTTTCCCTTGCAGAGGCAACTTTAAGCAGAACAATATACATGTTGTATCTTGCTTGGGTCAAAATTACATTGGAGTTTTCAATGTGCAGATTTTAAGAACTAAAGCAGGGAATTGGCCCCTCTTGGGTCTAGTCCTCGAGACCACGCCGAAATAAAACTCGGCAGCAGCCAACGCAATTATTTGGTCAGCAGCAGCACACGTGGTGGAAAAAATTTCTGCGGTGCGTCACCAAAAACTGATCGGCGGCGTGCCGTCAATTGATCGGCATTTGTTCTATTTTTAAAATTTGTTTGCTTGTTTTTTTCTTGGTTACTATGACCAAACCTCGAAAAAAAAAACGACGAGACATCAATCTTAACTTCTCTCTAACATCCTTTTAATCTAAATGATTAACGAGAGACAGTAAGACCTAAAACTGACTCAAAATTGAATGAATCCAACAAAACAGAGAATTTAAAATTTAACTGAATTTAAATTCTAAGACTAAAATTAAAACAAATTTAATTACACCATATCTGGTGCGAGAAACATCAAGGGAGTCTTATGTATATATCTTCCCCCATGTCTGGATTTTCTGGTCCTGCAGCCTACACTTCACTTCTTTGACTACCTATACCTATTTTCCAATTCCGGATGTCTCTTACTTTCAGCATAATACTAAGAAAAACAATGTTTACGTCCAATTTACCATTGTTTTTTCTTCAATGGCATCGCAAAGAAAACTAAATATGGAGATAAAGAGCAAAGCATCTTTATAGGTCCTACTGGCGGTGCTGATCTCCGTTTCATGCCCCTTCATCAAGGAAGTGCAAAGAGGGCCAGTCATCCTTTGTTTCCGCACACCCTTCCTAAGAATTCTCTGGGTACCCATTTAGAGCTAGTTCGACAATGGCTAAGCACATAAAACGAAATAAATAACACCAATTTACCATTCTTTTTTCTTCAATGGCATCGCAACGAAAACTAGATGTGGAGATACAAAATATAGCATTGAACTTAATAGGTCCTACTGGCGGTGCTAATCTCCCTTTCATGGCCCTTCATCAAGGAAGTGAAAAGAGGGCCAGCCATCCATTGTTTCCGCACACCCTTCCTCTTTACCTTCCCTAGAATTCCCCGGGTACCCATTTAGAGCTGGTTCGACTATGGCTAAGCACACAAAATCAAGTAAAGAACCAAAAACACCAGAATTCGATCCCCTGTCCTGAAACACAAAGTCTAGCGAGCTAATTTTGACCGAACTTCGCAAGAAAATTAGGAGATAGCTAATTGGCTTGGGACTTCTAAAAAACTATATGAATATCGTCCTAATTTTAGAGGTAAGATTGCCGCACTATCCTCTACATTTGCCTCTAAATATAAAGTATCAGAGTCTAAACATAATGGAGCGACGATTATCCACTATTGCATTATTGAACGCAAGTTTTAAGAAAGTTGGGAAAATCAGTGGATTTCCTTTCTTTAGTGCAGGGTTCCGGAAAGTCTAAATTTGCCGAATTCTCGTGGGCGGTTATTCCAATCAATATGGAGAGAGGATTTAACTTCTAGTATCTTTTCAGCTCGAGAAACATATTTAAACTATGCACGTGATTAGACTGTAAAATAAAGTTTTTACTCCCCAAGTAAATTTTATTAGGTTTACTTTGATAGGATCTTCTTTGTTACTATTTTCTAAATTTTGTTCGTGTCCTGGCCCAGTGGGTTCCGGCACTATAAAATACGGGGGATTCACCAGCAATAATATCCTCCAAGCAAATCCTAGGCGTGGCTTTGGGTACTACTTGGTTCAGAATTCAGCAGAAAGGTCGGCATCTTTAAACATAACGTGGAACATAACGTTATTTATGGGTGCTCAAACTAAAACCCTCCAACACCACTTTCTATCATTAGCTTTCGACATAAAAAGAGATTTTGTTATCATTGATTTGCTGTAAATTTATCCGACAAATACCTTAGGTCAATAATAGGAGAAGAATGATTTCAAAAGCTTCTGTCTAGAGCTTGTCCAAGCAGTTCTGGAACGGTTATAAATAACAATCCAACATAACTTTGCAGTTTGGCATCTATAAGTAAAATATTTTCTGCCATTTACTTGATAATTAACACAGAATTAAATTATGTTTACACATAGAAAAGTACTGAAAGCTGTCTGTGTTAAAAGTCTTGTGAGGCAAAGCAACATAGTCTTTGTTTTTATACACCATAAATTTATACGAAACGAGAAAATTGGGTTAGGTTGTATGTTCTGTGGTACAGTAATACACTAGCTTGAATATATAGTACATTTTGATTGTATCAGATTAACGACGCTTATTGACTACTAAGGTCCCTGCGTCGACCCTGTAGTGCATTGCTGCAGCATGATTCGACCTCTGGGTCCTGTATTACCAAGCTAAGGTCAAACCCACTGCGCCACCGCAGGACATAGTGCATTTTAAAGAATCAGCAAAGATTGGGCTTGAAAAAATAGAACAAAACTGGTTTTTAGACGAAGCAGCGTGTTTTGATTTAAAGGAGAGTATTTAAGGTATTAAGGAGTATTAAGGGGGTATTTAAGGTATTAAGGAGTATTAAGGAGGTATTTAAGGTATTAAGGAGTATTAAGGAGGTATTTAAGGAGTGTCCTTTTTTCTCCCACAACACACTTGTCAGCATTGAGTACACTGATCGATGTCACTGAATAATAAATAAATAAATAAAAAAAAGATAAATAGAAAAAAAAAAGAATCCAACCAATCGTACAAAAAAAGAAGAAATAATAAACACTTAAAACGAAACAAAAATTTTCAAAACGCTGTTTTCGTGAAGCTCAACAAGACCAAGTGATACCTTCAAGGCGTCACGCCATTCATATTGTATTCCATACAATACGATCCAACCAATCGTACAAAAAAAGAAAAAAGAAATAATAAAAAAACACTTAAAACGAAACAAAAATTTTCAAAACACTGTTTTCATGAAGCTCAACAAGACCAAGTGATACCTTCAAGGCGTCACGCCATTCATATTGTATTCCATACAATATGACTCACCATTAAAGCATTGAAGTCTGGCCGTATGGAAGAATCAAAAAGAGTGTCCGTACGGCTTATATTACTAGATTATAATTAGTTTGACCAGGGTAAGACGGAAAAGATGGATCAGAGATAAAAAGACATTTTATTTGTCCGCATCAGCAAAGCCGAACATATACTGCTGCTACATTTCACGCTACACAAGTAACATAAATCTAGTTTGTGCTTGTCCGGACACAAAAAAGCATAACGAAATAAAAAATAGCAACCAAAACCAAAAATGTGAGTTAATTACATGTAATAAAGGTACCTCCTCATTAGTTTGCTCCTCATAGGCTGTTGTTCTTTGCTTGCCGAGACATAAAGGATCCAAACAGACCAAAAACAGCATATAAATTACCAATAACGATATAATCCAGATAACAATAATGACAACAACCTGTAAAATAAACGTATATAGTCACGTACACGGAACGCGATAAATGATTTAGTTAAATGGTGACACTTCCTCTTCAATATCTGGCACCGTTAATCCAGTCACGGTCTTGTTTGAGGAGCGTGCATTCCTATATGGCAACCTGTTACATCAGTAAGGTAAAAGAGGTGAACAAAAAAAAAAAAAAAAAAAAAAAAAAAAAAAAAAAAATACTGTTCAGCAGTATTGGGCCAAACAATTTTACTTTTTATTGAAGTACGAGAACCAAGTCCTCCAGGGAGTTTGTACTTAAGTATAAGTACCAAATACTTCTCCAAAAGTATTTTTGTTAAAGTACTTCAGAACTTAAGTATTGCGGTTCTAATTACAATCCCCAAGTCACCTCTATAGTATCAATTTGGTTTCCCAGTGCGTACTTAGAAAGACAAAATATGAAAGGTAAACAGGAAGGAATACCACTTACAGTTATCTCACAGAGTTGACTGTCATAAAAGTTCCACGCTGATATTTGTTAGAAAAACTCACAAGGCAATATAGACTGTGATCATGTTATGTGCTAGTTTCCCGAGGTCAAATGCTTGTCCACAGATATCTGATTCTGAACCCTACCAAAAAGGTATTTGGCAAAGACAATAGAAACAGGCAAGTTGTTTCATTGTTCTATATTGTTTTTTTTTTTTTAGATTACTGAGAGGAAAATGTAAAGCAGAATCCACTATTCAATTCCACTTGCAAAAATTTTGCATTTCCATCAAAATGTTTTTTTGAATTCACTCGTCCACTATGGGCTTTAGAATATCCTTCAGTCCTCTTCAGTACAATACAATAACTTCTAATTAAAATGGGTTTCAACTAGTCTTGATATTACAATGTTCTTTGATTCTTTATAAATTTTCTCTTCTTTTGGTTAAACAAGTATATAATGAAAAAAGAAATCACCAATGCAACACACACATAAATAAAACATACACCATAAAAAAAAGAGAAACGGAAGACTGGAAGATCAGTACTTGAATGAGGCCTTAACCCTACTCATCCATCCAATTACATAGGTCAAACAGCATCGCCATACACAATCAACCATAAAGGATAATCCATGGACAGGCAGTCGTGTCGTAAGTAAGTATAAGTCGTCATTTACCAAATAAGTAAGTAAGTAAGTAAGACGGTACTAGACCCTTAAGGTCCAAACCGGCGATGCTGGTCTCCGTTTCATGGCCCTTCAGCCAGGAAGTCCAATGGGGGGCTGGGGGCCAACCATCCTGTGCTTTCACACACCATTCCTGCTTACCTTCCCCAGATTTCTCCAGGTACCCATCATTTACCATCATCATAATAATTTCATTTACCATATCATTTACCAAATATTAAAAAACAATAAAAAAGATAAATAATTCAGAGACGACAACCCGACACAAGGGCTCATCAGGAGAATACACACTTGCCTATAGGGTTTCGGCACTTTAATGTACGGCACTATATGTAAAATCTTCATCAAACTTCTAAGATCACAAGTATTCAACCTATTGTCTTTGCAAGGCACCTAGATACCCGTTAACCGATGTCAGTTATAGTATGGACTGACAGATTGAACGCTTGTGATTGAACACTTTCAATAATGTTGGGTAGCTATTTAGCATGATTAGTTATTTTTGCCTATCACCCACATATGGAAGAACCTTTACATTAGCATTATTTTCATCACGTTCAGAATTCTCTGGATTGTTTGCGGTAGTTTCTTTGTCACTATTGTCAAAGTATTCATCACCAGAAAAGTAGCTAGCTCTATCGGTTCTGACAACCTCACTAACAGCTTTGGGATTTAACCTTTCTTGCTTCTTCTACCAAGAAGTCAACAGCAACAACCCTACTCTTGTTTTGACTTTTAAAAGGACAATTTCTAATCAAATGGCATCCTCTGAATTTTACAGACCACCCCTTTCATATACTCAAGGAAAGAAAATAAATAACACGTTGCACGCCTCTTTCATACAGAAAGCAGTATAGGCGTTTCTTCTAATTATACCAGAATTATTAGATTTGTGTGGCGTTTTGATACTCTATTGGAATTGTTTCGAATAACAAGTATAGTTCTAAATTATATTGAACACATCAAACAACAAGCATAATAGTATTATAACACGTGTTAGTACACTGTAAAAAAATAAAGTACATCTAAAATGCTATTGAAACCACAAATGTAGTGTTTTAGATGTGACCATTTTATATAGCATTTTTCTTATCTCAACATTTTTTTTGGTGCGTTTCAGCCGCTTAGTCTTGTTTCATATTATCTTGTTGAAAATTCTACCAGAAAAGAAGACAATATATTTGGGCACTTTCTGTGCTATCTTCCACTTTTTACTTTTAGCACTGTCTTACTCTTTTAATTTATCTTCTTTACTCTTTAATTTATCTTCTTACTCTTTTAATCAATCTTCCACTTTTTTACTTTTAGCACTGTCTTACTCTTTTAATTTATATGTCAAAATATTTTCACTTTACTATCGAATAAAAAGGCTGTCTAGACTAAGAAATTATTTACAAACCTTAATTGTTGTTGTGTTTCTACTTTCATATCGACACTGACATCTGGGGCAAAATTCTTGCTCCTTACCAACTATATCTTGACCAACTTGAGGTAGCACCACATTAGTGCAGTCACTAAAATAGATTTTAAACAATTACTCTTTTTAATACCAAGTTACAAAACAATGTTAACTTTATGACACCAATTCATAAAGCAAAGAGTATGGAAAACTGGTAAGAAGGGATACCAAATCCATCTCTGAGAAAATAAAACAAGCAAAAAGACACAAAACAATTACCAAAAAATGTTATCTTTATGATAACAATTACCAAAGGAAAGAGCATGGGAGACTAGTAAGAAAGGAAACTAAATCCGCCTCTGAGAGAAATAAAAAACAAAACAAAAAAATTAACAATGTCACCTTTATGATAAAAGTTACCACTGAAAAGAGTACACAAAACACACATACGATACAATTACCAAAGCAAAGAGTATGGGAACTTGGTAAAAAAGGAAACTAAATCCATCTTGGAGAAAAAAGTTGTTATGATTTTGTCAGTCTTTCTATAGAGGAGAAATCTCTGCTCTACTAGAGATTTTCGATATGTTTTGTTGTGCTACAGTTTTGCAGTAATGTGGAAGTTTATTAAGATGTGAGTTTTATTTATTTGTCTTTTTCTATCCTGTTGTGTTGCTTTTTCTTTTTATTTAGATGATTTAACTAAAAAAAAACTTTTTGTCTTTTTCTTTTCCTTTTTACCCGTTCATAAAGTCTCTCAAACATGGATTCGAATTTCCTTTTTTTTATTAATGTTTTTTTTTCACTGTTTCATTTTAATTAAACCCGCTTTTCTCTCAAAATTTTTGAGGAAAAAAAACATATAAGACACCAAACAATTACCGAACAATATTATCTTTATGATACCAATTACTAAAGCAAAGAGTATACGAAACAGGTAATTAAGGACACCAAATCCATCTCTAAGAAAAAAAACTGCCAAAAACACAAATACCAAATATTTACCAAACAATGTTATCTTTATGATAACAATTACCAAAGCAAAGAGTATAGGAAACAGGTAGGAGAGGAAACAATTTCCATCATTGGGAGACGGATTCTCTCCATCATAGGCAGCAAAATAGCGCTTCCTAAGCAGCGCGATGTGGACACAATGTATTATTATTCATTCTTTAATTATTTTTTTTCTCTGAAAGGGGCTCATTCGATTGAAAATTAAAAGTTTCAAAGCCATTTTTAATGGTCATAAGTTTTTTGGGGGCAACCCCCCAAAGAACTAGAATTGGAAGTTTAAGTTGACTTTTAAAGAGTTAAATTGATCATGGGTCAGACCCCCCCCCGCCCATGTCGTATTGTCCCCAGTCCGAAAAAAGTTCAAAGATCACATTAAAAGGCCTTTGGGGTTGACACGACCTCCCATGGTAAGGAGGCGAAAACTGTAAGTTATGCCCCGGGGGCAAATAAGGTTTTTAAAGAAAGGTCGGCCGTGTAAACTTTAGGAGGTGGTTCATTTGATTTGAATGTTTACTTCTAGTTCCCGTTTAAGAATCAAAAGTCCAGGAGGGCAACTGTACCCTTCCCTCTCTGACATCCTCTTTTCCCCAAACACGTCTGATCGAAACGGTGAGCTGGTCATTTTGTTCACAATAATCCAAAGGGCAAATAAAAATGTCTTAAGGGTCGACACAACTCCCTCCCCCCCCCAGATCCCAGGGGCAATGGTTTCAAGTTATGCCCTTGGCCTATAAGGTTTTATGGAATGATGGGTCATATAAACTTCCGATCGGATGAGCTCATTTGACTGGACGTCGGAAATTTCTATTGCCTTTTTTAATAGTCAAAAGTGAATAGAGGACAGCCAGCACATCCCCCCCAAACATAATATTTCCCAAGACAGATCCAATGATAATTTTGAGTCATTTAGTTCAGTATTGTTGAAACGTCCAGTAATTATGTCTTTGGAGATATCGACTTACCCACCCCTCAGGGCAAAGGCTGTAAGTTAGGCAATTCATTCATGTTTACATATAGTATATGCTATTGAGAAAGGTATGCGTGTCTGAACTCTACTGAAGAAGTGCATTCAGGCGGGCCTTCAAGAGAATGTCGAGGGGGTGTTAAACTAAATCAAAAGACGTTTTGTGCATGTACATTGTCAAAAGAGCGACCGTATTTCAAGAATTGTTTTGGGTGTTAAATTAGAACTTTCAGAAAATACTTAAAGGGAAAGATCATCTGACCAAAGGGCAATATCTGCATGTTACTACAAATACTACTATCGCTGCTTCATTTACTGCTTCTACTTCTATTATAACTATAATAGTATAATTATAACTATATTATTATATAATTATAATATATATTATATAATTTATTAATTATATTATAATAATTATTATTATATTAATTATTATTAATTATATATAATTATATATTATAGAATTATAACTATACTTGTTATTCGAAACAATTCCAATATGGTATCAAAACGCCACACACATCTAATAATTCTGGTATAATTAGAAGAAACGCCTCTACTACTTTCTGTATGAAAGAGGCGTGCAACGTGTTATTTATTTTCTTTTCATACTTCTATTATAACTAATTGTAAGGCTAAGAGCATTGAGATGAAAATTACAAGAAACATACACAGTATCAAAAGAACATATCAGCAATGTCATAGCAATTACTAATTGTATTAAGCTGAAACTTCCAGGAATAGACGAGAGGGATATTCTGCTGACCAAAAGGCAATACATTAATACGAATGCTGCAACTAGGACTACAGCTATTACTATTAATACTACTACTAGTAATATCAATACTACTACTGTGACCAATATTATATATATTCCTAAGAGTGTGAAGGTGAAATTTTCAAAGAATTATGAGGAGGGAAGGTGAACTGAATCACAACACGCCCGTCTGTGTGCAAGTTATCAAAAGACCATAAAGGCAATTTACTGCTACTACTTCTATTATAACTAATTGTAAGCATAGAGCACTGCGATGAAAATTGCAAGAAGTATAACATACACAGTATCAAAAGAACATATCAGCAATGTTATAGCAATTACTAATTGTATTAAGCTGAAACTTCCAGGAATTGACGAGAGGAATATTCTGCTGACCAAAAGGCAATACATTAACACGAATGCTGCAACTAGGACTACAGCTATTACTATTAATACTACTACTAGTAATATCAATACTACTACTGTGACCAATATTATACATATTCCTAAGAGTGTGAAGGTGAAATTTTCAAAGAATTATGAGGAGGAAAGGTGAACTGAATCACAACACGCCGTCTAAGTGCAAGTTATCAAAAGAGCATAACAGCAATATCTCAGGAACAGTTTGGTGTGTGAAGTTGAAACTAACAGGGCTTGTTGTGGGGGATGTTGGATTAACCAAAAGAAAATATTTAACTGTACAAAATATATTTTATGTTAGTCTATTTTTGTTTTTTGTTTTTTTTTTTTCTACGCTGAAGATGCCTTGTTAGATACGGGGGAAATATTCGTTTGACTTATGTTGTTTTTCTTCGTTTTCATTTACTGGCCATAGACACGTTTGTCGTCCTTATATTCGTTTCTTTGTGGTTTTTGTCATGGCTGGCCAGTTCGGCTTTAGATCCTTTATAAGAAATTATTTTCATCCTAATGCCACTGCTTCTACTCTTACTACTACTACTACTATTATTACTACTACTGCTGCTGCTGTTAAAACCAAGGGTATTAAGACGAACATGCTTGGATATATTGAAACTGCAAAGAACTAAATCGAAATACACTATGCACAGTCCAAAGTTATAATTGTCTCCTCGAACCAAACTTTTGTTTTGGCTTAATTCGTAAAGTAGGTTTCTCTATAGCGGCGTCCTATATTTCCAAAGAAAAATTCATAGTTATTTTTATTTTAGTTTTCAGTTCAGCATCGCTAAACTTATTATGTAAACTACAAAAATATTTATAGTGTCTAACCAATAATACTAATTTTTTAATTCAAACTAGAAAATACCTGAAAATTTGACAGTACATAGTAAAGAGAAAAAACTCTAAAAATAATGGCAAAAAATATGTAAACTAGAAGATACTTTGTTATTATGTAAACTACATAAGTATTTGAATGGTCTAAGTAACGAATTTTGAATCATGTTTAAAACTAGAAAATTTTCTAAAATTTTCAACTAAGTTTTAATTTATTCTAGCTCATAAGCTACTCACTACAGTAAAATAAACTCATTAAAAAATTTAATAATACAAATCATGGTAAACGAACTTTCAGATCAGCTGGGTGATTTAGGAAGTGGTGCTGGTAGAGGAGGAGGAAGTGGTGGAAGTATCCGCGAAGCTGGTGGATCTTTCGGGAAAAGAGCAGCTGCCCAAGAGGAACAATATTTCCGGAAGCTACAACACGAACAATTGGCAAAGTTAAAGCAGCAGCTTGATGCAGAAAAAATTAATATATTTAAAAATCTTTTATAATTAACGAAAATAACACGAGTTATTGCTAGTTAGTTTTAGACTAATCAGGGTTGCAGCGGTAGCTAGCAACGTTGTAAGAGATCATGTCCCAAAGTAAAAACTATAATACCCCATAACTCTTAAAAATAGGGCCAGATCAAAACACAAACCTGGGTTGCAGCAGCAGTAGCAACTTAGTAAGAGACTATCACGCCCAATACTAAGAAATGTAATTGCCCATAACTCCTGAATATAGTGTCCAAAAACAGTATCTAGCAACCTAGTAAGATATGATCACGCCCATAGTAAAAAATGAAATAGCCCATAACTCTTAAAAATAGGGCCAGATCAAAACACAAACCTAGGTTGCAGCAGCAGTAGCAACGTAGTAAGAGACTATCACGCCCAATACTAAGAAATGTAATTGCCCATAACTCCTGAATATAGTGTCCAAAAACAGTATCTAGCAGCCTAGTAAGATATGATCACACCCATAGTAAAAAATGAAATAGCCCATAACTCTTAAAAATACGGCCAGATCAAAACACAAACCTGGGTTGCAGCAGCAGTAGCAACGTAGTAAGAGACTATCACGCCCAATACTAAGAAATGTAATTGCCCATAACTCCTGAATATAGTGTCCAAAAACAGTATCTAGCAACCTAGTAAGATATGATCACACCCATAGTAAAAAATGAAATAGCCCATAACTCTTAAAAATACAGCCAGATCAAAACACAAACCTGGGTTGCAGCAGCAGTAGCAACGTAGTAAGAGACTATCACGCCCAATACTAAGAAATGTAATTGCCCATAACTCCTGAATATAGTGTCCAAAAACAGTATCTAGCAACCTAGTAAGATATGATCACACCCATAGCAAAAAATGAAATAGCCCATAACTCTTAAAAATACAGCCAGATCAAAACACAAACCTGGGTTGCAGCAGCAGTAGCAACGTAGTAAGAGACTATCACGCCCAATACTAAGAAATGTAATTGCCCATAACTCCTGAATATAGTGTCCAAAAACAGTATCTAGCAACCTAGTAAGATATGATCACACCCATAGTAAAAAATGAAATAGCCCATAACTCTTAAAAATACAGCCAGATCAAAACACAAACCTGGGTTGCAGCAGCAGTAGCAACTTAGTAAGAGACTATCACGCCCAATACTAAGAAATGTAATTGCCCATAACTCCTGAATATAGTGTCCAAAAACAGTATCTAGCAACCTAGTAAGATATGATCACACCCATAGTAAAAAATGAAATAGCCCATAACTCTTAAAAATACAGCCAGATCAAAACACAAACCTGGGTTGCAGCAGCAGTAGCAACGTAGTAAGAGACTATCACGCCCAATACTAAGAAATGTAATTGCCCATAACTCCTGAATATAGTGTCCAAAAACAGTATCTAGCAACCTAGTAAGATATGATCACGCCCATAGTAAAAAATGAAATAGCCCATAACTCTTAAAAATAGGGCCAGATCAAAATACAAACCTGGGCTGCAGCAGCAGTAGCAACGTAGTAAGAGACTATCACGCCCAATACTAAGAAATGTAATTGTCCATAACTCCTGAATATAGTGTCCAAAAACAGTATCTAGCAACCTAGTAAGATATGATCACGCCCATAGTAAAAAATGAAATAGCCCATAACTTCTAAAACTATAATCAGCCATGCAAAATGAATTCCATTGATGATCTTTTTCAGAGTTGGATAAACAAACTTGTGGAAACAATCAAAGTATGAAAAGACATTAAATTACGTAAAGAGAAAAAACTGATAATTGTAAAAATATTTTTTATACTTTTACAAGGGATTACAACCTTCATTTGGGAGATATGAGATAAAATTACAGCAAGTCCAATTTCTAACAATGATTTCTGCTAAGCTTAAAACTTTTGGTTTTCTTCTTTAAGGTTTTTGAGTTGTTGTTATCCCTTGATGAAATATAAAAAAAAAAATTTTGCAATTACCAGTGTTTTTGCTGTTTATGCAATTTAAGGTCTTTTCATACTGATCAGTTCAAAGATATTTGATTATTGAAGTTAGTCCAATTTCTAACAACGCTATGTACTAAGCTTCAAACTTTGGTTTTCTTTTCTGATTTTTTTGAATTTTTGTACAAATATTTTTGCAATTACCAGTTTTTAGCTCTTTATGCAATTTAATGGTTTTTTTTAGTGCTGTCTTTTCAAAACATTAATTATTGAAGCTTCCTCGATTTCTAACAATGATATGTGCTAAGCTTGGAATTTTTGGTTTTCTTTTTAAGATTTTAGAATTATTTTAATTCCCTGTCAAAATATTGAACCATCTTTTGTAATTATTGCACTTTTTTTTGGCCTTCCTACTGACATTATATAACTGGTTGCATTCAAACCTGTAAGTTTAATCACGTAGCATGTGGATTTTATCTAACAAAAAAACTAACTTTTAAAATTTTCTGACATTTTTCTAGTTTGCATTAAAGGATTAAAATCATTGCTCAGGTACCATAAATATTTTTGCAGTTTACGTAATATCTACAGCATTTCTGAACTGAATTAAAAAAAAATCAGCTATTTTTCATGTATTAAAAAGACATTGCTTATACTTTTAAGAAGAGAAATTCAGAAATGATGCTTTTCTAACAGCGAATTCTACTAAGCTTCAAACTTTTGGTTTTTTTTTAAAGATTTCTGAATTGCTGTAATCCGTTGTTAAATATATAAAAATAATTTTGCAACTATCAGTTTTTTCTCTTTATGAAATTTAATGTCTTTTTATACTGAAGTTATTTAAAGGCGTTTGATTATTACTGCAAATTTGATTTCTAACAATGGTTTCTACTAAGCTTCAAACTTTTTGTTCTCTTTTTTAAGGTTTTTTAATTTTTGTAATTCCTTGTCAAAATATACACAAATATTTTTGCAATTACCAGTTTGTTACTCTTTAAGCAATTTAACATAAACTTCTCCATCCATCAAAATCTCAAAAATCTTCAATGGAGAGTATACAACTTTTCCCTACTGTACATTACTTCTAATGTGTGCATAATCAACTCAGCATTAAATGACGGACAGAAAGAAACCCTTTTACAATGCCCTGGCCAAGTGGCCAATGCTTGGATACTAGATGGGAGGGAACATCTTTGAAAGACTTGTAGCTACAAGCTTTTTAGAGGTTACCAGACAGAAACACTATTTTTGCAAAATGTTCTAGCTAGCATGGGAGGAACTAAGTCTAAATGAGCATATTACCTCAAATATTTATGAAAAGGGTATCAGTGATTTCACAGCAGGATATGGAGGTGCTGAAGACAAAAACTGGCGCGTTTTTTTTTTTTTTACCATGGTTTGTTACATGGTATTACCATGTATTATGGTATTACCATGGTATTGTACAAGAACTATCTTCAGATCAGTGTAGGGGAGAGGTATGGTTTCACTCCTTATGCAAGCATCCTTGAGATATTTAAAACAAAAAAGTACAAAAGCTTGAGGCTTTACCACTTAGTTGGAGGAACATTCCCAATAAACAATTTCCTATTGGATGTTGTGCCATTAACAACTGATGTATCAGGACATACACATTTGCATCTTACATCTTCATACTGAGCCTGTAAAAAACAAACTTATAACTAATTCTAGCTATTCTTACTTGGTCTACTATTAGTTAAATATAAGCTTATAGTCAAAATAAAAAAAAAAATCTTACAATTTAATCAAGTTCCTTACACCACACTATGATTCCATTGACAAATGAAACGAAAATATATTGATAACGAATACAATTGTTAACACAACAATGAAAAATAAAAACTTTTAATACAAAATAGAACTAGAAGTCCTTATATTTTGGCATCACATCAAGAAGCCTTTATCAATAAAAAGAAAAACCAGCCAAACAAAAGATAAAAAAACAACAAATTTTATGAAAAAGAAAACAGCAATCAAACAAAATCCAATGGTAAAAAAACACAGCAAAGATCATTGCAAAACAAAGTAAGATGTCTGCTGTATCTGTACTGTGCATCTGAATTATCTTCTAATATGGAAATATTTCAACAAGTTCCAATGGCACATGAACCAGAGCACAAATAATAATCAAACAAAGCAAGATTTATTATTTGTGCTTTGGTTTCTTTGCTGTTGGATTTTGTTTAAATAAGATATTTATTTCTTTTTTGTATAATGTTTGTTCTTTTTCTGTATGTGTTTCGTTCAGTTTTGATTTTTTCTGTCGATAAAGGCTTCCAGATGTGAAGCGAAAATATTAAAAATTTTGTTAAAATTTTGCAACAATTTTTTTTCAACATACTAAAAACTTGACCCTGTTGTTAATATATTTTCCTTTTACTTAGTCTAATCTGTCTTTTCTTACAATTCACAACATAAATTTAGAAATTAAAATGAAATAAAAAAACTATCAAACTAAGAATGCTGTCAACCAAAAGCAAAATAAAGACTAAAATATCATTTAGCTCATATAAGAAACTTTACTGACGATTTGGAAAATTTACATAACTAAATGAAGACAAACAAGATAAAGAAAACATCCAGATAAACTAGATAATGAAACTCGTCTAAACGCATGGAAAGACTGATGAAACTAAACAGGAATTTTCAGCTAACAAACTGTGTTAACAGGATGCACAACTAAGAGGATATATCTGATTCACATCATCTGATTGATAGCCTGGAAGGTCATGGGGGTGGCCTGTGTTTACCCCCCTCCCCCCGCAGAGTATAAAAATAGAAAATGATGGAGTATAAAAAACAAAAAGATGAAAAAAAGTTTCCATGAAAAAGACCATGTCAATAAAAAATTAGCAAAAATTAATGTAAAAAACTTTTCCCACAAAGCAAGTTTCTCAAAGAAGAGTAAAGAGCTCCATTAAGCCAAAAATGATTAGAAATAAATTCAAATATTTTTCCAAGCTGAAAACTATCACATATCATCACCAATAAATAAATAAAACTAAAAGCAAAAAGAAATTACAATAAATAGCTGAGCCAAACTCAAAACAAGCAAAAGTTACCTTGATAGGACTGACAACCCCCATGCCTTTTCAGGACCAGAATATAATTTACACTTTACTGAAAATAGAATGCATTTTAAATGATTTCACTTTTTGATTTTAATCAACAAAGAAGTATTAAGACTTTACAATTTCTGTTCATTTTTAGATTAGCAATGCAACGAGCCCCTTCCAAAGTTTTTACAATCCCCCTTTCAATAAAAACCTTATATGCCCCCAGGGCATAACATACAACCCTTGCACTGAGGGCTCTGGGTAAGGGGTTCATCCTCAAAGACATAATTTCCAGACCTTTCAAGTATGTTGAACAAAATGGCTATCTCAAAATTTTGATTGGATGTGTTTGGGTAAACAGTGGGCATAGAAGGGGTGTTAATTGCCCCACAATCACTTTCAACAATTAAAAAGGGCACAAGCCCTTCAAATTTAGAATCAAACAAGCCCTTTTTGATGTTTCTACGACAAATTTTTCAATGTGAAGTGTGCTGGTTTAACAAAAAATAAGAAAGAAAAAAAAAAGATATATTATACCTCCATTGCTCTTTACTTAGGCAGCACTATTGACCTGCCTATGATCCAAGGCATATTACTAAGACCAAATCTTAATCATGGTCAACGCAATTACATTGACACAGTAGAAAGCTACATATTTCCTACATATCTTTTCCACAGACTCATATCACCAGATGGTTGTACAACTTACATAGTTAAAGAAACTTGGGCAAAGACTAACACTGGATGGGACACTGAAAATTCTAGCACCCTGTTAGAGCTGAAACCAATTAGAGGGCAACTTGACACCTCCTCAGTGCCTGAGCAACGCCATACAAAATTGGATCATAATTTGCTATTTTAACTGGGAGGGCCAGAAGATTAAAAAAATGTATGTGTGAAGGCAATAGCATAAGGGTGGCTAGTGGACAAAATTTGCAAATAACCTACTCAAGGCAATAAGATTTAGTCACCTAGATTTAGCCTTTCCATTTTTCTATTATACTGTACAATATAAAAACGGGAAGGCTAAATCTTGGTGAAATCAGTCATGTAACAAATTTTAAATTTGTGTGGTTGAAGAGCCTTTGTAGAATGTGAGCCCTTACCCCATCAGCACTCCACCTTAAAACTGTTTGCCAAAATGGTTTTTCAAGTGTCTTTGATCTTCTTGATCACAAATCTGGGACAACATGTGCTGAAGACATCCAGAATCAAAACTTGTCATGTGCACATTCCATAGGCCATCCAACTTTGTAAATAGACATGTGTTTTGTCTTTGACTCAGAATCATTGAGAAATTGACAATCTTTAAAAGAATCCTCCTCAATAGTTAATTTTTTTTTTATTAAAATGATTAAAATTGCTGCAAAACTGTCCTAGTTCCAAGCACACTAAGTTTAAATGAAAAAGAAATTATTTCCATCAAAATTGGTTTACAAAGAATTATGTGCTTGCTGATTGCAGACATGAATTTTTCCTTATAGATGTACAAATTCAGAAAATACCAAGTACATCTTTAACAAATGGTAGACATAATATCAAAGTCATCACTGTAGAGCCAAAAAGGATCTAATCCTTCTATTGCTTTACTAATAACTCACTGTAACACAAAGCCGCCTGAGAACATGGCTATGCACTCTCCCCTCCCATCACAACCTACAAAACTTCCATCTTTAAACCCTTCTTAGAAAGTTCCAAATTTCCTCAAATAATTTCTTATGATATTTTTCTACACTATCTGGGAGAACCTGCTTTTTGTTTGGCCCTGGATAGTTGGACAAAAGGGATAATCTTAGGCAATCTACCATCCTTCATCCACAGAAGATGCCCTAGCCATCTCAATCTTTCTCTCATTATAGCCCTAGAAAGCAGGATGGACTACATTTTTTATACAGCTTACTGTTTGGAGAATCTGGAAAAAAAAGTCAGGTTATGGCTTGAAATCCTAGTAAGACCGCAGAAACTATGTTTTCAAAAAGTAGAGCAACACAAAGAGATAAACCCAAAAGTTAAGTTAAAACACATTATGTCAAAATTTATATAGGTTTACCCTTCCTTCTGTGCAATCTGCTAATGTAAAGAAAGCATTGGGCTTTACAGTTACTACAAACAATGCTGATCCCTGTTTCATGACTCATCAGCCAGGAAGTGCCATGAGAGGTTGAGGGTCAGCCATTCCATACTTTTGCACACTCTTATTGTTTACTTTCAAAGATCTCTCCAGGTACTTATTTAGAGATGGATAAACACTAGCTGAGCCTGAGCTTACAGGGTCACACCACTCCCCCCTATTCCAAACCAAATAACCTGAAACACCAGGACTTGAACCCCTGTCCTCATGGGCAAAGGATTTCAAGTCTAGCATGCTAACCACTTGGCTTTGGCAGCTTGCAAATAAGTAAAGCATAGGAAAAGTAGCTCAAGAACAGCTTCCTGGGGTAGTTTTTGGAGGAGATATCAAACAGACATTGAAGATACTTGTATTCTATAAATTGTAAAAATAACATCTAATCACACTTAGTACTAAGCCTGCATATTTGAATAAACAGACAAAGCTACTTCATTTGCTCCTGAATGCAATCTGCCTAGCTGAATCTGCCAATCCTAACTAACCCATTCCCCACCATCCGCCAATCCCAGCTATCTATGTCATGTGAACCATTAGCAGCCTACTCTCCACATATATAACATATATTTTTAATCAAACTATTTGTTTAGTATTAGGCCATCATGAAAAAAGAGTGAAATGTCAAAAAGTGATCATGATGCCAAGAAAGAACATATAATAAGGAATCTAGTGGTATTATTTTCCCTTTATTAGCATGTTTTCTTTTGGGGTGGTAAACCACTATAGTAACAGTGATTCCTCATTTTATGTTCATCCCAAATATTATAGTTGGTTTTTTGACAAGGGAACACCTCTGCTCTTGATTGTCCCATAAACAGCCCTAATAATAAATTTGTTTGTTAACTGAATATTGTGATACATGGTTGGTTCCTTGTTGAAAGAAGGTTCTGCATTCTAAACATGATGATATCTAGTTTTGTCTGTGATTCATTATAAAATTGGACAAAACAGATTATTTGAATTGAAAATTGGAAGCCAATGAAGAAAACATAATAATCCCATTAATAGAAAGTTCCATCAGATTACAAATCCTCACCCCTCTTGGAGGTAAATCAATAGACTAATAATTTGAATTTCTAATCCTGAATGATTTTAATGACCACATTGTTACATGTGTTTTGATTGCCAAGAAGAACACTTGCTATTCCAGATGGTGATGTTCCTGGCATGGTTTCACAAAGGGCCCCTTCCTCATCACTTGCTTCTTGTACTTCTCATTCAAATTCAACAGCTCTTATGTTAGAGCAGTCTTTCTTAAGGATTGTCACAAAAAAGTTGAACTTCATTATAAATAACAAGGAAGCGGATATCCTCTTGGGCACAGAATAGTTTCTGTTTATTTCAAGTTACAATGTAGCAACCTAATTTCAGTTGAAAAAATACTTTTTATTTAGTTTCTGATTGTTTTTCAAATTGTTGCAAGGACATTTCTCACAATCTGTGAAATTCCTACACTATAAATTCCAATAACAAACACTTTATGTAAATTGTGAACAAATTGCATAACTTACAACCCATTCCCTAGGACTGTAGGTGGTCATGATACCCCTAGAGGCACAATTATTGGATTTTTCAAGAATTCTGAATCAAATGGAGATCTCAAAAGTTTGATTCAATTGGTTCAGTATAATAGCCCCTTGAAAAAAAAAAAACACAAACAAGTAAGAAAACCAACAAAAACAGACATTAACAATTTTTCTTCTGGCAAAAACATAAACTTCCATATTTTGTAAATAGAAACCAGAAACCACTACAACAAGATTATTTAACAAGCTGAATCTGATGATTTAATTTTCATAAATGTCACTTGAGTTTTTGGGAGTGCTTTGCCTCATCTTCTAAAACTGGTCAAACTTTCTCAGGCTTGTAGCTTTTGATGTCTAGGATTGAATAAAATGAATTTTATACAATTGGAATCAGCAGAAAAAGCCAATTCTTTTGAAGTATTAACCATTATCAGAATTCTTGCTATTTTTAAGTTTCAGTTACTAGTGGGGTGAGTTGTTTTTACTTACAGTTCATGTGGGAGAAAAATGAAAAAAAAAATTGCAGGAAACTGTCAAAAGAAACAAAATATTATGCAAAGATATAGACTAAAAACTCTTTCCTTCATGACCAAAAAAATGGAAACTGCAAAGAACAAGAAGAAGAAACTGTCAAGAGTCATGAGAAAGAACCCCATAGAGCTGACTGCTTAGCAGAAGTTTAGGGCTGTAAGGAGCAAAGTTTGAGCCCTAGCAAGAGAGGTGACAGAGAAGTATGAGGAAGTTATCACAGTAAATTAAACAACAAACCCAAAGAAGTTCTGGAACTATACCTCAGACACACAGTTACAGAGCTGGTTAGTAATAGAGTCTCATCAAATGACACGCACAAAAAATGGATGCCTTTAGCCATCAATTTACCTTAGTATTCACTTGTCCTGACAAACCCCCCTCCTGAATCCATCTCATTACAAAATAAGCTATTAAATGTCTACTATAATAGTCCACAAGGCTGAGCTTGACTCCAAACTTAAGCATAACTATGGAGGCAGCATATTCAGCTGAAAATTGAAATTTCTAGCATCTTTGATGTGAGTCAAGAGAGATTGGAGGCCAACCAGCCCACCCTTCCCCCTGAATACATCCAATCAAAATCAGGAGATAGGCAATTTGTTCAAAATAATCTGAAGGTCAAATAACTATGCTTCCAGCATTGACAAAACCCCCTACAGCCCTTAGGGCAAGAGTTCTAGGTCATGCAAGTATATATAAGGTTTTTTATTAGAAAAAGGGGCAAGTTTGATCATGGGTCTCCAAATGGCTAAAAGTTTTAAGGTGACACTTCAAGAAAATTTTGAGAGGGATGCCAAACACAATCAAAACCAACTATCTGTCTTCAGGTTATGAGAAGAGAATACCAGCAATATCTAAAGAATTGCAGAAGATATTTAGTTGAAACTTTCAAGGTAGGCCTATGTTGAGGAGACATTGGAGAGAAATTGCAGGACCAGTCCCCTCCCTCCTTTCCATTTTTAGGTGTCTCTATGCTCACAACTGATAAAAATTTTGAAATTGTCATTTGTTCAAACTAGTCAAAAGGTCTAGTAGCTATACCTCCAGGGATACCATACCCCCACAGTCCCAGGACAATGATAGTAAATTATGCAATTTGCCCTTGTTTACAGGCAGGGTTTATCATAAGCAAAACAGGAAATGCTTGATTGTGGTTTTATCTGATGAAAATCTTAAAAAGCCATTTCATTCAAAATAGTTGTAATGTCTATTAGCTATGTTCTAGGGATGCTATGTTCCTATAGCCCAAGACAAAGGAATGTAGATTATGCAATTTGTCTACTTTTTACATACAGGATTTATTTTTTGGAAAGCAAAGATTTTTATTGAAAATGTAACTTTACCCCCTTTCCCTTAATGTAAAAATATATATTGATCCTGTGTGCATCCAAAAAGGCCAAGGGTTTGGAGGTGAAATTCCAGGAAATGTTGAGAGGTATGTGTAATCTATTATTTTGAGAAACAGTCCAATAAATTTGAAAAAAAGAGACTCACACAGAATCCAGTGCATATATTTTTGCATTAGAGTGAAGGGGGTATAAGTTACATTTTAGCTTTTTTAATTAATTCTACAAATTTATTTTCACAGAAACATTTTGCAATTAAGAATAAGGAAAATACTATTTACCATTCCTGCATCAGCTACAAATGACACTTTTTTTTACTAGTCAGTTTTTTAGAAACAGTTTTTTTTTTTTATATTTCTCTACTATAGGCTGTTTGAGTCCATTAAGGCCTTGAAATGTAATTTCCTCCAAAAGTGCTTATTAAATTGCAGAAGTGCATAACACATGGTATAGCCTAGGTGATATATTTGCTTGTATCCTAGCTAAATTATGTTATAAACTGCAAATTTACCCTGTTGCTTAGCTATATCATTAGTAGTCAGCAATTTGTAAGGTCAAGACCCTTTAAAAGTGGAAGTTGATGAGGATGAACTTCAAAATACCTGGCTAAAATAGGCTAGCCTATATTTTAGGCCCTGCATTCCTTTGTTAAAGTTTTATTCACCTTACCTCATTGCTTTTCTAGATAGCAAGAAACCTCTAAACTAGAATAAAATTTGAGTTTATTGACTTTTGTCTATGTTGGAAAGGGGTTATGTTAAGAAAATGAGACTTTCAGGGATGGGTCTAAAGGCTAAAGTATGTCATGGGAAGGTATTTTGAAATACCTATCTCTACTCCCTCTCCCTCTAGAGGTCCCGAACTTTGATGACCTTTAAAAATATGTGTGTTATAAAAGTGTACCCTAGCAAAATAGATCTTCTGTTTAAATGAAGTACAACAAAATTGTTTTCAGCTTCACAACTTTGCTTATAATGCCCTAATTTTTATTTCATTAGCATATTTCCTTTAAAAGTAGGCGAGTAAAACATCAATTTTGTGTCCTAAAAAACCCTGTAAGTAGCATAGGCTATCTGTTTCATAACTTTTAACTAGGTTTCAAGGTAAGATTCACTAAAAACTAAATTAAATAGTACATACATCAGCTGCAAAGGGGCAAATTATCATAAAAGCTACTAAGATACAACATAGAAAATTTGACATCTTCTCATTTTTTTTCGATTTCTTCAAAAGATCTTGAATGTATTAGTTTCAGTGTTGCCGGAAGTTTCTGTTAAAAAGGTGGAAAAAAGGCGTCTAGTAAGGCTATTTACCCTTTGATCACTTTTGTCTTTTAAAAATAGAATTATACCTTTCAGTTTCCCATCAAACGAATCTCCTCCATGGTTGTTGAAATAATCTCTTCAGTAAAAATCTTGGTGAAGGTTCCTATTACCTGAACAATTGCTTTGGGTCATGAATCTATTATTAGTAGATGCATTTTGAGTTTTTGAACATCTTTTCTCTCTTGCAAATTTACCGCAAACTCACCGTTATTATATATTTGCACATTAGGGGGGGGGGGGGGGGGTAAACCATAGAATATATTAAATATAGCAATGGTTAGTTTACGTATTTAATATATGCTATGCTTTATCCCCACCCCCCCTGATGTGCAAATATATAGCCCAAATTTGTTTCTAAACTATTACAGATTCGCGATTTCAAATATCCGATCAACGAAAACGGAAATGATTCCAATTCTATATGTGTAAATACAGGATATTTGGGCCGGAATAGCTCCATAGCGTTAAGTTTGTGGTAGTTTTGCAAGAGAGTAAAAATGTTCAAAAAGTCAAAATGCATCTATACCCTACCGTTTGTACATTTCTTTGTTCGTTTCACATTGCTCGTTTAATTTCCAAGTAAATAATAAATATCTGAAAAGTTTAAAAATAGAGTTCTAGACGTTTGTTTTCTATCCTACTCTTGCTAGTACAAAACCACATCCTTTAATCCAAGGTTTTTGCTCATTGCTTCCTTTTTTGAAAAACGATTTTTCTTGCAACCACAAAATATAAAAATACCTTTAATCATTGGCCTTCATTTCTTTTTGAAACTGTCCGAGTTAAAGACTCGGTTAAATAGATTTTTTACATGGCATACAATAAAACTCCATTTATTAGAGATTTTAAGTATTAACCAAATTTAGATTAATTAAACATATTAATAAACACTAACAGATTTTTTACGTTCTCAAGAATAGTAAATAGCAAGCAATAAAATACCTCACGCTTCGCTTTTTTTTAAGATTTGGATTTTTGTTTAATAAAAAAAGTTCCTCATAAATGGATGACATTGCAGCAGTGATTAAAAGCTGTTTACAAAGAAAATCCGAATTCGTCAAGACAGAAAATCTACTACCGCACTATACAATTAATAAATTGCAATCAGTTGCCAAATAATTTAAGAATTATTGGCAAAAAAACTTAAAATATTAAATACTATTAATGATCATCTTAATAATTAAAGTCCGTGCAGAGGTAGATTTTATATCACCGTTCATATCACTTAACAGGACCCAATCCATTGCTCTCAATACTGACAAGAAGGGTCTTTAGCGATGCACATGCTTTAGTATACTTTGTTAGAGAGGAAAAGGATCTTTGGTCCCAAGAGGGGTGTACATTAATAAGAACTATGTTAGCAAAACGAATTGCAAGGAAATAATCAAATTTATGATGAAAAGCGGGGGATAGCCGGACTAGTTTCTGTTTTGATAGGCAGGCCAGCCCGCTTGAAGGTTTTTCAAGAACTTCTAGCGAAAACCAAGTGTTCTTTACTCCTGTGAAGAGACTTCAGACTCACCAAAGGCAACAGGTGTTCTTGTGGAAATAAAATCTCGAAATTAGATAGTTCCTGGTTCAAAGAATCATCCTTATCCTTCGTTCCGTTAGTGTCAAAAGAGCATGTACAAAATTTGATTTTAAAAGTCATTTTCTTAGGTGTTTTGATCGTTTAGCTACAGCATTACGAAAAATTTGGTATATCAAGCAAAATAAAACATGATTGCCCCAACAATTAGCATATTTGGGGGTAGCCTGGTACAGGGAATCGCTAGATGATTCATTCTCTCCTGCACAGCGGGAGCAACGCTTAGGGTTATTACAAGTGACCGTCTGATGATTGGCAATTATAGCAGCACCTAGCTGAACTCGGAAAATCTCATAATCAGCTTTCACGCCAAGCTTCAGCAATAGCATTTTCGAATAACAGTTTAGCAGTAAAAGATTTTCCAATTCGCCTTGCATCCTGAATATCGCTACAATCAATAGGATGCTGACGTTAAAAGCATTTGATAAACCTTTCATAATACCGAAAGATTTTGTTTCATTTACTTTGACGTCACAGTTGCTTAGGAAAGAAGATGTTCCATTGGAATGGAATACATGATTAAAGCAATGAAACGTAATGCAGCTAAATATGGAAATAAACTCTTATCATTGCTGATTTTAATGGTAAAATGCTTTATCTGTTTGCACCTATGAGTTCTGATTCTAAAGCATTCGAATTTGAAAAGAAATTTAAAATATTAGATAAAAGTATGATTTTAAAGGCTATTGAAAGGCAAAATGAAGATAATAAAAATTAATTAGATATTGATAACGAACTGTCCACTAAATATTAAATCATATTAAATTGTTACACTTATCAGTAGCATACGAAAAATGGAATATAATTAAACTCTTATCTACAAAATTCATCAAATTCTTATTTCACAAGACCTATTTTGATCATAATGGTCAGAATGAGAAATTGTAGAAACGTTGGTAATCGCCATTTAAAATGGTGTGAACTCAATCAAAAACGGGATAAATTAATGCAATGATCTAGGTAGGGCCTAGAACCCGTGTTCATATTGTGAAAAAGCATAAAAGTGAGACCAAATTTGATTTCCAAGGACCTGTTTTCATTTTGGATGCAGGGATGGAAAACGTTCAAAATGTGCAATATTTGATGTTAAAGATGATGTAAAATGAAATGAAAATGATGTAATTTGAATGGGGTGATCTAGGTAAGGCACAATCAACAATTACAATACTATTATCGCCAGTATGGACTCCTTTGAGCTTCTTCAAAAACCTTGATATAGACAAGCATTTATTACACATATTATATTTATGCCAAGTTTGTGACAATCAAGAAAATTTGTATCGCTACTTTCCCAGGATGATAACAAAATTTTTAAAGAAACTAAACAAAAAAAATACATACAAAAAAACCCCAACTAATCAGACGTATAGCTAATGAGCAGTGAGAATAAAGACCATAAACCAATAATCTAAACTACGATCTTCCTCATAACAATCAAATAAAAATCATCCTAAACTCCATCGCATTCTCTTTGATGTCTATAAAAATTTCTCGAGTTAAAAAAGTTTTTCTACACATATCAAGTTTGAAATGTTTCTCACTTGTATGCAGTCTTTCATGTGTATTCAAATAGCACACTTTCAAAAAATCTTCTCACAAACAGAGCATTAATTGGCTACTAACCTGTACGCACTCTTTGGTGCCTGCCCATGCTATCAGGTTAGGAACTACCCGCTTTTCAAATGCCTCACGTTTAAACTGTTTCATTAAACTTTATGCACTCTTTTGTGAATGTTCAAACGGTACGATATGAAACACAATCTTGTCAAATGCATCACATTTAGTAGTTTCTAACCTGTATGCAGTCTTCGATGCCTCTTTAAATTGGACAATTGAGAAAAGGTTTTGTCACAAACATCACACTTAAACGGTTTCTCACCCGTATGCATTCTTTTGTGCGTGTTCAGATTTGATGTGTGAGAAAAGGTCTTGTCACATACATAACATTTAAACGGTTTTTCACCTGTGTGTAGTCTCTGATGTGTGTTCAAATTTGCCGAGTGAGAAAAGGTCTTATCACATATATCACATTTAAACGGTTTTTCACCTGTATGCACTCTTTGGTGCAGGTTAGAATGTTCAGCTTGAGAAAAGGTTTTGTCACATACGTCACATTTAAACGGTTTCTCACCTCTATGCAGTCTTTGGTGCCTCTTCAAATTTCGTGCTTCAGAATAGATCTTGTCACATACCTCGCATTTATATATTTTTTTCTCTTTATGCTGTCTGTGACGTCTTTCCAATTTTGTGTGCATTCTACTTTGAAGGTGACTTTTCAAACTTTTTTTCTGATTATATAAGCCATTTGCTTCAGATTCCAATGAACACAAATTTGAGAGGACGCTTGTACATGGATCCTTTGAATTAACTAGTGACGTATTTGCTTGTAAGTGTAGTTCAGACACGTGTGGAAAAAAGTAACCTACAATTTTTACAATTCTATAAGATTAAAAAAAACATTTCTTTTGATAGGTTTTAACAACTAATTTTATTTTTGATCTTTCTTCTCTCGCTCCTGTAGATAATTATGTTAGCTTTTAAAATTAGTTATTTTGATGTAAGTAAAGAGCGTAAATGAAACCTTAAATAATCAAAAGGAACATCATGTGATATATCCAACGACAATTGGAGGAAAGGCAATCCTTTTCTCAACTAAATGAGGAAGAAATGAATGCGCATCATTTGTCGAAGTTGAAAAGTTTTTGGGTAAAAGCAAAGCTGCATACTATGTAACCCAGGTAAACGAGATTTTTATATGTGGTAGAAAACTTGGTTGTATTGGGAATCAGAAGTTTAAGTGTCCTTTTTAAGAGTAACTAATGATGACAAGGTAACCGGCCCATTGCACGTTTTCCCTAAATGTATTCAGTCAAAATTCTGAGATAAATATACCTCCCACAGCCCCTCCGGACAAGGGCTGTAAATTATAAATGTTGCTCATTGTTAATATCCAAGGTACACAAATAGTTACACAAATAGACAACTAAGTTACACAAATAGACAACTGCTAACATATAAGGTTTTTATTATTAACTAGCTGTTGGGGTGGCGCTTCGCGCCACCCCAACACCTAGTTGGTGGGGGCGCTTCGCGCCCCCCCCAAGCCCCCCCGCGCGCGTAAGTCGTTACGCGCCATAATAGTTACGCGCCATTGTAGTTGTGTCCCTATGTCCCACCTGTGAATATAGATAGATATATATATATGGTTTTAACTACGTAAAACTTGCGAATATACAACATTCTTTGCTGTCCCATTGTCTTTGCATATAAATAGATTGTCAGGTTTACCGACTCTTGAACATGCAACATATAATGGTCCATGGGAAAACAATCTGTATTCAGATCTATACCTCATGATTCTAATGATTGCCCTTGAGCTTTGTTGATGGTGATTGCTAATCGACCATTCCCTGTCCCGGTGTCCCGGTCGTCATTTACATCCCCCTGTTTCCCCCGGTGTCCCCGTTGTAGTTGTGTCCCTGTGTCCCGGTCGTCATTTATATTCCCTGTGTCCCGGGTCCCGGTCGTCATTTGTATCCCGGTGTCCCGGTCTGTATATACATTCGTTTTTTAGTTTTGTTTTTCTCCTTTATTTTTTTCCTTTTTTTTTCTTTTTTAGCTTATTTAGATTTTTAGATTTTTTAGTTTTTTTATTAGTTTTTAGTTTTTTTTTCTTTTTAGTTTTTTTGTCCCGGTCGTCATTTATATCCCCCTGTTTCCCCCGGTGTCCCCGTTGTAGTTGTGTCCCTGTGTCCCGGTCGTCATTTATATTCCCTGTGTCCCGGTCGTCATTTGTATCCCGGTGTACCGGAGTTGTGTCCCTGTGTCCCGGTCGTCATTTATATTCCCTGTGTCCCGGGTCCCGGTCGTCATTTGTATCCCGGTGTCCCGGTCTGTATATACATTCGTTTTTTAGTTTTGTTTTTCTCCTTTATTTTTTTCCTTTTTTTTTCTTTTTTAGCTTATTTAGATTTTTAGATTTTTTAGTTTTTTTATTAGTTTTTAGTTTTTTTTTCTTTTTAGTTTTTTTGTCCCGGTCGTCATTTATATCCCCCTGTTTCCCCCGGGTCGTCATTTATACTCCCTGTGTCCCGGTGCTTTGTTGATTGCTAATCGAACATTCCTTTTGTCCTGGTCGCTTTCTCTTTGAGTGTCGTCATTTATTTTTTTCTTTTTTAGTTCTTTTAGTTTTTACCTTTTTTAGTTTTTTTTAGTTTTTAGTTTTTTTAGTTTTTTACCTTTTTTTAGTTTTTTTAGTTTTTTTTAGTTTTTTAGCTTTTTTATTTTTTTTATTAGTTTTTAGTTTTTTTGTAGTTTTTGCCTTTTTTTTAGTTTTTTTAGTTTTTTAGCTTTTTTATTAGTTTTTAGTTTTTTTTGTAGTTTTTGCCTTTTTTTAGTTTTTTTAGTTTTTTAGCTTTTTTATTTTTTTTATTAGTTTTTAGTTTTTTTTGTAGTTTTTGCCTTTTTTTTCTCTTTGAGTGTCGTCATTTATTAGTTTTTTCCTTTTTTTTTTTAGTTTTTTATTGGTTTTTACCTTTATTTTAGCTTATTTTTCAGTTTTTTCCTTTTTTTTAGTTTTTTTTATTTTTTATTTTTTTTAGTTTTTTACCTTTTTTTAGTTTTTTTGGTTTTTTAGCTTTTTTACTTTTTTTATTAGTTTTTAGTTTTTTTTGTAGTTTTTGCCTTTTTTTAGTTTTTTCAGTTTTTTTTTTAGTTTTTTATTGGTTTTTACCTTTATAGTTTTTTTAGTTTTTTAGCTTTTTTATTTTTTTTATTAGTTTTTAGTTTTTTTTTGTAGTTTTTGCCTTTTTTTAGTTTTTTCAGTTTTGACGTCACCTGATCCAGTTTTTTCAGGTGACGTCACCTGACACATCCATCCATCCATCCACAGACAACTTATTTTTATATATATAGATAAAAGATGACATTTTTGATCTTGGATCTCCAACAAAGCTTAAATTACTAAGGAAAAATCATCGAGGAAATGTTGAAACGGATGCCGAAGATATTCAAAACAAAATAGGATATAAGCAATATCTAAAGAACAGATGAGGGTATAAGGTTAAAAATTATCAAAGTATGTTTTTGGTATGCTGAAGAAAGATTGGAGGGTACCCTGATCTCTTCCCCTCTCCTTGTCTTTTTTGGCACCCTTTTACCCTACAATTATCGAAATTTGTGAGAAATTACCAAGCATGAAGCCTAATTTCAGCTATTTATTCCATGATCCAAAAAAGATATAGTCCCGATGCTTGCTAAAGACAAGTCGCTTGTTTGTCTTGTAAGAACAGGGAAGGATTTGATATTATTACGCAAGCGATTATCTACTTAATCCGAATGAATGGAATTTCATCTGCATGAATATAGACAAAGCTCAAGGCGACCGTGCTATGAGTAATCTTATTTATTCTCAAGAACAGCTACCTTTACCATTTAAGCAGCCTTCACCAAGACATAAGGACTTTGGGGGCTCGCTACCAAGAAAGGTGATATCCTCATATGATGACAGATTAAAAAATAATGCATTTAATTTAGTTTCTGTGAGAATTTCTGTGATTTTTATTTTGTTAATTTTCTTATAAATAAAAACAGATGTTTAAATTTAACTGTTTTGCTAATTATATCTTCAAAACTTGAGGTCTTATCCCAAATTGTCTTTCATCAAATAGACAAGATATTTATACAGCCCAATCCATTCCATTCAAATGTATAGACAAAGGTTATTTTGAAACAATGGACAATGTACAATCAAATAGACAAAGGCTATTTTAATGACAAAAATAGATTATTTTTTAGTTACTTTAGTTACAAAGGTCCTTTACTTGTTAGCAGCTACCGCTATAACAATGATAAAATTTGGCGATAAGTTTTCTCTTGTAACTTTCACTAAATAGATAAGATACTCAATCAGCCCAGTTCATTACGCTTAGATCTGCCCCTTTTTAACAAAACTAATTTTTTAGTTTTTGATGGAAGTAAAAAAGCGAAGTGAAAACATAGAACTAACGAAAATTACAGCTTTTTAGCTTATGCAATGTATACCGGTAATATTTCCCTGCGTTAAATGAATTCTGTAAAGCCAGTCTTTTACTGAAAACTGGAATTGTTAAAAAATTTTTGGGGCCTTCAAGCTACTTAAGGACTATTCTTTTTCTAATCGTGTCTGTTTTTCATTTTTCGGTAAAATGCTAAACACTACAGAAATATTCTTCCGTCAATTTAGGGAAATATGAAGATTCAGTGAATCTGGACCTATTTTAAACATATATATTTGTTGTATAGACTGCTGCTTGTTGAATATTTTGTTATATAAACTGTTTTTTCAAAACATTTTGTATTGATTTTCGACTTGGCTCATCACTTTCATCAGGAAACTGCTCTTTCAATTATTTTAAACGACAGCAAAGATGCCTGTGCTTTTAACAGCAAGATGTTGAGGAAGGAAGGAAATAAAGTGTGATCAAAAGTCGCAAAGAAACCCTTGTAATACATGTTGATCAGAGTAACATAGGCCAAGCAATAACTGAACTTGTTTAAACCCTTCTAAACTACAGAAGGTTTGCGGGTAGTTTTACTACAAACATTCTATTTGAGCAAATTAACAAAATTAAAACTAAGACAACTAATTTAAATTTAAAATTAGTTTAAAACACAGTAAAAACACTAACATTTTAACATCATTAAATTGCATACTAAGGCATTAACAAATAAATCATTTAAGGTTCGCATTTAAGTTAATTAGCATTAAATTTGAAGTAAATAAATATTAATATATGTACCTAATTAAGAACTTACCCTAAGTATATACCATCAGTTGTTCGATACAAAAAATTAATTGTTACCTAGACCATTAAAAAGAAGTTCAAGGAGTGGGCACCTTCAGTGTCATAGAACAAAAACAGAAAAATTTAAATTTAAAGACAAAGACCTGTGAGTTACAATTCACCGTTATGTTTCCGGTATCTTTTGTTAGTTAGTTTGCCTGTTACTTTCCTATTACCCCCACGTCCTTCTCCCCCAAACGAACTCTGTCAAAAATCTGAGATAGGTAAACCTCCCTCAACCTCTCAGAGGAAAAGGCTCAAGTTATAAAAATCGCCTACTGTTAATATCCACGGTTTTAATAAAATAAGCAGCGTCAAAAATTCTGGATGGGGTTCATTTGATAGGGAATCGAAAGTTATAGCGCCCCTTTGAGAGTCAAAAGGCGACTAATCGAAGGGCAAACCCCCCACCCTCCAGGCTTTTTCGCCCCAATGCATCTTATAAAAATTTGGCGTGTGAAACAAAGAAAAAAAGGATAGAATATATGAAAAATAAAATCAAATACATGATACAAAGGGAGGAATTTGTCAGCCAGTAGCAAACTATGAAAACAAAAACAAGCAAATATTTCGAGAAGGACCTCCACCAAGTCGTCCTCATTGCTCAGAAAAACTAAAACAAAAAACAAAGACAAAATCTAACCTTTTGATCTGAACTCTACAAGACGACTCTTTTAATACGTAAATCAGAGCTATGAAGCCTCAGCAAAAACTGAAGTTGTTAAACCCTTCCACACTAAACAAGGACTGCCAGTAGTTTTACTACAAATATTTTATTTAAGTAATTTAATAAAATTAAACTAAATAAAATTTAAAATTATTTTCAAATTAAAACAAAATAAAATCAACCTTATTCTTACATCTTCATATTGCATATTAAGGCATTAACAAATAAATCATTTCAGGTTTACAGTCAATTCCTATTAAATTTAGATTTAAACTGATATTAATTTCTACACCCTAATTAAGAACATTCCCTAACTATATACCATTAGTTGTTCAGTATAAAAACTCGTTGTTACCTACACCATTAAAAAGAATTTCATGGGGTGGCACCTTCACTGTCATAAAAAAAGTGAAATTTTAAGAGAAAGCGCCTATAAGTAACAGTTTATTATTATATTTTCATCATCTTTGAAATGAGAAGTTGGCATCTATAAGGCGTTTTTCATTAAGGTATTAGAAACGTTTGCACATTAGTTTTCCTTTTATTTGATCAAAAGAATTGGGAAAACAGTTTTCAAAGACATACAAGGGAGTTTAAAAAAGAATTTGTTCTTAAGACTATGGTTATCTTTAGAAATGAGGATCAAAGAATTCTAGTAGTAGTATGATCATGAAAAGCGAAAACAAGTTCTAGGGTGTAACATTCAGATATTACATTCATTTTTTTATATTTCGTTTTAGTAAACTAATACTCGGTAGTAAAAATTTTTGGTAGGCACTTCAGGTCATAACAGCTGATTTTCTCCGTATTTCAACTTAAATTTCAAATAAAAAAATTGACTTAATTAATTGATAAACTCTTGATCTATATAGATATATACACTATACATGTGAATTGTAAAAACTACATAAAGATACAATGTTAAGGCTTATTATCAAACTTTTTGAAAAACAATATTCAACAAGCTAATTTCAATTTAAAATTTGAAAACGTTGATAGAAAACCCCAAAAACGGTTTGACAAACACTTACTCAGTGGAATAAGATAAAACAAAAGTTTCATCTTATGATTAAATCCCTTTGTCCTATTTTTGTCCCAATAAAATCTTATCTGATACATTTCATTCTTCAAAAACAAAATCCTTGAAATGTACCTTGATTGTCAGAGCATATGGGTTCCAGGTCCAATTCCTGGGTGCCGTTTTCAAGTTTGCATGGTACTGAAATACTAGTTGGAACATCTTCACATTTGACAAAAAGATAGTTTGGAATGTCAAAGACCTTCTCATTGTCACCTAATAGAGCATCTTCGACTTCTTGAACAAAATTTAAATTAAAAGGACATAGTAAAAATTCAACAATAAAACTTACTAAACGAATCCTTAAACAATTGTAAGAAAAAAAATACCAATCAATTGGGGTTCTCGTTAAGCAGCTGAATCCAGTTAACTTTATCCCTCCCCAACGCGTGTTATAACTAGATAACTTTAGAAACAGGAGCTAAGAGCACATATGGCACTTGTGACGAGGTCGGAAGAGCCAAGAGCTCTAGCATGAATTCTAAGGCATGAGCTCTAGCAAAATTCTAAGAATAAATAGATTAATTTAAAAGGAAAGTCAGAGGCTTAATGCCGATAACGATTTAAAATAAGAGCTCTGAGACATAAGGTCCTTCTAAATATCAAAATTCATTAAGATCCGATCACCCACTCGTATGTTAAAAATACCTCCTTTTGTTCTAATTTTTCCTCTCCTTTCAACCCCCCTCCTCCCCAGATGGTCAAATCGGGGAAAATAAATTTATCAGGTCAATTTGTGCAGCTCCCTGACATATCTTCCAATTTTCATCATCCAACCACATCCAGAAGCACCAAACTTGCCAAAGCACTGGACCCCACTAACTCCCCCAAAGAGAACAGATCCAATCCGATTACGTCAATCACGTATCTACAACATTTGGTTATTCTACCCAACAAGTTTCATCTCGATCTCTCCACTCTAGGCGCTTTCCAAGATTTCTGGGTTCCCCCTCGAACTCCCCCCAATGTCGCCAGATTTGCTCGGGATTTGAAATAAGAGCTCTGAGACACGAGTTCCTTCTAAATGCCAAATTTCATTATGATCTGGTCAACCGTTCTTAAGTTAGAAAGACCTCCATTTTTATAATTTTTCCGAATTAACACCCCCCCCAACTCTCCCAAAAAGAGCAGATCTCTTCCAACTATGTAAATTACGTATCTAGAACTTGTGCTTATTCTTCCCATCAAGTTTCATCCCGATCTCTCCACTCTAAGTGTTTTCCAAGATTTTCGGTTTCCAAGATTTCTGTATCCCCCCTTCAACCCCCTATGTCCCCGAATCCGATTCAAAATGAAAATGGAGCATCTGGGACATAAGATCTTTCTATATATCAAGTTTCATTAAGATCCGATCTCCCATTCGTAAGATAAAGAAACCTAAATTTTCACGTTTTCCAGTTACCTCTCCAACTCCCCCAAATATCACCAGATCTGGTCGTGATTTAAAATATACGTGATCTGAAGCACAAGATACTTCTAAATATCGAATTTCATTAAGATCTGATTACCCGTTCGTAAGTTACAAATGCCTCATATTTTCTAATTTTTCTCAATTAAATTTAAAAATCCGATCCTTTCACTCCAAGCCTTTTCCAAGATTTCCGGTCCCCCTAACTCCCCCAATGACATTGGATCCAGTCGGGATTTAAAATAAGAGATCTGAGTTACGGAGTCCTTCAAAATATGAAATTTCATTAAGATCCGATCACTCTTTCATGGGTTAAAAATACCTCATTTTTTATAATTTTTCACGATTGATCCTCTCCCGACTCCCCCAATGTGAGCGGATCCGTTCTGGTTATGTCAATCACGTATTTAGGATATGTGCTCATTTTTCCCACCAATTTTTATCCCTCCACTCTTTGCCTTTTCCGAGATTTCCGGTCCCCCCCGACTCCCCCCAATAACACTGGACCCGGTCGGGATTTAAAATAAGAGATCTGAGTTACGAAGTCCTTCTAAATATGAAACTTCACTAAGATCCGATCACTCCTTCATAAGTTAAAAATACCTCATTTTTTCTAATTTTTCAGAATTGACTCCCCCCCCCCAAAGAGAGCAGGTCCTTTCCAGTCATTTAATCACGTATCTAGGACTTGTGCTCAGTTTTTCCACCAATTTTCAGCCCGATCCCTCCACTCTAAGTGTCTTCAAAGATTTTAGGTTTCTTCTCCAACTCCCCTCAATGTCACCAAATCCGGTCAGGATTTAAAATAAGAGCTCTAAGACACGATATCCTTCTAAATATCAGATTTCATTAAGATGCGATCACCCGTTCGTAAGCGAAAAATACCGCCTTTTTTCTAACTTTTCCGACTTAACTGTCCCTCCACTCCCGCCAGATGGTCGAATCGGGGATACGACTATTTGTAATTCAATCTGGTCTGTTCCCTGATACGCCTCCCAAATTTCATCGTCCTAGCTTATCTGGAAGTGCCTAAACTAGCAAAACCGGAACAGACAGAATTTGCGATTGCTATATGTCACTTGGTTAATACCAAGTGTCATCAAAACAAGTTTTTCAAAAAAAGTAAAGAACTTCATTAAACCAAAAATTAGTAGAAATAAAAGCCTCCAAGCTAAAACTAGCTCAAATCATAATCAATAGCTACATCTACGTTGCATGGGCAATGTGAGGTGTTGCGGCAACCTTTGTTCGGCTTCACCGAGTAAAGTGTTGCGAGAGCGATACTTTGGTTTTGTTTCCTCGCTTCGATTAAACGCTGAAGTTGTTAATCTCTAAGGATCTTAAGATAAATACTAGGTACACCAACTCGCAAAAGTTGCAAACCCCTCTTTGCAACTAACCAAAAATTGTAGCCCAACAGCCGATTATTACTTAAAAGTTCCCTACATGTCTTACCACTGGAACCAAATTGGTCTTACCTACACCGGAAACAAATAATAGGTACACCAACTAGCAAAAGTTGCGAAACCCTCATTGCCGAAGATGATTATGATCTAACAGACAACTGTTGCTTAAAACTCCCGTATATGTCTCACAATTGGTATTGGCCTGTTTTTGGTTTCAGTGTGCAACTTACTACTGACGCTGTCAACCCCTTTGAACCTTCAAACAAGTATATATTATGAAGGCATTTTTATACCAAAAAATGAATGGCATATACTTTGATCAGCTCATTAAGAGCTATCGACTGCCATCGAAAAAAATATCTATCTGTCTTAGTTCAAAAGTTGACTTTTTTGCTGTAAGCCAAGTTTCTAGCGTCATCACTTATATCTGATACCATTTCTGTATCGGTCTATTTTTGGTTTCAGTGTGTTGTCAACCCGTTTTTATTTTGGTACTACTGAAGTTGTCAACCCGTTTAAACTTTCAAACTGATATATCTCAAGAAGGAATTTTTCTACCAAAATATGGATGACATTTGCTTTGATCAGGTCATCAAGAGTGACCGACTGTCGTCGAAAAAGAAGGTCTATCTGTCCTAGGAAATTACAACAGATAACTGAGTTTAACTAAAGAAAAAAAAAATAATTAAAAAAAAAAAAAAAAAAAAAAAAAAAAAAAAAAAAAAAAAAAAAAAAAAAAAAAAAAAAAAAAAACATGAGTAGGGCTGAGCCGCCGTGCGATGCTACTTGATAGTTTTTATGCTCTAGCAAAATTTTTGGCAGATTTTGTCTGGACAGTGCTAACACTATCCCCGAATTTTTGGGGATGTTCCAAAAACATCTGTCTTCTAGAAAAGAAAACGGTTCCCCAAAAACCCTCTTTCATTCAGGGTTGCCACCTCCAGTCATTTATCACTAGTCACTATCCACCCCTAGCAGCTATCACTTTCACTTAACTTGACATTTCTTTTTCACTCCTTTCCAAAGTTTCTTCTCAATTCACACATCAAAATCAGACATAGATAAATGAATTACTGACTTTTTTATGGCACTTGGTATTAACCAAGTGACATATAGCAATCGCCAATTCTGTCTGTCTGTCGGTCCCGGTTTTGCTACTTTAGGCACTTCCAGGTAAGCTAGGACGATGAAATTTGGCAAGCGTATCAGGGACCGGACCAAATCAACTTAGAAATAGTCGTTTTCCCGATTTGACCGTGTGGGGGGAGTGGAGGGCCGGTTAATTCGCAAAAAATAGAAAAATGAAGTATTTTTAACTTATGAGCGGGTGATTGGATCTTAATGAAAGTTGATGTTTGGAATGATATTGTGTCTCAGAGCTCTTATTTTAAATCCCGACCGGATCTGATGACATTGGGGGGAGTTGGAGGGGGAAAACCTAAAGTCCCGGCTTTGCTACTTTAGGCACTTCCAGGTAAGCTAGGACGATGAAATTTGGCAAGCATATCAGGGACCGGACCAGATTAACTCAAAAATAGTCGTTTTCCCGATTTGACCATCTGGGGGGAGGGAGATGGGGGCCGGTTAATTTGGAAAAAATGAAGTATTTTTAACTTATGAGCGGGTGATTGGATCTTAATGGAATTTGATGTTTGGAATGATATTGTGTCTCAGAGCTCTTATTTTAAATCCCGACCGGATTTGATGACATTGGGGGAAGTTGGAGGTGGGGGAAGCCTAAAATCTTGGAAAACACTTAGAGCGGAGGGATTGGGATGAAACTTGATGGAAAAAATAAGCGCAGGTCCCAAATACATGATTGACATAATTGGAACTGATTCGCTCTCTTTGGAGTAATTGGGGGGGGGGGAGTAATTCTTAAAAATTAGAAAAAAAATGAGGTATTTTCAACTTACGAACGGGTGATCGGATCTCAATGAAATTTGATGTTTAGAAGGATATCGTGTCATAGAGCTCTTATTTTAAATCCCGACCGGATCTAATGACGGGGCGGGGAGTTGGGAGGGGGAAACCTAAAACTTGGAAAACACTTAGAGTGGAGGAATCGGGATGACACATGGTGGGAAAAATAAACACAAGTCCTAGATAGATGAATGACATAAACGGAACGGATCCGCTCTCTTTGGGGTAGTTGGGGGGGGACGGGTATTTCTGAAAAATAAAAAAATGAGGTATTTTCAACTTACGAACGGGTGATCGGATCTCAATGAAATTTGATATTTAGAAGGATATCGTGGCTCAGAGCTCTTATTTTAAACCCGACCGGATCTGGTGACATTGGGGGGAGTTGGGAGGGGGAAACCTAAAACTTGGAAAACACTTAGAGTGGAGGGATCGGGATGAAACTTGGTGGGAAAAAAACACGAGTCCTAGATACATGATTGACATAACCAGAACAGATCCACTCTCTTTGGGGTAGTTGGGGGGGGGGTTAATTCTGAAAAATTAGAAAAAATGAGGTATTTTTAACTTGCGAACGGGTGATTGAATCTCCATGAAATTTGATATTTTGAAGGATATCGTGTCTCAAAGCTCTTATTTTAAATCCTGACCGGATCTGGTGACATTGGGGGAAGTTTGGGGTGGGGAAACCTAAAATGATGGAAAACGCTTAGATTGGAGGGATTGGGATGAAACTTGGCTGGAAAAATAAGCAGAAGTCTTGCATACGTGATTTACATAATTGGAACGGATCCGATAAATTGCGGCGGGGGGGGGGTAATTCTGAAAAATAACAAAAAATTACGTATTTTTAACTTACGAAGGAGTAATCGGATCTTCATGAAACTTCATATTTAGAAGGACCTCGTAACTCAGATATCTTATTTTAAATCTCAACCGGATCAAGCATAATTGGGGGGGATAGTTGGGGGGACCGGAAATCTTAGAAAATACTTAAAACGGTGAGATCAGGATGAAACTGGATGGGAAGAATAGAAACCTGTCTAGGATACGTGACTGACATAACTGGACCGGATCTGCTCTCTTTGGTGGAATTGGGGGGGGGGGGGTAATTTTGAAAATTGAGGTATTTGTAACTTACGAAAGGGTGACCAGATCTTAATGAAATTTGATATTTAGAAGGATCTTTTGCTTTAAAGTTCTAATTTCAAATTCCGACCAGATCCTGTGACATTCGGGAGAGTTGGAGGGGGAAACCGGAATTCTTGGAAGACATGAAAATTGGGGTATTTATATCTTACGAATAGATGATCGGATCGTGATGAAATTTGATTTTTAGAAGGAATTCATGTCTCAGAGCTCTTATTTCAAATCCCGACCAGATCTTTTGACATTGGGGGGAGTTGGAGGGGGAAATCTTGGAAAAACACTTGGAGTGGAGGAATCGGGATGAACCTTGGTGGATAGAATAAACAAATGTCCTTGATACGTGATTGACAGAATCGTACTGGATTCGCTCTCTTTGGGGGAGTTGGGGGGAGGGGTTCAGTGATTTGGCGAGTTCGGTGCTTCTGGACGTGCTAGGGCGATGAAAATTTGTAGGCGTGTCAGGGAGCTGCACAATTTGACTTGATAAAGTTGTTTTCCCGGATTCGACCATCTGGGGGGCAAAAGGGAGAGGAAAAATTGGAAAAAATTAGGTATTTATAACTTACGAGGGGGTGATCGGATCTTAATGAATTTTGATATTTAGAAGGACTTTGTGACTCAGAGCTCTTATTTTAAATCTTGACCGGCATTAAGCCTCTTATTTTCCTTTTTAAATCAATCTATTGATTCATAGAATTTTGTTAGAGCTCATACCATATGATCTCTTGGCTCTTAGCTCTTCTCGCCTCGTCACAAGTGCCATATGAACTCTTAGCTCTTGTTTTCATATGCTAGAAAAGCATTACGTTTATAAGATTATACCATTTCATCAAAGATTCTCTTGTGACTTGTGGTAAAGAAATTTATTTGAACACGTTTACTTTCAGTGTAATTTTGGGCATCGATGAAAAGAGGGTTATGTTAGACAGCTGGACCGTAAGTTTTCTTTTTTTTTCTTTTGCTATTCTGTTTGATTTTCAAAAGGTTTGAAAATATAAGAGAATTAGATTGAAAAATGATTCTATAATGAAAAAGAGATGTTTTATATGAAAATTATAATATCAATGCATGGTACCTATGCAGAGAAGAGGGAGGGGATTTTATAACTAATTTGGAAACATTTTCATTATCGAGCTATAAATTATAAGAATCCCATCCCGTGCATTACGAATTTGTCTTCTCAGCCAGGCTCTGGACAGTTTGTAACTTATTTTATTATTAAAATGAACCTGAACCACATGCGATTTATTCAGAAATTTAATGGTCCCTCTAAGATGATACCTTATTTTCTGCAATTTAGATTTAATCAGATACTCTTTTATTTTTTTTGGGAATAATATATTACTCTTAAATACATAATAATTGGATGCGTGATAGATTAAAGGTATTGATGTTTTCCCAAGAACCTTCACCGTTTAATTTTTTTTTTAATTTTGCTTCATCTGGTAAGTACAAATTTAGTACTTTTCTTTATTCCATGAAAATTTTTTTGAATATAACATTTTATCTTTAAATATATTCCGCTCCTCCTCTCCTCGCCATTGCTATCCCGGTGCACTCTCCCTGAAATGTTTTGGTGGGCGTCCATGCATGATTGAATGGTAATTACATGATTTTATAGTCTAGGAAAAGGTAAAGGATATGGCATTAGACTTTACAGTCCCTACCGGCGGTGCTGATCTCCGTTTCTTGGCCCTTCAGCCAGGAAGTGCAATGGGGGGTTGGGGGCCAACCATCCTGTGCTTTCGCACACCCTTCCTGTTTACCTTCCTAAGATTTCTCCAGGTACCCATTTAGAGCTGGGTAGACTCTAGCAAAGCTCATAGAGTCACGCCACTCCTGTCCTGTTGCTGTCACTTATTCTGGCAGCATACCTAGTTCAACTCTGCTGCCGAGTTCACCAGCTCATCTCCCCCCCCAAAGAAATAATTCATTAAAAAGTTTACATTGATACCTTTAGGCATAGTTGTGTTGGCTTTGCTAGTAGTAGTATCAAACAGTTCTTGCTCACAAAAACCAAAATACGAGGATAATATCTTTTTGGAACTGTCGTGGTTGGAGGAGTGGGCAAGGTGCGATTAAAATTTTTTTATTTGAATCGGGCACGGATATTCTTGGGGTTTGTGAAACATTTTTAGATGAAAACTCGGCAAATAAAATTAATATTAGCGATTTCCAATTCTTTCATGTAAGCAGAAATAAAAAAAGCAAGGTGGTTAAGCAATACTAGTTAAAAATTATATTCCGGCGCGACTGAGAGAAGAATTTCTATATCTGAATACTGAGATGGTTTTTGAAAGCTGTATTGTTGAATGTTTTTTTTTTTTTACCAAATAATGAAAAATTTTTAATTGCTGTAATTTATCGTACTCCCTCATCTAGCATAGCAGACTTTTTTGACAAATTTAAAAATCTGTTAAGCGTGATATCAAATCTTCGAATGCCATTATTTATCCTTGGGGACTTCAATATTGACTTAATGGGATGCCTCCCATCAAGCCTGCAAAGGATTGACCGACACGTCCTTCAGTTTTTAGAATGTAATCTTTCACATGGTATGAGCCCAGTATGTTTTATTCCGACACGAATTACAAATTCATCTTTTTCACTGATTGATAACATTTTTGCACCTTATACATGTGAGGCTACATTCGTGGTTATGGGAGATACGTCTGATCATTGTATTTTAATGTCTGACTTTAGAGTGCAAAAGATAGTCAATAAAGAAAACACTATGAAAAGGAGAAATTTTTCAAAAGTAAATATGAATGAACTAAAATCTAGTCTAAGCGATATAGATTGGAGTGAAGTTACTAACGAGAATGATTCAAATACATCTTTGGACGTATTTTATCGAATTCTGAACGAAAAACTGAATCTTCATTGCCCATTTAGAGATACATACCGGAAAAGAAACTCACCCAAAAAACCTTGGATAAGTTTACCGCTTTTAAAATCTATCAAGGAAAAAAATCGACTCTATAAGATAAAAATGAAATACCCCTCAGCTCATAATGTACAGCGATTCAAAAATTATAAAAATTTGCTGGTTAAAATTCTTAGAACAAGTGAACAAATTTATTATGAAAATTCAGTTAAAAAATCGGATTAACCTCGGACTACGTGGAAATTAATCAAGGAAAAAATTGGAAATAATACTAAGACATCACATCCTGAAGTGATTATAAATGAAAGTGGTGTTGAATTGAAGGGGAAGGATGTTGTTACAGATTATTTTTGTAATTACTCTTCCCATTTTAGTGCTACTGCTGATCTGAAATCCCCTGAATCTTTAATTGGTTCATATAAAGATTATTTACCGTCATCCGAAAATTCTAGTATGTTCCTGGCCCCTGTTACTTTCGGTGAATTCCAAAAGGTGATTACGAATTTAAAACGTGGGAATTCCCTAGGTCTAGATAGGCTCTCCCCAAATATTCTGAAAGAACTTGCTTGTGTAATCCATGTTCCATTGCTTCATATTTTAAACGCATCTATATCATCAGGGATCTTTTCAGAAGTATGGAAATCTGCACGAGTTATTCCAATTCATAAAAAAGGTGATAAGACAGATGTAGGCAACTACCGCCCTATAGCTATTCTTTCTCCAATATCTAAGGTTCTAGAAAAAAATATTCAAGAAAGAATTGTATCCTATTTTAATAAAAGGAATTTATTTACTAAAAATCAGTTTGGATTCAGGTCGGGTCATTCCACTGAACAAGCTATTGCTGCGCTAATCTTAGAGATTAATGATTCACTAAATGATGATAATTATGTGTCTGCTCTCTTCTATGATATAAAAAAGGCATTTGATACGCTAAACCATGAAATCTTGATGGAAAAAATTAATAACACAGGTATTAGAGGTAAAGGCCTAGATCTAATGAAATCTTACCTGCGTGATCGAAAAATTCAGGTAGAAATAAATGGACATCTATCAAGCCATATCGTTATTGATGATGTTGGAGTCCCCCAGGGATCAGTATTGGGGCCATTACTATTTTTGATTTATATAAATGACCTCCCAAGGTGTTTACCCTAAGATAATAGCTTAGCAGTCATTTTTGCAGATGATACGGCTGTGACAGTAAAAGCTAAAACCCCATCTTTGTTGGTTGAGAAAATGGTGACAGCAATGAAATCTTAGAATAAATGGTTTGCGTGTAACTGCCTAGCTCCAAACTTTTCTATTCTAGAACTGAATTCATGATTTTCGGGTGGTCACAATGGGCGATAAATAAAATTACCATAGATGAGTTAACTGTAAATCAAAGTAGGATAAAAAGAGTACACTCATTTCGTTACCTTGGCGTTACCTTCCCCTTTTATCATTCTCTGGAAGTCCTAACTTAAAACCCAAATCAACTCTTGAGATACGCTCTTTTGACAATGAACATGCACATATCATCTTTTGACTTAGTTCAAATTTACCCTCAATACTGTAAATCAGTGGTTCCCTACCAATTTTGGGCCATGCCCCATCTAGCCATTCCTAAAATCCTCACTCCCCCTAGTGATTTTTAAATTTGGTATTGAAAATTTTAATTGTATTCACCTGAAGGAAGTTGACCACAGTGGTGCCAATCAGGAGGGAGGGGCACACCCCCTAGGTTTGGAAAAGACCCTTTTACTTCTATTCAACAGCTATTTTGTATTTTAGCTAAGTGCTATATTGAACTAGCGAGACTGAATGACAGGTCGCTTATATTGTTCACCCCGTGTTTTTGTTTTTTCAGAGCCACTAAATAGCACTGTCAATGTTTAATGACTTTGTGTAGAAATGTTTCCTCTATTCTCAACTTAGAGAATCCTAAATATTCCGGTAGTAGACAATCCTGTCTTGAAATGTACCCGTAATCAAACATTGAGTAAAAAGTGAGAACAAACTTTGGAGTTTATTGCTGTCAGAATCTGAAAAAAAGAAGAAACTTCCGTACAAGAAACTGGCAATAATGTCGATGCTCAAAGTGCTGGGTTACTGGACATGATTTCCCTTACCTGCTGCAATTTTTCAGAAACAAGCTGAACAATAAATGACCCACGTCAATATGAAAGAGTGGTTTGTATTCCCCAGCCCATTGCAGCTTCCCGTAGCAGTCGAGAATCTCTCTCAAGTATCTTTACAACCCGTACCGACCAACCAGTTCAACGTATTCTTGAAAGATATCCGGCTTCCACTTCTAACGGAAGGGAATTCAGTGCACATTACTTTAAGACTTACAAATGCATTGAATATTCATAAAACTTAGACCGTGCTTTGTTTTGCAATCTGCCATTTATTGAGTGAGGCATTAAGGGCTGGGGAAACTGCTTGAAAAGGGCTTTGACTGGGAAAGAGTTTTGTTAGTGAGAAGACAGTTCTGGTCTATTGAAGCAACATGAGGGTAGTAAAAGAAAAAGGAATTGTGTGTCAGCATGGAAGTAATTTAAGATAGTTAGCAATGATACTTCGAGATGTGTAGCGAATAGCTTAAGTCAGTCCAGATCTCAAGAGGTTCAAGAAAATATAGAACATGTGAAGTAGAAGGCTTGTAGCAGTTTAAAAGCCTGTAGGGCTTAAACTTCTAGGAACAGGCAGCTTGAGTACATGCACTTTTCACATATCAATCAAAACTGTATTATGTATTTAACTGTAACTGAAGTTGTATTACGTTTTTTTTTTTTTTTATTGCTTTATTGTTATAAAAATGTGAAAAATGAGTGAAAAAGTTCAGTTGGAAGCCGAAAGGAGCTCGTTTAGGATCCGGGTGTTTTCTTTAAGAAGAAGCAGAAGTAGATTTTTCACGTTATTTGCTTTTGTGACTGTCAGGGTTTTCCTTCAAGGCGTTCTAATGAATAAGAAACATCCACAAACTGGCATATTCCATTGAACTGATGGAGCAAATTTTTAAAGGCGACAAAAAGCTGAAGGTCAATGTACAGTGCCAATTTGGTCACTATTGCAGTTATCAGTATCAAAACAATGCAAATACACTGATAAAAAAAATGCCTTGTGGCAAGATATTATTTCAAAGTAAAATCAACTAATTACTACGCTATTCTTGTTGCAAGACCAAAGATATTTCTAGAAAAGAAGGATTAGCTATCCTACCCAGGCACATATCAAATGGAAAAGGAATGGAGCATCTAATTGGCCTCTCTCACATGCAAATATTAGACACCAAAAGCTCATCCACCTTGCCCAATGTCATGCCCAATGTCATGACGATTCGTTATGAGTGGGGAATCTAACGGAGTTCAAAGAAAGCTTAGGGGGAAGGTGCGTCATGCAGTTTTTTTTTTTACACTGCCATGCCCATAAATTACTCTCGGTTTTGACTGATTGTCTGAAAAACATCAGCGAACCTTTGGATTTTTCTATATTGTGAAAAGACTTTATGTATTTATATCAAGCAGCAATACTTGACATGAAATTTTTGCGGAATTCCAGTGTATTAACAAGCAAAAAGTCTTGGAGCTTGAGAGGACCATCCAAACTTGCTGGTTTTATGCATGCCACTCTATTTCTAAGGTGAAGGCCAGGTTTGATTGTATTGTTGCTGTGCTAACTGCAGTCTCGGATAATTCTGATGGTGAGGCAGCGTGTCAAGCAAAACGACTCATGGGAAAAATTAACTCGGTATCTTTTTTCTCAACTTTGCATAAAATGGAAAAAGTGTTAGTCACTGTATTTTGTTAGTCAGAACAAATTAAGACAGAAAGCTGGCTGATTTAAAAGGGATTACACTGATTTTTGGGACATACAAGACACTCTAAAAACTGTGAAATGATAACAAATAAAAACTTGAGCATAAACATAACCGAATTCTTAGCTTTACACAATATCAATGAATCAAATTCCCCAAAATCCAAAACCAGTGCTTAGAACAAGAGAAGTCAAGGCATTTCCACTTATCTCAATGGCTTGATCAAATTCAACAACTGGTAAACGCAACATCAGTCAGTCAGTTTTATCAAACTCCAGCAAATTTCTGTACTTCAAGGTCATAGACCATTTCACAAGCCAGGCGGACTTACGATTCATACAAAATATGCCTCTGATCGGCACTTTGTCGGGCTTCTACCTTTCAAGCTCTGATTTTCTCGAGTTTTCTAAAGTTGAGAGGGAAATGTGAACCAAGTGATTCTTAATCTTGATGCCCTAGAAACCCAACTTTCTCTTACAAAGTTATATCTTTCAAAATGTGACACTTTTAAAATGGGTCTTCTTCAAGCTATTGAAATTTGATCTGACCTCTTAAGCGCCTATTCTGCACTGTTAAAACTAATGGAACTAGTTGCTACTTTACCTCTGACAACTGCCAGTAGAGAACAATTTTTCTTGGCATTAGAGCGTGTAAAGGATTATCTGCAATTGAAAATGGTTAATGACAGACAAAGTAATTCCATGATCATGGCTGTTGACAGAGAGGAGACACTGGATATGGATTAGTCAAAGACTTATCCAAACAGCAAAGTCACGGTTACCCCCTATTTTACGTATGTTTGCTCAATTGTATTTTGTTGTTTGTATTTTCATAATAAAATTGAAAAATATTCTTGCTCCCCACCTAAAATTTCATGAATTGGCACCACTAAAAGGCAACCAACTTGTTTTTTTTGGGGTGGGTTTTCCTCTAGTCGATTAAAAAACGGCAAGGCACCAGGCGAAGACCATATCACGGCGGAGGTGATAAAGGCATCAATCAGTTCATGCATATCTATATGGCTGTCCTTGTTCCGAAAAATTTGGATGACACAAAAAGTACCAACAGATTGGAGGCGCAGCACACTCATAAAACTCTTCAAAAAAGGCGATAAGACAATACCTGGGAATCGGAGAGGTATTAGTCTCTCGTCCATACTTGGCAAACTTCTTTCACTAATAATCCTTCACAGAATACAGAGTCCACTTGACAAGTACTTGAGAGAAAAGCAACATGGTTTTAGACCAGGACGTTCATGTACCGATTTGATCTTCACACTAAGGATGTTAACTGATGTTAGCCGAGAATGGCAAAACAAATTGTACATGGCATTTATATACTTTGAAAAGGCCTTTGCCTCGCTGCATCGGGAGACTCTATGGAAACTACTAACCTTTTATGGGATCCCTGAGAAGTTAATAGCCCTCATAATGGCTCCATACGAAGAATCTGAATGCTGTGTTAAAATAACAGAAGGAAGGACAAGATACTTTCGTGTCCTTTCCGGTGTTAAACAAGGCTGTGTCTTGTCACCTTTCCTGTTTGCGCTAGCCATTGACCATCTGTTCCGTAACACTGGCACCAGAAGCATACAATTAAACGTAGAACACCAAATTAATGATCTACTTTGCCCACGATATCACGCTTATTGAGTCCTGTAAACAAAGACTACAAGAATTTCTAGAAGATGTAAGTGACAGAGGCCAACTTTTGGGACTAAGAATCAACGCTGATAAAACAAAAAGTATGGCAGTAACCGATTCACCTTTACACCTGAGATGCGATAACCAGGACATTGAGCAGGTTCTAGAATTTAAATATATTGGGAGCACATTGTTAAATACGGGATCAACTGAAAAAGATACATCATGCCGCATTGGGCAGGCCTCCGGCACATTCAACAGACTGAAACCGATATGGAGGTCGCAGAATTTCTCCCTCCGACTCAAGCTTCGTCTATTCAATAGCAACGTCATCCCCGTCCTGTTATATGCTTCTGAAGCCTGGCATCTGAATAACACGCAAGAAAGGCGAATTCTAGTTTTCGAGAATACATGTCTCCAGAGAATACTAAACATCCAAGGGTCACAAAAAATCTCTAATGAGGAGGTGAGACGGATGACCAGACAACCCATAGTGACAGATGTCATTAGGACACGTCGGTGGAAATACTTGGGGCATGTACTTCGTATGGACGATTCCCGAATCCCGAAAGCGACGTTTCAGAGGCAACCAGAAGGAAGAAGAAAAAGTGGCAGGCCGTGCAATACACTGCAGCGCACCTATCAGACGGACCTGCGAAACATAAATGCTTCCCTTCAACCGGCGTGGGAAGATGTCCTTGCTGCGGCGCACATGAGGGATGACTGGCAGCTTCTCGTTGATGCCCTGGGCGCCTCTGGAGGCACAGGAGGATCTAAGGTCTAAGGTAAGGTTTCCTCTAGGCATATTTTAAACTAATAAAATATATTGACTGAATACATCACCTTTTATAAAATGGACACCATAATTGCAATACTATCATGTGTCTTTTTTGCTCTTTAAATGCATCTGAGTGTAATGTCAGTCACAAGAAAAAGGTGTCTCAAAATTGAGCCTCTAAAGTATAGTCAACTGAAGAGTGCACATCCTGCCCATGACCCACCAAAATGTTGCATTGCCCCACAAGTGGGGCATGCACCCCATGTTAGAAAACATGGCTGTAAATGGAGAAGTGTGGTAGTAGTAGTAGTAGGATTAGTATTGGAGGTAAGTATAGTAGTAGTGGTATCATGCAAATATTGTCTTTTTGATCATCTCCCTTGTCCTTTCCTCAAAATCCAAAAAAAGAAAAGCATAAACTGAGCCACTCAATTGTAACCTAACCTAACCTTAGGTATTTCCGTTTGTATTTGACTGCAAATAAGCCAGATGAACTTTTGCTTGGCTTCCATACTTATTTAATTTTTTTCATAGAAATCATTCTTAATAGTAATAACACTTTTTTGCCAGTGACTTTTATTTTTGAAAAAAGTTCCTGATTTGAGTGTTATCCATGCCTTTTTAACTGCATGTAACTGCAAGGAAATTGCAATCCGTGAACTAGCGTGTGTATAAAGTAAGTTCATATAAAGGCAAGCAAATAGTCTTATTTATATTCCTTAATTATGAGAAAGAAAGACAGATATAAACATAATCCAATTGAAGCTGAATTATTGGACCCAATGATAGACTCTTACAAGTAATTCTAATGTTAACACTATCACTGATTGCCAGATATCAAATGCAGAATATATTGATACAATTCTGGAAAGAGTCCAGTCTATTAATGCATATATTGATACACTTAGGCAGAATTTCACAGAGATAAAAACTGACTTGAGTACAGTAATAATTTGTGTTACACTGATAGAAAACAAACATAATATGCTGGAGACTCTTTTGGTTAGTTTAACAACCCCAACAACAAATCCTGTTGTGCTTAACTTGAAACACTGAACCATTCCTAAGATATGGCTGTTATTCTCTTTTGACAACATGTATACAGATGGTGTGTTGTGATTCAGTTCAGATTCCCAGCTCAAAATTCCTTGAAAATTTAACCTTAATACCCTAAGGCATAATTACATAGTAGTAGTATTGGTATCACTAGCAGTAGTATTAACAGTAATAGCAGTAGGGTAAAGGCAACAATGATTTGACAGTGCAATTTTTGACATCAAAAACAGGTAACATTTTTGTTATGTCGAATTTGTAGGTGAAAATCTTCCAATTTAAGAAAATCGGAATTTTTTACCCTTTTCTGATGAAACTTGAAACTTCTAATCAAACAGCTAGATTTGTAGATATTTTTTCTAAATACTGAAACCCTTTTCAAACCAAAAGTCTTTAAATTAAGCTTTCTAGAGTGGAAAGTGTTTTTTTTTACAAAAACGGTCAAATCATCAGTACCTTTAACCAAGTACTAGTAGCAGCAGAAGATTTGGTGTATTACCTTTGGTTAGTTGAACATTTCTCTTATTAAGTCCAGGAAGTTCCAACTTAATGCAATTAGTCATTGCTATGAAATTTTGCAGGTCGCATGATTTTCAAACACTCTCTACCCAAAGCCTCCATTATGTCAAATTAAAGAGAACAGAGGCAATGCAAAAAACTACTAACGAGGCCAAGCTTGCTTTCTATGAAATGGATAATGACCCAGAAATCTACCAGCCATACTTGGAAAATTATCGTGCTAAGCGCAAGGGCACTGTTTCTAACAGCACTGAACAACCAGTACATCTTTCAAAAAATCATCCGTCAAATCCAAGCCCGGATATAGGCAACCAATCTTCTGACCTGAACATGAGACTAACTCAGACCCAACAAGAATTGGAAGCTGTAAAAGCGAATCTCAGGGATTAAATCTCACGTAAAGTTTCTGATCGCATAAAAAATCAACTTCCGCACTCGGCTGAATCAATTATATCTGACGTATATGATTCTTTGATGGTCGAATACTCGCCAAAATTTGACTTTATCGAAAAGCAACTAAAATCGCTAAAAAAACAGCTTCATGATACTCGAAGAGAGAGTGAAAAAGATTGAAAGTAGACTTGACGATATTGAGCAGGAAGATAGGCTGGATTCACTTATTTTCAGTGGTGTCAAACAAGCTCCGGGTGCTGATGTAAAATCGTGTATTAATAATATTATCTCGGACAAGATGGGCGTACAAGTTTATGTTTCGGAACTAACTAAAGTGTATAGATTTACCCTTCCAACGAATCCTACGCGGCCTGATATGATTGCACCGGTACTCGCCCAGTTTTCGTCTAAGGATGTGGCTAGAAAGGTATTTGCTGCTAAGAGCAAACTGGCTAAATCTGGTATATTTGTGTCAGAAAGTTTAACTAAGAAGCGACGAGAAATTCTGCAACTGGCTCGTGATAGGTTAGGTAACCACAACGTATGGTCCGATCACGGCCGTATTTTCGCTCGATCTGGAAATGACGCTCGGACACGCCGACTGTGGAGTTGCGACGACATCTAATCTGATTTTCTTTTTTTCGTTTTAGTAGTTATAAATGTGTACTTCAGTATTTACATTCTTTCGTAGTAATAGTTCTTTAATAGGAAGTAGGATAATTTATTTATGAATGTTTTCACGATTACTACAGTTAGAAAAAAATCTACAAGAAAAATCTACAAAGAAAAATTAATTATAATTAATAAACTTGACAGTGAGGTGCAAGTGATAGGTATTTGTGAATCATTTATTAGTGAACAGTGTCCTGCCTCGTTATTTAATTTTCCAGGTTACACACTTATTTCCAAGAACCGGTCATTGATGGGAAGGGGAGGTTTAGCATTCATAATCAAGGATGATATAAAATTTAAAGTAAGGGAAGATTTATCTTTATGGATTGAAGGTAAGATTGAAACTTTTGCTATTGAAATAGTGACAAGTAATAATAATCCACTTCTTATTTCATCGGTGTATAGACCCCCTGGTGATAGTCCGGATTTTTTCCTAGAGGAATTCGAAATTTTAATATCTGTAATAAATCGAAATTTTGACAAAATTGTAATCATAGGTGATTTTAATTTTTATTTATTAGATCTTCAAGCCAAAAATTTGGATTTCCTTAATGTTATGCTTTCATTTGGTCTTTTCCCATTAAATTCTATCCCATCCCGATTAACAAACCATTCTGCAACTTTGATTGATAATGTTTTCGTCAGTGAAGTTATGGTGGAAGATAGCATGTGTGATGTATTAATCCATTCTGGTTCGGACCACTTACCGCTTCTTTGTTTGTTGCAGAAGTTATCACATTGTAAAATTAAAAGAAAAAATAAGATTCTTTGGCATGACATGAAAGAAGTTAATCTGGCTAAATTCAAAAATGAAGTTAGTTCGTTGGATTGGGAGGTGGTTTACAATGAAAAGGATGATGCTTCAAAAGCTTTTAATATTTTTTCAGATATTCTTTACCCTGTGTTTGAGAAAAATTGCCCATTGAATAAAATTAATTGCAAGAAAGCTAAACCGAGAAAGCCGTGGATAAATGGTGAAATTTTGAGTTTAATAAGACAAAGAAATAAATTGTATTGTCAATATCTTGATAATCCATCTGAAATGATTTTAAATGAGTTTAAATAGTTGAGAAATTATGTAAATAATTCAAAAAGAAATGCAAAGAATGAGTATTATTTAAACCGTTTGAAGATTAAGGAAGGTAATATAAAAGATACTTGGGGAATTGTCCGTGAAGTGATAAGATGTGAAAAAAAAGATATGTGTATAACCAATTTAAAAACTAGTAATAGAATTATTCATGATAAATTGGAAATAGCAAATTACATGGGTGATTATTTTTTGAAAATTGGTAGTGTTATACAGAATGAAGTGTCTAGAGGTGGTTGTGCCGTCAACATTAACGCAAATCCTTCAAGCATGCAGAATGGGTTTGAATTTGTACCATGTAATGTAGAAGAAGTCGAAAAAATTGTTTGTAGCCTTAAATCAAATTCATCTGGTGTAGATGGATTGAACCTAAAGGCTTTTAATTATGTGTCGGTGTATGTTTTACCGGTACTGGTTCATTTAATTAATCTCTCAATGGTTAAAGGGCATTTCCCGTCGGAACTGAAACGATCTAAAGTCATAACTTTACATTAAGGTGGGGACCCCTCAGATCCCTGTAATTGGCGACCAATTTCCATTTTACCTTTATTTAGTAAAATTTATGAAAAAGTTATTTATAAATGATTGTATGATTTTTTGGATTCGAAGAAAATCTTGTATAATGGACAGTTTGGTTTCAGAAGTAAACATTCCACTAGTCATGCAGTACACCATCTTTTAAGTTTTGTTGATAATGCGTTTGAAAATAATATGGTTCCTTTAACTGTTTTTGTAGATTTCCGTAAGGCTTTTGACACTGTTGATTTTAATACTCTTCTTAGTAAACTAAGTGGGCTTGGGTTAGGTAGTACTTGTGTAAAGTGGTTTTCATCGTATTTGCATGGCCGGACTATCAAAGTTGCTTTATCAGATATATCAAGCAGAGAGTTTGGTGTTAAGTGTGGAGTGCCTCAAGGTTCCGTGCTGGGACCTCTACTTTATCTTATTTATGTTAATTTGTTGGCTTCACATGTTGGAGTTGAAGTGCTGACCTCTTTCGCGGACAACACTGCGATAACAGTAATTGGTAGTAGTTTGGTACAGGTTGCACATAAGGCTAATTTGGCACTTGAACGTTTGCGCAGTTTTACAGTAGGTAGTTCCCTAGCAGTTAATGTATTTAAAACAAATTACATTATATTTAGTAGAACAGGTAGGTTATTTAATGATGATAATAATAACATTTTTTTTGGACATTTACCCATTAAACAAATTTTTGAAATTAGGTATTTGGGGTTTTATTTAGATTATAATATTAGTTGGAAAAAGCATTGTAGTGTTATTGGTGCTAAAATGGCTAGGGGTCTAGGAATTTTGAGATATGTAACAAAAACTTTTCCATTCAAGATTTTAAAAATCATTTATTTTTCCCTTGTTCATCCTTATATAGATTATGGTTGTGTTCATTGGGCTAGCAATTTCTTCTGTAATTACAAAAGGATCCAGATTTTGCAAAATAAAAGCATTCGATTGATTGCGGACATAAAAGAGCAGGTTGAATCCAAAACTACTGCTAGCTTTTCCTGGTGTAATGTTTTAAATGTTGGTCAGATTCGTGACTACCAGGCATCAATTTTTGTGTTTCAGAGCATGAAACACATATGCCCTGAGTATTTTCATGATTATTTTTCCATGAATCAGGAGTACCATAATTATGATACAAGAAATTCACAACTTTTAAGCCATGAACAAAGAAAAGCAGTTTGATCATCATATGTGGTTTGTAATCTGGGGCCTTCTGTTTGGAATAGTTTGCCGGCTGGCATCAGGGAGTCTGTCACTTTATATGGGTTTAAAAATAAATTGAAAATATTTTATTTAAGTAATAGGTTTTGAAGGGCAGAAGGTTTTTGATGTCTTTTTTGCAGTTTATTTATGTGGGGTGGGGGCTGAATACCGGTAAATGATATTTAATATGATTATTTTGTTGCATTTTGTTCATGTGTATGTGTTGTTACTTTTTATATATATGATAGGCTAGGTGGTTAATCATGAGTTGTTATGTTTAGATATTGATTTATAAGATATAGATCATAATATGAAATTGCAGCACAAGTCCTTAGGACTTTCTTTTTGCTGCAATAATTTATTAGTGTTATCATTTTTTTATTTATGTTTGTATTGTGGATAAAATAAAACTTACCTACCTACCTACCTACCTAATACCCTGTATCTTCCATATACTTTTTGAAATTTTCCTCTCAATGCTCTTAGGCTTACAAGTACTAGTTGAAGTAGCAGCAGAAGTAAATGTAAAAGTTATAGTAATATTAATGGTAGCATACACATATTGCCTTTTGGTCAGATGATCTTCTCCTTTAAGCTATCTCTGAAAGTTCCAACTTAATGCCCCAATCAATTCTTGGTAAATTGTCAATGCATACTGAATTTTTTTAATTTAGTTCAATAGCCCCTCAGTATTGTAAATGGAGTAGTGTGGTAGCAGCAGTAGTGGTGTTAGTAATAGTAGTAGTTGTAGCATGCAAATATTGCCTTTTGGATTATCTCCTCCATCATTTCTTGAGATTTCCAAATTAATATACTCCCAAATTCATGAGTTACAACATTTTTGACAATCTGTGTATGTATAATGTGTTTGGATTTAGTTCAACAATCCCCTCAACATTCTACAAAAGGCTCACCTAAATGGCCTTCATCTTTTTGGAAAGTTAAGTTCAAGTTCAAACAAGCATACCTTTTTCAATTATATATACTATATGTAAACAATGAGTGAATTGCATAACTTACAGCCCTTTTTATGAGAACTGTTGGGAGGTTGACTTCTTTTAAGATATTATTACTGGACCTTTCAACAATGCTGAGCAAAAAGACTGTCTTCAAATTTTCATTGGATGTGTTTTGGGGAATGAAATGGCTTGGGGGCAGGCCTCTACTGACTTATGATTGTTAAAAAAGGCACTGAAACTTTTGACATCTAATGGAGTAAGCCCCATCTGAAATTTATAGAAACAACTGTTCCATAAAAACCATATATACCCAAAGATAACCCTTGCCCCTGGGCTTTGTCTACCCTGAAGACTTTGGACTATTATGAACAAAATGGCTATCTCACAATTTTGATTAAGACGCATTTGGGAAAAAGAGAGTGCCATGAAGGGGAGGGGAGAGGCTAGTTCCCTCTATTGCTTTTATGCTTGAACTGGAAGTAAATCTGTAAGTTTCCAGTTAAATGACCCTCCTCAAAGTTCACATGACCACCTCAGGACATAACTTACAACACCTGTCCCCAGACTCTGGATGTTGTGTCAACCCTTGAAGGCCTTTTTATGTGATATTTGGATTATTTCTTGAACAAATAGCTATCTTAAAATAACTATTGGATGCATTTGGGAAAAATAGGATATTAGGGGGGAGGTTAGATGCCCTACAAATACTTCGACACTGAAAAAAAGGCTTTAGAATTTCTGATTTTCAATCAAATGAGCCCCCTCTGGAGTTATGCACCTGCCCTTTCCATAAAAACCTTATATGCCCTGGAAAAAAACTTACAACCCTTACTCTGAGGGATCTGGGAAGGCTGCTTGTCCTTCAATCACTTTTCATTACTGAAGAGGCACTAGAACTTTAAATTACTAATGAAATGGGACCCCTTAAAAATACTAAGAAAACTCCTTCTATATAGAATACCCTGGTAAAAAAAACATACATAATGCTACACATGTGGGCACATTGTACCCACATTTAACTGTATAACTTACCATTTTTAATGAAAGATTCCTCAGAAACTGGAAAATGTTCAGCCATTTTTAGTCTTTCTGGGAAGTCCACAAAAGATCTTGGAATGGAATTTAATGCAAATTAGGAGAAGTATGATACTATCATCAAAACTAGGATATGGCACTAAGATTTTAGTCAGGAGAATAGAAGCAATAGTCCCTAAAAATAGAAAATCTATACTGATTAATGACTTCTAACCACTGAAAAGCACCATTTTACCTTAATAGTTGAGAGTACAGGCCCAACTCCTTCAGTAGTCAAAGGCATTAGAAATCTGATTAGTTTTTTTTTTTTTTTTTTTTAGGGGGTCTAGGCCTATGGGAAATATATAATTTGTTCTAGGCAACATGCTACTAGGTTACTTTAAGATTTTAAAATATGTTTAACATTTTCAGGTTTTAATGTTCTTTTCAGATTCATAGTGATTCTTTCCACAGAACCCTAGGCTAATAGTACACTGAAATTGCTAGCTACAATGCATCCATAGTCCCATCTAATTTTCTCATTTAGCCTTAGGCTAGGCCTACATAAAAGCCGAACCAAAGAATAAATGAGATTCTTGCTTATAATTTACAGCAACTAGGCTATCATGAATTGTTTTTCCTTTTCTTTCTTGCATTTCTATCTGTTTTAGAATCAGTTTTAGTCAATAATTACATTGCTTTTATTTAGTAGGCTAGCTAAGCCCAGGGCTATATTAGATCATTAGAGGGAAGGGAATTAATAGTCCAAATTGAAAATAAATATGTCCCTCTTTTATTTTAGCATGTCACCTACTAAAGATAAGCTATTCTAGACCTTTACCTATTTTGCTGAATTAGGGAAGGAAGGAGCAAAAATGAAAAATAAGAGAAGATTGTATTTGAACAGCTAATTCAATGAAGATCAATCACTTTTTATAATAGTGTTTCCTTCAAGGTAGACAAGTCCTTATGCAAGATTGTTCAAAGCTATTTCTTAAGCCTAATTTGTACCAAACTATAAAATAATAATAACTGAATTACCTGTTCAGAAAAAACTGTTAGCCTTGTTAAAAGTTTTATCTTAGCAAGTTCTAGCCATTAGTTTGATGTTTTAGCATAATTAATTAGGTTTAGGCTAAAATTAGTGTTCCCAAAAGGGTGAGACAAAAATGTACCAAGCCTAACAACCAGGGCTGCCATATTTTTTTTTTGTTACAAGTGGTATCATATTAATTGTCAAATCTTTATCTAGAGTTTTAAATATATAATCTTTTCCAAATCAGTTCAAAAAGGAGTAAACTTAACCTTATCCTATTATCTTGGGAGTATGACCTTTTTATGATGGCATGAAAGATATAGAAACATTTGATCAAATTAATGTTATACACTATGAATTTGTGCCTGGGCAGCCAACAAGGTAAGTTTACATTTATAAAAGTTTTAGGGACAATCAATTCCAACAGTAAATTGGAAATAGACTTTTTATACAACATCATTATTGTAATTGGCTTTATTGGCTAAGCTTTTTATTTACTCAATATGTAAGCCATTCAACCAGCTTCAATCTAGTATTTTTGTCATATTTGTTGGTGCCTTTTTAAGCCAAATGGATTATTCTGAAGGAAGGATATCTCTGGAAGTTGGTAATCTTGTCTGAGGTAAGATACCCCTCCTGTAGGCCTACTCCTAAAATGGGAGCTACTGCTTATACATACAGCTTTGGTAAACTGCATGGGTAAAATTCTAGTTAATTGACTTCTTGCTATCTTGGATAGGGTTTAGGTTAGGAAAATGAAACTTTTAGGGATGGGTCTACAGGCTAAAGTATGTCCTGGGAAGGTATTCTAAAGTACCCACCTCCATACCTTCTCCCTCTAGAGGACACTGAAATTTGCCTACATGACAGGTCTATACCTATTGTAATTTTGACAGCTGCTTTTCTTCTGCCTTTAGTTGTAAAAATGCAATTGTTACTTGAGTAGAATTTTTAGCCATATCAATATTTTTTTTTCAAAATTTAGGAAATGTATTTGCATGTCTTTAAAACCTTATAAAATGGAATTGAGCAAAGTTATGAAGCTGAAAACAATTTTGTTGTACTTCAATTAAGCAGAAGATCTATTTTGCAAGGTTTCACTTTTATAACACACATATTTTTAAAGGTCATCAAAGGTCAGGGGTAGTATTTAGGAGTGGTAGTAGTATTTAAAATACCTTCCCGGGACATACTTTAGTCTGTAGATTCATCCCTGAAAGTTTCATTTTCCTAACCTAAACCCTTTCTGAGATAGCAAGAAATCAATTAACTAGAATTTTACCAACTGCATGCTGTTTACCTTTTACTATTAAGTACGTACCAGTTGGCTAAATCAAATACTCAATCAAGAAGCCAATTAAGTTAAAATATTCAGCGTGCATTTTGATTTGAAATCCCCGCCTATGGCTATTTTCTTCGTGTGATATTAAATTTAAGTATCGTCATGGCATCTGTCCTGTGTTCTGCGTTGTTTGTGTACTACTGCCATTGCTAGGTAGCGCTATTCCCTTCCATTAATTTATTGCTTTTCTGGAGGCACAAAATTAAAAGTTTACTTTTCTTTTATTACCATTTAAAAAACAAGACTTAGATGACAAAAATATATCATTTTTTAGAAAATGTGTCATTTTTATCGATTGTGTCATTTTTTATTGAAAAATGTATAATTTTCGTCAATTTTGTCATCATTTTGACTGAATGTGTCATTGTGTCACGCAACATCAAATTGTGTCATTTTGATACAAAATATGTGAATTTGGCAGCCCAGCTACAACACAAAAAATACGCTAGTTTTTTATCCAAGAATGCCAACATGGTCAGTGCCTAAAAAGCTAAAACTACCCAACTTTGCTAGTTCCCCAACAATTTCGGTGATACAGTTAAAAAGAAAATTTCCATGTGACAAGCGCATGGTTCGCTAATTGTAGTTGGAAAATTTTGTAGATTTTTTTTCTCCTTGTTGTGTCTCGCCATTTCAAATTCAGCACCAATCTTTCAAAACTAATAGGGTAAAAAAGTATAAAAAATACGGCATTGGACTTTACAGTCCCTACCGGCGGTGTTGATCTCTGTTTCTTGGCTCTTCAGCTAGGAAGTGTAACAGGGGACTGATGGCCAACCATCCTGTGCTTTCGCATACCATTCCTGTTTACCTTCCCCAGATTTCTCCACGGCATCAATTAAGAGCTGGGAACACTCTTGCTGAGCTAACAGAGTCACACGACTAACCCCTATCCCAAAGCAAATAATTGGGTACACTGAGATTCGAACCCTCACCCTCTCGGACAAAGGATCCTTAATCCAGCGCACCAATCCACTTGGCCAAGACGGACGGTAAAAAGGTGGTCCTGTTTTCGATAATTAAACCTCTCTATCTCTGTGGTTACGCTAAGTTCGAAAAGAGAAAGGTGTTCTGTATTTAATCTATTCATTCATTTCTCTATGCAATTCTAAACCCAAACGTGTACGACGGAAGAAAGACCTTGAAAAAAGGCAACACCATGAAAAATAATCTAAGATATTAAAATAGTCTTAATAATAAGATATTAAACAATCTTAAATAATAAGTTAAAATAATCTTAAATAATTAAAATAGTCTTAAATAATTAAGATTAAAATAATCTTAATTGTAAGATACTGAAATAATCTTAGTTAGCTTTGGTGAAAGCATCCTATTTCAAAGTTTTGATTTAATTCAGTTCGTCAAGAAAAAACCTCTTTCAACGTTTGCATTACTAATGAGGAAAAGTACGCAAAGACCACACCTACTTTGCTACATCTTCAAACACTGGTTTCTCAAAAGCTTCATGAAACTGAAACGACCTGGGCTCGGAATTCAGAGGAGTCTTTTGGAAGTTCTTCACCATGATGTTCATTCCAGTCCACTTCAAGAAAGTGTCTCCGTTGATTCTCAATATCACCTAGTTAAATAATTGGAAAAACACTAATATGTAGCTCTGAGAATTTTGATCTATTCTGCGACAAATATATTGTTGGAGAGAGAATTATCAGATTTATAAGAGAGTCAATGGTAGCATTGGGCGATAATTCGAGTAGACGATATTTTTAGTTTCTATGTTCGACACATTGATTTCAATATTTCTTATTATAGTTTTGCTCAGATTAACTTTAGGGGTTGGTGAAATTAAATAGCAAACCAATTCAATAACAAAAAGAGTATTTTGCACAATTTTTTTTCCAAATTTTGAATAAAACACAGAAAAACTTTTATTACATGAACAAATAATATGAAAACCCTGATTTGGAGCTCCTCGGGCTCAGAATAGAGAAAAAAAAGCTACTGGTTAATTTTAGCAATTCAAATCAACAACTTCAAATGTTTTACAAGTTTTTCCGACACACATTTACTGCACTCACTTGATATAGTACTATAAAAAATTATAGTAAAGAGCGGGGGCTACGAAGGCGGCAGCTTACATCATTTACGGAATAACTTCTGTATTTGATTAAGTTTTATTGTCAATATTTACTTTCAATTCAAATGGATTACCTTGAATGTTTAGTTGTCTTTGGGAATCAAAAGAATGTTCGTGACAAATATAAAGGCCAAAATAAAAAAAAAAATCTCACAGTAGCTTTAGCAATAGTAATAATAGCAACATGCATGTAGTGTTTTTTTGGTCAATTGGTAATCCTCCTCATCATTGCATGAAAGTTCCAACTCAATACCTTAAAATGCCCCTAAAATACACACTTGAAACGCTTGTTTTCTTTCACCTAGTTTACCTTCATTTTACTTATATTGAATAAAAAAAAATAAGTTTTTTCAACTGAGAGTAAGGAGAAACGCTAAAACTTTAGACAAACAGAAGTTATTACGAATACGAGAGGGTTCGCCCCTCCACAATACCTCGCCATTTACGCTAAACTATTTTTAGTACTTTCAAAAAGGCTAATTATTCGAATTAAATAGCCGTTGTGACTCAGGGGCCATTCTTAAATAATTGGAACGAAATTCGAACTGTAGTGTAGTCAGCGAGGTATGGAAGAGGGCTGTCCTGTGGTGGCGCAGTGGATTCGACCTTAGCTTGGTATTACGGGACCCAGAGATCGAATCACGCTGCAGGAATGCACTGCAGGGCCGACGCAGGGACCATAGTAGTCAAGAAGCGTCGTTAATTCTTAAATAATACGGAAGAGGGGGTGAACCCCCTCACATACATAATAACTTCAGTTTGTTTTAAGTTTTAATGTTGCTCCTTACTTTGAAAAAACTTTTTTTATATTTAATTTCTTGTTGTTTTTTACATAACACTGGGAAAACTGGTGCCGCCATCAAGGAAAACTCCCTTCCTCCAAACAAAATTCCACCACTGATAGATTCTCCCACATAACCCCCTCCCACCCGCAACAGAAAAAATTCCCCCTGTAAACTTCCTAATAATCAATGCTATATGTGAACACTGGGCAAAGTTCATAACTTGCAGCCCTTCCCCCAGGGACTGTTGGGGATTAAATAATCCTAAGAGCATAATTACTAGATTTTTCGACTATGCTGAACAAAATGGCTATCTCGAAATTTTGATTTGGAGAGCGTGGGGGGGGGGGCTAGTTGCCCTTTAATTTTTGGTCACTTAAAAAGGACACTAGACTTTTTGATTTCTATTCGAATAGGCCCTCTCGTGACATTCTAGGATCCCTGGGTTGATAATGATCACACCTGAAAAAACAGCAAAAAAAAAACAAAACAAAAAAAAAAACAAATAAGCACTTATCCAGGAGCTTGAAACCTCTATAATAGGATTCTCTAATACGCTGAATTTGATGATTTGATTTTCATGGGGATCCTATAGCTTCTAGGTGGTGTTTCCCCTTTTTTCGAAAACATTGCAACTTTTCTCAGGCTCGTAAGTTTTGATGCATCTATCGGTATCAAAATTACATTTTTTAGAGTTTTGATTACTATTGAGCAAAGTCGCTCCTTACTTACAGTTCTTTAGTACGAACTGTTTGATTATTTAGTTGTTTTTTTCTCATTAGCTCAAGATGTCTCTCTCCCTTCAAACTACATCATCACAGGCCAAGTAGAGGTCTGAAGGCCCCAAATAGGCCCCCTTTAACATTATCCCTCGGATATTTGTCCCTTGTGGCAATAAAAAGGCGCCATTTATGAATTTTATTCAAATGTATCAATTAGGGTAGTGAGTAATATGCAATTCGCTAATTTTGCATGTAAGGATTCGTAAATAAACATTTCAAGAAAGGTAGGCCTGGTATACATTCTTGAGCTTAGGATCTCACGACTATTCACATCAAGATTATTTTATTTTTTTCAAAATATACTTGAGGACACTTTTTCAAATTATGCGAATGACTAATACCACAGAAAAACATCTTCCTTTGAAAAAAAGTGACAGTGGTATGCCTTGTTAGAACTTGGAATGTAGGTTTAGGTAACTTATATAAGAAATAATTTAAAGATCCATAGGGCCAAAACAATTCTAGACAAATCAATGAATTATATAAATAATATTTAAGACCCAACGTCTGATTCAGGCTCTAGAAAAAAAAATACACAAACCGTCTTTTAAACGGTTTTTCACCTGTCTCGTCTCTTTGGAATTCATTTAAAATCATGATATAGATAGCAATTTCTTTTCTACAACACATTTGTATCAAATCTTTAACAATCATGCAATTTTCTAAGACCCCTTTTCACAGGATAATAACGAAATTGCTAAAGAAACTAAATACCCAAAAAAAACACTAAAAAAAAAACCTTATTCGATGTAATACAAAGCAGTTGTGAAAATAATAACCAAAGATAAATGCGGATATATCTTGTATAACTAAAGCTTTCTAATTCCTGCATGCATTCTACAAAATAGCTACAAATTATGCCTACAAACAGCCTACAAGTATATATGCCTACAAAATAGCTCAAATCAAAAAAGTTTTTGCCACCATTATATAGTCTTTGGTTTCTGTTCAAAGTTACTGTCTGAGAAAGGTCTTGTCACTTACATTACATTTAAACGGTAAGTCTTTGGTGTGTGTTCAAAATGGCTGCTTGAGAAAAGGTCTTGTATTATTCATTATCTTTAAACAGTTTCTCACCTGTATGTACTCTTTGGTGTGCGTTCAAAGTTGCTGCTTGAGAAAAGGTCTTGTCACATACATTACATTGGAACGGTTTATCCCCTGTATGCACTCTTTGGTGCTGTTTCAAAACATTTGCTCGAGAGAAGGTCTTGTCACACAAATCACATTTGAACGGTTTTTCCCCTGTATGCACTCTTTGATGGGTGTTCAAATTTACAGCGTGAGAAAAGGTTTTGTCACATACAACGCACTTAAACGGTTTTTCACCTGTATGTACTCTTTGGTGCTGCTTCAAAGCAGGCGCTAGAGAAAAAGTCTTATCACATACATCACATTTAAATGGCTTCTCACCTGTATGCACTTTTTGATGTCTGTTCAAATTGGCTGCTAGAGAAAAGGTCTTGTCACATACATTACATTTAAACGGTTTCTCACCAGTATGAAGTCTTTGATGGATCTTCAAATGTGCTGCTTGAGAAAAAGTCTTGTCGCATACATTACATTTAAATGGCTTCTCCCCAGTATGAAGTCTTTTATGGGTATTCAAATGTGCTGCTTGAGAGAAAGTCTTCTCACACACATCACATTTAAACCGTTTCTCACCTGTATGTACTCTTTGGTGCTGCTTAAAAAAATCCCCTCGAGAAAAGGTCTTGTCACATATCTCACATTTAAATGTCTTTTTTCCTTTATGCGTTCTTTGATGTCCTTCCAATTTTCTAAGCTTTTTACTTTTCAGGCGACTGTTCAAATATACTTTTTGATTTTCTAAGCCTTTTGCTTCATATTCTGATGCAAACGAATTTGAGGAGCCGCTCGTAGATGGCTCTAAAACAACTAGTGACGTATTTCCCTGTAAGTATAGTCCAGACTCATGTGGTGAAAAGTGACCTAAAAATATAAAAGATTTAAATATATCTTTCAATAGGTTTTAAGAACTAATTTTATTTTCGATAACTCTTCTCTCGTTCTTGGTGATACTTATATAAACTTTTAAAATTGTTTATTCTGATGTAAGTAAAAAGTAAAAATGAAACCTCAAACAATCAAAAAAGTAGACCGTGAAGTAAAACCACAAGTCGAGGACAGGCAATATCACAACAAATATTAGGAGTTTTCTTAACTAACTGAGGAAGAGTTAAAAGAATGCACATCATTTGTTGGAATTAACAAGTTTTTGGGCAATCGCAAACCTGAATACTATATCACTTTCGTAAGCGAGATTTTTATATGTTTCAGAAATCGGGTTGTAACATGAGCAATCAAGTTCACTATTTACTTTACACGGTCATTTGAATCATTTCCCAGAATCTTTAATTGCCTACAGTGAAGACAATAGAGAATTACCATAAGAAAGACAATATAAGAAACATAAGAAAGACAATAAGAAAGGTCAGCTGGCAAAGGAAGGTGAGACCAAATGAGAGCTCATTCGATTCGAAATCAGCAAATTTAGTCCCTTTTTTGGAGTAAATATTGATGAGCAAGCAACCACCCCCACCACGGTCTTCTACCCCAAATAAACCCAGTCAAAAATCTGATATAGCGAAACTCCCAAAAACACCTCCGGACAAAGGGTCTAAGTTATACAAGTCGCCTACTGCTATTATCGATATTTTTTATGGTATAAGTGGTATTATAAACTTTGAATGGGGTAAATTCATTTGGAAATATAAATTTTAGCGCGCGTGTTTACAGTCAAAAGGCAGTGAATCGGAGGGCAACCAATCTCCCCTCCTCCCTCTACGTCCTTTCCCCCAATGCCTCTGATCAAAACTTTTGTGTAGCCATTTTGTTCGCAATAGTTCAAAGATCAAATAAAAGAATCTCAGGAGTCGACAACCTTCTCCCATAACAACCGGGCAAAGGTTGTAAGTTATTTAAGTTGCCCATTGTACACATATAACGATTTTTATAAAAAAAAATATGGAGTTGTCGATCTGAAACTCCAATAAAGCTTAGAGCTGAGGGTATGGGGTTAATTCTTTCAAAATATGTTGTTGGAATGCTGCAGAAAGATTGGAGGGCAACCTGCCCTCTTCTCCTCTCTCTCTGCCGTTTTTAGGTGTCCCTTATCCTTTACAATGATCGAAATTTGTGAAAAAAAGTCAAATATCAAGCCTAATTTAAGTTAATTGTTCCATGATCTAAAAGAAGATACAGTACCGAGGTTTTCTGATGACACGTCACTTGTATGTTTTGTAAGAGCAGAGAAGGAATTGATTTAATTAAGTAAGCGATCGCAACATAATTTCAACTATATGAATATTGACAAACCTCAAGATTACCCTGCTAAAGTAATCTTATTTATTCTCACGAAACCGAAGTTCACCATTTAAATAGCCATTAGAACCATTTTTCAAAAATCCAGTTGCCATTAGTGAAGATGAGCGACTTTCCCTAGGCTATACGGGATCGCAACCAAGAAAGGTTGGATGTATATATGATGGAAGTTTACTGCTTAGGTAACAAACTCCGTTACAGAAATCGCTACCGCAATCAAGAAAGATCAAATGCTCATATGCTGGCAAACACAGCATAGATACCAATACAGTTATGAAAACTCGATTTATTTCCGGGAAACAGTGCGGTAGCGATGCTAGCGGCTGGAGACAGGAAACTGGCAGCACAGCTTAGATACTAATATTGGTATCTAAGCTGTGTATGCAACAAAACTAAATTGTGTTCGCACCTATGGTGTTGTAGTACGATCTACGCGTCGGAGCGCGGGTTTGGAGGAGGCGCCAAGTTCAGAGCTCTGTACCAACATGGACAAGATAGGAGTTTTCATAACTGTATTGGTATTGAAGCTATTCTGGCAAATTGCTGTTTCAGTTTGAAAAGCGTGCTAATCACACAAAAAATCTTCAAAATTATGAAACAGTTGCTCTTGCATAACGTTTTAAGATTTATTTGTGCATTTAATTTAGTTCCTGGGAGAAACAGTATGATTTCTTTTGTTTATTGTCTTAAAAATAAAAACAGAGGTTTGATAATTGCTTTACTAATTATATCTTCGAAACTTGGCCTTAGCCCAAATTAATTTGATCCTTGAATTCAGTTTGTTCTATATACCCGTATTTGAAATCAGTGCGAATAGTCACAACAATTAAACCAGCATTGCCTAGTGACCTTCATTTTTGGCAAACAAGCTAGTAAAACAATAGCCTGATTTGTATATGGGCGAGCTCCCAACCCCCCCCCCTCTGGGGAGGTGGATTTGCTGTCCTATTCTTTTTAACTGAATGTCCCAAATGACCTCTTCAATGGACTTCTCTGTTATACCATATAAAAATAAAAGAATCTCACTTACAATAGGAATCAGAACACTAAGCATGGAAGCGTTATGTAATTGCATTATTCTATTTTTTGCACTATATCTACTTCATCTTGGAACCATCAAGGAATAGTTTATTATGTAAAAATAAAAAGAGATTATGTAAAAATAAAATTATGTAAAATAATTTATTTAAATCAATAATTATTATGTAAAAATAAAAAAGATTTATTATTTGCTTTCCTATTCTTTTTAACTGTATGTCCCAAATGACCTCTTCAATGGGCTTCTCTGTTATACCATATAAAAATAAAAGAATCATGTTAATACAGTATTCACTTACAACAGGAATCAGAATGCTAAGCATGGAAGCGTTATGTAATTGCATTATTCTCATTATTCTATTTTTTGCACTATATCTTACTTCATCTTGGAACTATCAAGGAATAGTTTATTATGTAAAAATAAAAAGAGACGTAGATATAGGCATTATATATCAAATAAGATTAAAAATAATTATTACTATATTTGAATATGCTACAAATGAAATTTTTGCTTACTTGCAGGGATTTTTTTTAATTACTATGAAATTTTTTTAGTTACTTTTGTTATAAAGGTACGTCCTTTACTTGGTAACAGCTACCGCTATAATCATGATAAAATTCTGCGACAAGCTTTCTCTTAAAACTTTCACCAAATAGATAAGATACTTGTACAGCCCATTTCATTAGTTTTAAATATATTCATTTGAACAAAACTAATTTGAACAGACCAAGGTTTTGATGGAAGTAAAGAGCGAAGTGAAAACAAAAAGCTAACGAAAAATAAAGCTGACAACAAACTCGAGTTGTTTGAGTTTCTTACGTCTGGACTAAGGTCTAACGTCTACGTTTACATCTACTGGACTGTACATCTAAGCTACTTTAGGACTAGGATGTGAGAGAATAATCATCGTTTTCGCTTTTTCCTTGTATTTGATCCAAAAAATGGGGAAAATAATTTTCAAAGAAAAACAAGGGGGTTTTAAATAAGAATTCGTTCTAAGACCATGGTTAGGTTCAGGGATAGGGTTATAGAATTGGTCTAAAGACCGATATACCATTCTTTTACTTTTAGCAGCGTATGATTATGTAGTAGTATAATTATGAAAAGCAAAAACAATTTCTAGGTATTGAAATATCACACTCGTTATTCTATGTTTCGTTTTGGTAAATTAATATTCTATAGTAAAAATTCCTGGTAGGCAGTTCAGGTTATAGCTAATTTTCTACTTATTTCAAATTCAAATCAAAATAATACATTTAATTAATTTAAAAAACTCTGAATTTATAGAGATATATACACTATAAATGCAGATTGTAAAAACTATATAAATATGTATAGTCAAGGCTTATTATCAATTTTTTGATCAAACTAATTATTTTTCATAAAATTAATTTTATTATTAACTAATTTCGACTGAAAATTTGAAAACGTTGATGTAAAACCCCAAAACGGTTTGACAAACACCTACACATTGGACAAGATAAAACAGAAGTTTCATCTTACGATTAAGCCCCTTTGTCCTATTTTTGTCCCAATAAAATCTTATCCGATATTTTTTATCCTGCAAAAGCCAAATGCTTGAGATGTACCTTGATTGTCAGAACATTTGGGTTCCAATTCTTGGGTGTTGTACTCAAATATACACGGTGCTGAAATACCAGGTGAATTGACCAAAGGAACATCTTCACATTTGACAAAAAGATAGTTTGGAATATCAAAAGGCTTCTCATTATCACCTGATAAAGCATCTTCAACTTCTAAAACAAAATTTAAATTAAACAATAATAATAATTAACACTCAACAATAAAGCTTACTAAACGAATCTTACACAATTACAAGTAAAAAAAAATATCAATCAATTGGGGTTTTCGTTAAGCAGCTGAATTCAGTTAACTTCATCCCTCTCCTATGCGTCTTATAACTAGATAATTCAGAAAAATTCCACAAAACAAGTTTATCAAAGAAAAGTAAAGAGTATCATTAAACCAAAAATTAGCACAAATAAAATCAAATAATCTTCCAAGCTAAAAACTACCATAAATCACCATCAATAAATAAATAAAACCCGAAACGAACAGAAATTACAATAGAAACCCGAGTTTGACTAAAAAAAGCAGAGATCAACATGAGTAGGGAGTCATCGTGCAAAAAGTGGGGTAGCATAGTGCTACTTGATAGTTTTCATGGTCTAGCAATTTTTTTTTGTCAGATTTTGTCTGAAAAATACCAACGCTTCTACTATCCCCGAATTTTTGGGGATGTCCCAAAAATTTTTTGTCTTCTAGAAAAGAAAATCGGTTCACCAAAAGTTCTCATTCATACAATAAACCCCTTTGTCCTATTTTTATCCCAATAAAATCTTATCTGATACATTTCATCCTGCAAAAACCAAATAATTGAGATGTACCTTGATTGTCAGAACATTTGGGTTCCGATTCTTGGGTGTTGTACTCAAATTTACGCGGTGCTGACATACTAGGTGAATTAACCAAAGGAACATCTTCACATTTGACAAAAAGATAGCTTGAAATATCAAAGGGCTTCTCATTGTCTCCTGGTAAAGCATCTTCAATTTCTAAAATAAAATTTAAATTAAACGGACATATTAAACATTCAACAATAAAGCTTACTAAGCGAATCATTACACAATTTTAAGTAAAAAAAAAAAAAATGCAAATCAGTTGGAGTTTTCGTGAAGCAGCTGAATTCAGTTAACTTTAGCCCTCTCCTACGTGTCTTATAACAAGATAATATATAAAAAAAATCCACAAAACAGGCTTTTCAAATAAAAGTAGAGCTTTATTAAACCAAAAATTAGCAAAAATAAAAAAAATCTTCTAAACTAAAGACTACCAAAAATCGCTATCTATAAATAAATGAAATCCAAAACAAACGGATATTACAATAAATTACCGAGTCAAACTAAAAACTAGCAAAAGTTAACATGAGTAGGGCTGAGCCACCGTGTTCAAATTAGGGTGGCATAGTAGCAATGCTACTCGGCGGTTTTCAGGGTATAGTAAAATTTCTTGGCAGATTTTGTCTGAAAATAAGAGTGCTTCCACTATCCTAAAATCTTTGGGCATGCCCTCGTTCAGGGTTGCCACCTCTAGCGATTTCCACCTTATAAGTATGACAGTTATAAGTATGATAAAAGCTCTTCCGAAAAAGCTTGGAAACATCAGAGCATAACTATCAAGCTCTGTATTAGAAAGTATCAAACCTAGTAGTATTAACGAATTCAAAACTTTGGTGATATTGAAAAAAAGTGACAAATCGACGACAAAAATTCACACTAATTTTTGGAAAAGAGACTGAGCTTCGAACACAAGGCTTAACCTGCATCAACACTAATTAAATCACTTACAATATTTCACATGGAACTAACTTTACCGACTCAAATCAACCTAGGGAGTTCCGAAATTTTAAAACGAAAAAGATCCAGCATCTAGAATCGTCAGGTAATTAGCAAAGTTTGCTAGATTGCTAGCTTGTTAAGATGGTTGCTAGATAAAATAGTATATATAAAGTTATGCTATATATAAATTTAATACTACAGTTAACTTGAGATGTTACAGCTTGGATATGATTTTTGAGTTATTAGAATTTGTTTTATACAAGCAAATCGTGGGAATTCCCATGGGGGGGAATGCCAGCCCATTTATAGCTGACTTGTTTTTAAGTCAACTAGAATATAAATATATGATGGATAAGAATAATCCAAATAATTTAAAACATGTTTTGTCAAATAATAAAAGATATTTAGATGATATTTTGGTCTTAAATTGTAAGGATTTCATTAAATATTTCTAAAAATATATATGCATCAGAGCTTACTCTTGAACCTAGTCATGGCGCTGGTCATGAAGATCATTTCTTAGATTTAAATATTAATATTTGTGATAATAATAAATTAAGTTTTAAAATGTATAATAAAACGGATGATTTTGATTTTGAAGTGATTAGTTTCCCATTCCCTGAAAGTAATATACACTCAAATATCACATATTCGGCGTTTTTCTCACAGTTACTTCGTTATGCAAGGATTTGTAGTAATTATATTGATTTTAAAAATAGATGTAAAATCTTAAGCCAAAAATTGATATCAAGAGGTTTTTCTGCAAATAAATTGACTTGGCAATTTAAAAAATTTAATTTTCATTATAACAAACTTTTAAATAAATATAAAAGAATTATCTGGAAATACTTAAAGAAATTTTCAACTAATTTCGGAGGTTCGAGAAATGATGATGCAGCGCCATTTATTTTGAATTGTGTTTCTAATAGAGCGGATTTTTTTAAAAAATAGCCACATGGTAAAGATGAATTCTATAATTGTTTAGTTCATTCAGGTTTTTTGCAATGTGTTAATATTTGTGATTTGGTAAATTTTATCATATTTAGTTTACCTATTGTTGCTATTAACAAAATAAGCTTATTTGGTGTTATTTGGTTGTTTTACATTTGCTGGTTTTTTTTTTGTTTTTTTTATAGGCATTTATTTTGGAGGTGATACCTGACACGGGGATGCCATGGATATTCTGTGGTAGCCACAACACTTGACTGGGTAGAGAATTTAATGTGGCGAAACCCTATAGGCAAGTATATTCTCCTGATGAGCCCTTGTGTTGGGTTGTTGCCTCTGAATTATTTGTCTTTATTGTTTCTATTGTTTGGTAAATGACCACTTATACTTATTGACGACATGACTGCCTGTCCATGGATTATTCTTTATGGTTGATTGTGTATGGCTATGCTGTTTGACCTATGTGATTGTATGGATGAGTAGGGTTAAGACCTCATTCAAGTGCTGGTCTATATTAATCACTAATTTAGGAAAACAGTCTTCCTTTTCTCCTTCTGTCTCTCTTTTTTTTATGTGTTTGTGCTGTTGCATTGGTGATTTCACTTTTCATAATAGTTTTCTATTTTTTTTTATAATTTCTCCGGCATTAATACATCAATAGTAGTATATATAGAAATTATGTCAAAACGGCTTACTATTACATTTTGTGAAATTCTTGTATTTTCAAGTTTTTCCACTAAATCAACCGAATTACTTATGTATGATTTTCGGGATTAGAGCAAAGATTTGAAAATCGTTAACAGTTGATTATTCTCAGATTGTTAGATTAGAAAGGAATTTATTTCGACACGATTTTCGCATGTCTAAGAACGAATTTATAAGAATTTGGAAAATCAGAGGTACAAATCTTCGATGAATTATCATGCTTATACTACGAAATTTACTCCTGAACCAGCTATCGTTAATCTCTCCTCTAGAGATCATGAACCTAAGCAAATCCAAACTCTTGAAAGAGGTCCAAAATCCTCTTTCCACACAAAGAAGTTCCGGTGGCAGATATAGTTTCCTCTCTAGATTCCTCTTTGCACAAACCCTAAATATAAATTTCTAACCCAGATGAAATTAGCTCTTGTTTTGGAATCTTGTCAAGATTGACAAGATTCCAAGGTTTTAATGTCCCTAGTGAAAATTTGTAATAAGTATTCAATGCATTTTCAGTTCCATAATTCTTTTATCAGCAAATAAAGGGCTTCCCAATAGTGGCACCTCTATCCAGGTTATTAGTGAATATATATGTAGAGCACCTTGGAAATTGGGCCTTAAATTCATATTTTTTGAAACATATCTAACGGAATTACATGGATGATGTCATATTGCTCAGGAATTACAGGAAACTGAACTCAGGTTTTTTTTTAGATTATCTTAATACATACGACCGAAATCCACAGTTTACCTTAGAAATTGAAAATAAATTACCGTTTCTGGGTGCATTAATTATTCGTAGCACTGATAAACTGGGTTTTACAATTTACAGAAAACCCACATAAAAAACAGATATCTACATTTTAAATCCAATCACACCCACAAGTCGAAACAGCTGTTGTTACCTCTCTAGTCGATGGTGCCCTAAACATTTCTTCTGAATCTCACGTTACAGATGAACTAAACTTTATTAGAGGCATACTTTTTGAAAAAGGTTATCCTATTGTCATTATTAATAATACAATTAGCCGAAGATTGGCAAGTCACTCCCATAAAATCAAGGGTCTTTTACCATACAAAACTCCTGCCAAACCCTCAAATATAATTTACCTTCCATATATTCCAAAAGTCATGGCAAATTAAAAAAAAAAGTTTGCATGCAAAATAATTTTCATGCAGTATTTACCAATAATTTTTACACCTGCCCCCAGACTCTGTGGCTTGTGTCAACCTTGGAAGGTCTTGTTACATGATCATTTAGACTATTTTTTGAACAAATAGCTATCTTAAAATAACTGAGGGCACTAGGGAAAACTAAGACATAAAGGGGAGGAGGGCTAATTGCCCTACCAATACTTTGACTCTTAAAAAGGGCATTAGAGCCTCTGATTTCCAATAAAACAAGCCCCTATCGAAGTCAAAGCAACCACCCTTTCCAGAAAATCTTATAGGCCTCAGGGGCATAACTTACAACCCTTGCTCTAATGGCTCTGGAGGGAGGGGGGTAGTCATCCTCAAAAACATAATTAATGGCCCTATCAACCACACTGAACAGAGTGGCTATCTCAAAATTTTCATTGGATGTGTTTGGGGTTCTCATGGGCATGAGGGGGAAAGGGGATGGTTGCCCTCAATCACTTCTAATTATTGGAAAGGCACTAGAGCCTTCAATTTTCAATAAAATGAGACCACTTCAAAGCTGCTATGACAACTCCTTCTATATGCAGTGCCCTAGTAGAAAAAAATACATTGTGTCCACATATGTGGGTACATTTAACTGTATAACTTACCACTTTTAATGAAAGAATCATCAGGAACTGTGATATGTTCAGCCATTGTTGGTATTTGTGGAAAGTCCATAAAATATCTTGGAATAGTTAATGCAAATTAAAAGAAGTATGGTACTATCATCAACATCTGGATGTGGCACTAAAATTTTACTCAGGAGAGTAGAAGCAATAGTCCCTAAAAATACAAAAGCTATAAAGATTAATAATGACTTTTAACCTCTGTCAGTCTACCCATGGCAGAAGACACTTTGGATAATCTTGCTTGCAGCTCAGGGAGAAGCAAGCCATCCAAAGTAACTATGGAGCCTAGGTAGGTGAACTCTTGAACAACTTAGATCCCAGTGGTGATGTAACTGTATTTATAATGTTGCTTTTGATTTAAGTTAGAAGAAACTTTCAAGGTAAAAAAAAAAAAAAAAAAAAAAAAATAGTTCTTAGCTGATTATGTTAGCAAATTTTCTAAGCTGAAACTTGTCAGGTTGGGACATATGGTTTAACTCCATAAATAAAGATTTATTCATGGTTTAATGCTTAAAACACAACAATATGTAGGCCAATCATGTATATGATGCGATTATGTATTTTGAAGAGTCTATATTTAGCTGTCCTTACTTATCTAAAATTCGATCTAAAAAGATATTACATAATAGAATTGTATTTGTTAATTAATATTCTCCAAATGAAATATGGTATTAAAGCTCAGGGTAATCAGAGGAGACACTGTAAAATTCTGAGAAGAAATTAAAAAAGAAAACAGTTATTTATATCATTCTTATAAGAGCTTCATTTTACTTTAACACCATACTTCCTTAATGTGCATATATACAACCAAATTTAAGCAGGCCTATTTTGATTGAATTTTTCTATTTCTTCAATTTGTTGATGTTGCTTCTACCTAAAAAAAAGCACTAAAATACTTTGTACATCAATACATGATGCTTCATATCAATTTACCCCCTAACCCTCAGTATTGTGCTAATATATAGCCAAACCCAAATTACATGTTTCTTATTCATTTTGTAGTATAAACTCTTGTTTCATCCAATACCCATAAACAACCAGCACATATAGCCTATCCATTTGTTTCAATGAGTATATGTGATGCTTAAACAACCATTTGTTTCAACCATCAATATTGAGGAATTCAACAAACACAAATTGCTTGGGAAATATATATTTTGTGCTACATATTATTACTTTAAGATTCTGCAAAGATTTCAAATTAGGTATTTTATAAGTTTCATATTTTTAGGTTTCTAATGTAATTTCAGATTCATAATAACATAGAGTAATTTCCAGTAAAAAAAGACCCAAAACTGTAGCATTTGACTATTTATAGTTTATTATAAACCCAAGCACCTAGAACAAATACAAAATATAAGCACAAGCAAGCAACGTTATAAATATAAGCACAAGCAAGCAATGTATAAGCACAAGCAATATAAGCATAAACAAGCGGGTTAGTCCATAATGCTGCATCTCCCTTCTTTTCATGAAAGGCGGTCTGCCTACAAATCCGGCCTTTTAGGTGGCCTAACCACTCTGCCGCTGCGGGTGTGCGGCCTCACCTTTGATGTAGTGGTAGGGGATTTAGACCCTGTGGCTGGGCAGTCAGGCGTAGGAACGAAGGTTGGTGCGACAAGGGGTGGGTCAGAAGGTTCACCTTCTTCTCTTGGTAACGGAACATTTCTTGGCGAGGTTTCGATGTCCGTGCGGATTGGCTGGGGTGATTCGGTTAAGATGGGATGGGATATATCATTGCTTTTGTCCTGTGTGGTGGGCTGGATTCTGACCTCTTCCTTGGCTACGGGAAAGGAATGGCGGGAGATATGGACTCTATTTCGTCGCAGCCTGGAACCGTCTTCTGTCTCCACTACGGATGATCTGGGGTTCTCATGGCATGATATGATTTTCGCTTTGGTCCAGGGGCCGTTTGTTTTCTTCTGGATAAAAAGATAAGATAAGATAAGATAAGATAAGATTTATTTGCAAAAGAACTATCACAAGCTCTAAAGAGCCGAATTCGCTTTATATGTCACTAAAAGCTAAGAAAAAAATCAAAATAGTACATTAAGTCAAACACTTAAAATTAAAAGGAATTAAAAAAGTAAAATCATCAAAGATAAACTTAACAATTAAATTACAAAAACATTGCAGTAAAAAGGGGAATTTGGCAATTACATGATCACGAATTATTATTAAGGTTTTTCAGAATAAATGGTATAAAACTTTTGCGAAGCCTTTCTGTAACAGCATGAATCGGAGAGTAAGTTGGGATTGCTAAGGAGGCTGACCGGGGGAGTCGGAGTCTAATGGGATTGTGAAAATCAGGGAGTAAGTCCTCAGTGCGGGGATTGGAAATGACTGATTTAGCGAAAAGCAGGCAAATTTTTTCCCTCCTTTCTTTTAAGGTGGTAATGCGCGCAGCTTTAAGGAGGAAGGAGTATGGAATTTTGCCTTCTTTGTAAATGATCCTGAGCGAACGCTTTTGGACCGACTCGATTTTGTCACTAAGTTCATTTGAAAGTTGCGAATGCCAGACCGGACATGCATATTCCAATAACGGTCTGATAAAGGATAAGTAAACACGGAGGGAATGTATCTTAGGACAATTAAATTTGTTTAGTAGCTTAAAAATGGATAGTGAAACATTTGCTTGTTTAACAATGTTGGATACATGTGTTTCCCACTTAAGATCATTAGAAATTGTGACACCAAGAAGCTTAACATGTTTCACTAGCATTTCGCTTGGGATCGGATCGCAAAAAGCAGGAGTAGATTTCAAGAAGTTTATTGTCATTATCTGTGATTTAGTGGGATTTACTGTCATATTTAGATTCTTGGATTCATCCGAACATTGGGTTAGGATTTCAACGGGGTCACTTTTAATATTCCTATGACATACTTCAAGGATCGACAAGTCATCAACATATTTCCATCGTTGGGGGAACTCCTTGCCAATTTCGTTAATCATGACAAGAAATAATAGTGGTCCCAATAAGGTTCCTTGAGGTATTCCACAGTACCTAGGGAGGGGGTTAGAGAAGGTATTTTTGTATTTTACAACTTGTGATCTGTCTGAAAGGAACGATATAACAATATTTACTAAGAGTGGGTCAATTTCAAAGTTATCATGTAGTAAACGAATTAGGATAGTGTGGTCAACTAAGTCAAACGCTTTTTGGAAATCGACTAAAACCAGGTTTAGCCAAACATTTGGTTTCTCTAGTTCACTTAGGATCGTGTGAATCAAGTGTACAAGGTAATGGGTGGTGGAGGTTTTTCTTAAATTACCAAACTGTCGGATGTCAATGCGTGGTATAATTTTAATTTTAAGCCAGTCACAAAGGAACCCTTCGTAAAGCTTAGAAAAAACTGGAGTGAGTGTAATAGGACGTATGTTGGTTATAGTCAGACTGGAAGATTTCTTTGGGATGGGTGTTATAAAACCAAGTTGGGAATTTACCAGATTTTGTAATTTGGTTAAAAATATCAGATAAAGGTCCAGCAATTGTGTCTGAAAAGGCTTTAATCAAGTCAATTGGGATGTCTAATGGGCAAGTACTTGATTTTTTGAGCTTTTGGATTTTATTTATAATATCAGAGGGAGAAATTTGGGGGAAAGAGGTGGAGGGAGGAAAAGTTTGACCTGAGCCAGTGAAAGGGGGGAGACTTTGAACTATGGACGCAAGATGCAGGTTCAAATCGTTGGCTATCTTGGAAGGGGGCTCAGGAAGATGAAAATTAACTTCAACAGGGTTTTTTCCGCAAATCTCTTTGATTTTCCTGTACCATTGTTTGGGTTTGTTAGAATACAAATCCTTAACCTTACTATTGTAATACCCAGAAGCTGCCTTTCTCAATTTTCTCTTCAGGAACTTTCTTAGATCATTAGCCTGTGAGATATGTCCTTGCTTGAACAAATTGATTTTTTTCCTTATTAGTTTTTTAAAAGTCGCAGTAATGTAAGGTTTATCGGTAGAGCATATTTTAATTTTTTTCTCCGGAAAATGGGCTTCATAATTATTCCTCAATAAACTTTGGAGGGACAAAGCCTTGAAGTCGACATCATTTGTTTGGTACACAGGGGACCAATTTTCACTGGTGATCCAAGAGCCAAAATTGTAGAGTCCTGAGTCAATTAGAGGTCTAAAGACGGTTTCAGTAATAGTAAAGGAATGTTTAATTGTAGCTAGTGGAGATAGGAGTAGGCTAAAGTGGTAACTACCTCCGAGAGGGGGAAGAATGGTGACGGGTCTGTAGAAATTTGACATATTGGTGCATATTAAATCAAGAGTAGAATTGCCTTTGGTAGTAGGGACTTTTACAATTTGTTTTAGACTAAAAGTATTACATGTAGACTCAAGTTTTAATTCATTTGCATCACCTAAGAGGAAAATTCCAGCATTTGGGTATTTAGATAGTACATAGTCGGCACTACCATGCAATTTTTCAATAAAATTAATTTTTTCAGTCGCTCTCTGCCCAGGAGAGTAGTAAAAACAGCACAGGACAATCAAGTTGAAAGGACGTGGTAAGACTTTAGGTCGAACACAAACCCACAAAATTTCATCAAAGGGAGTAAGACAAGGAACTAATATTTCTGAAGGATAAAAATCATTACGGACAAAGAAAAGAATTCCACCCCCTTTCTTACCCAGAGGGTGGGTTTCGGGTCTGAGTTTAATAAACTGGGTGAAATTATTCATTTTTAACATGTGTGTATTTTGAGCGTGTACTTCAGTAATAGCGATTATGTCTGATCTATATATTTTAGAAAAGGAGTCTAATTCATTAAGTTTGTCAAAATTAAGACTTTCAGCGTTGCTTAACAAAAGTGTGGGAAATTTAAAACGACCTGCAAAGGTACCATTTTTACACTTAACTTTATTTAAATTACAAATGGGTACAGGGGGCGTGGTGGGATTCTTAGCGGGGGCCAGATTAATGTAGTCAGAACAGGGGACCAAGGGAGCACATTTGACTTTTATGGGATGACTATTAGGGTCAACATCGAAAGATGAATTATTAGAGTAAGAAAAGGATTTATCTTGGGGATTTGGGGACGGGGGGACGGGCAATGATATGGATGAAGCACGAGGAGAACAATTGGGATTCATTGTAAGACAATTAAAAAGTCTCAGACCTGAGTCACGTTGACAGGGTAGGCACGAGGGATAAAATGAATGGACTGGGGGTGGGGTTTCGTAAAGTGCTGGGAAAGGGGGCCTGGTTGGGAGTAGTGATTCATGTCCGTCAAGAAATTGTTGGTTTGTGGCAGAGTAGGGAGGGTACAGGGCAGCATACTGTGAGGGGGGAGGAAATAGGACTTCTGTGTGCGGGGTGGGGGAGGAGGTAGCAAAGGATAAGGGAGGAGAGTTCGGGATCGGGAAGGGTTTGTCAATTTTTGAGCTGTGCCTGATGAACTTTGATGAGAAATTTTTGCTTGAGTGCGGTGCACTAAAAAAGGACGGCGGAAGGGAGATGAGTGGCTCTTACAATTTTTATCTTTGGACAGGGACACTGGAACAGGGCCCCAGGGAGGAGAATTAACATCATTTACTTTTGGTGCATGGGCAAAACTACAATATTTGTTATTACAAGCTAAAACTGGACAAAGCTTCACATGGTCAAAACTGCACTTAACGGAACCACAACTACCTGAAATAAAATTACGACATATATGTAAAAATTTGCACTGCTTACTAAATTTACAACGATTATGATTAAAATGTTTGCATATCACATTTTTTTTTTTGTTGGTACTCTTTTGCTGGAACTTTGTTGATGCACTTGGCTGAAAATCATTGAGCTCATTTTTTTTAGTGTAATTTGCCTTAATTCTATTTTCGAAAACACTTTTTGGCTGGAGCTTGGTTGAAGAAAAAACGTGTTCAAATACACAATTGTCTCCTAATTGGCAAGAACCTGCCAAGATTATATTAGCACATTTTAGTTTATTATCAGAAGAGACAGTCTTATTACGCAGGCTATTCACCTTGTTAATATCCACACGTTTTTGAGCATCTGTAATGTGGTAATCAAGGCTACCATTATAATTAGCCTGTATCAAGGGTGGATTGAGGTCAATGAAAATTTCCGGATTTGTGTCACTTGTTGTGACAGGTATCACTGGATTTAATCCTCTAAGTCCTTCATCAATATTCATTTGGTTTATGGACATTGCACTTTTTTTATGGTCAGAGATGAAAGTGTTATTAACCACATTCAAAATGGAATTACATGCAGGTTGATTTGCTAGATCGCTTTGGTGAATTGTCAAAAAATTGGAGATGAAAGTTAATGCATCCGTTAGCTTTTCTTGTATAACCAAGATTTTGGTAATATCTGGTTGTAAGATGGGGGGTGTAGGGACAGTGTCCGTTTGAACTGATTTATCAATGCTACAGTCAATTGTTTGACAAGATGCATTTGTTTTCCCTTCAGAACAGCCTCGGCGTTGGGGAGGGACAAGGGAAATTGTAGGATCACACAAACTAGTGCCAGCCTTGTTAGAAACGGTTGGTTCTTCAGTTAATAGAGGAAACTGGCTGAGCGGAGTGTCTGGAAAATGTTTAGGGCTGCTGAGATCACTTAGAATGCTAAGAATCCTTCTTCTTTCAACAGGGGTACGGGGTGTCGGAGAAGTTCCGGATGAGGAGATAGAAAGCACTGGAGAAGAAGTACAATTTACCTTAGACTTAGTAGAGCAATCTAGGCACATCCAGGAGTTATTCCAACTAGTGATTTCTATCCTAGCACACTTTTCAGTCCCTGCATGGAACCAAGAACTGCAATTAACACATTTGACTGCGTTTGAAGTAACCCGTAATCTGCATTCAGGACAAAACTGTTTTGATTTCATCATTTAGTCTTGCAACACAGGTTTATGCCTTATTTAATTGAAAGGTCTTAGTATGTCTTAACAGGTCACTAATTATTAGAGCAAGCGAAATGCGACTGCATTGAATGAATGCTAGATGCGAACTCTACTTGGTCTTCCAGTTGAGGTTCACGTAGCGGTTTCGCAGTCTTATCGTGATAGCGTTTCTGTCTTTCCTGTTCCTTCGATCTGTGTTGTAGGAAGGTCTGAAGGGGGGTGACTCTTGGTTTTAGCTGGTTGTATGTTGATGGTAGGACTGACCGTAGCTGGCGGCTCATGAGGAGTTGAGCAGGTGAGGCATGGCTGTCAACTGGGCTGTTTCTATATTCTAGAAGTGCAATATGTGGGTCGTTTCCACTTTCTTTCGCTTTGGTTAGTATCTGTTTGCAGGTTTGTACTGATTTCTCCACCATACCGTTTGATCTCGGATAGATGGGGCTGGAGGTTTTCAGACTAATTCCCCACTCTTGCGCAAAATCTCGGAACTCTTGTGAGAAAAGTTGTGAGCCGTTGTCTGAAGTTATCAGCTGAGGGATTCCGAAACGTGCGAAGTTGGCTTTCAGTTTGTCGATGATTGCGGTTGATGTCTGACTTGACAATTTGTCTATTTCAAAGTATCTGCTATAATAGTCGGCAGTGATGAGATAGCAGGTCTTGTTCCAGTTGAAAAGGTCAATGCCAATGTGTTGCCATGGGAGTGAGGGCAGCTGGTTGCTAATCAACGGTTCCTTTTGATTATTTTCTGCAAATTTAGCACATGTTTCACATTTTTGGACGAAGGACACAATGTCAGCGTTCATCCCTGGCCAGTACACAATCATCCGGGCGCGCTGTTTGGTTTTGTCGATCCCAAGGTGTGCTGAGTGTAGCTGATGAATTATGTTGGTTCTGAGAGGATGGGGTACGATGATTCGTTGACCTTTCAAAACTAACCCATCGTGGATTGCTAGTTCGTCTTTGATATTCCAGAATCGAACGGCATCTGTTCGGCACGACTGGCGTGTACCGGGCCATCCTTTGAGTATGAGTTCTTTGACTGCCTTGAGTTGAGTGTCTTTTTCTGTCTCGCGGCGTATTTCGTCTAGTTTGGAGTCGCTCACTGGCAAGGATTTCATCACTGTATGCACAAAAACTTCGATGTCATTCTGCATTTTGGTATCAACGTCTGGCAGGTGTAGTCGAGAGAGTGCATCTGGGACTGGGATATCTGACCCCGGGCTATAGTGTACTTTGATGTCATATGGCTGGATCTGAATCATCATTCGCTGTAGTCGTGCTGGTGCTGTATGGAGTGGTCTTGATAAGATGGTCTCTAATGGGCGATGATCTGTTGTCACGATGGTTTTTCTTCCATAGATGTAGTGATGGAAGTGTTTGCACCCAAACACGATCGCATACAGTTCCTTCTCTAGTTGAGAATAGTTCTGTTCAGTCGTGCTAAGGGCCCTAGATGCAAATCCTACGATCTTCCCATTTGAGGAGAGCTCAGCTCCAAGTCCATGCTTTGAAGCATCAACCTTGAGTTCGACTACTTTGCATTTATGGTCGAAGAAAGCTAGATTTTCTGAAATGCAGCTCTTGATCTCTTTCATACTTGCTTCGTGTTCGGTTTCCCATCTGAAATCGGTGGCTTTAGTAAGATCTCTCAGTGGCTTATTTTTCGAGGATAGGTCGGGTATGTATTTTGATAGGAAGTTGAGCATTCCTAATAGTGTCTGTAGCTCTTCTTTAAACTGTGGGCTTGGCATGTCTTGTATAGCCCTAATCTTTTCTGGGTCTGGTTTTATCCCGTCTCTGCTAATGATATGTCCAAAGTACTTGACTTTGTCTTTGGAAAATTCGCATTTTTCACTGTTGAAGCGGATTCCTTTTTTTCTGGCTCTTCTAAGAACGGCGGATAGTCTCTGGTCGTGCTCCTCGCGGTTCTTTCCATATACCAGAATATCATCTACAAGTATTCTGATACCTTCCAATCCTTCAAACGCCTCTTCCATTTTTCTCTGGAACTCGTCTAGCGCAGACACTAGGCCGAAGGGGTATCTCTTCCATCTGTATTGGCCGTAGATAGTGCTGAAGGTTGTATAGTAGGAGGACCGCGTGGAAAGTGGGAGTATCCAGTAGCCTGAGCGGGCATCAAGCCTGCTGAATACTGCCGCTCCATCCAGTTCAGCAACGGCATCGTCGAAAGATGGGACCGGATAGTAGGGGCGTTTTATCGCCTTGTTCAGGTCAACAGGATCGATGCATAGTCTCACACCACCATCTTTTTTCTCCACCATGACCATGGCATTAACCCAGTCTGTTGGCTCACTGACCTTTTTGATGATATCGAGACTTTCTAGGCGCTCCAACTCGGTCTTGAGCTTCTGCTTTAAGGCTAGCGGTATTTTCCTAGCTGGATGTACTGTGGGTGTTGCATTGTCTTTTAAGTATATTTCACACTCTGTTTCGAGTTTGCCTATACCCTTGAAAACATCACTATATTCGCTGACTGGTGATTTTTCAATGTTCAGAACAAGCTTGATCAGGTTCATGTCTTTGCTTGCTTTAAACCCAATTATAGGTGTGGTGTTTGACTCAACCACATAAAAGGTGAGTTGCTGTGTAGGCCCATTTTTGTAGTGACAAGGAATGTTGCAGACTCCTACATAGGGTATTGTCGATCCACAGTAGCTGGTGAGGCGTTGCGTGGCTTTCAGCAGCTTTGGCTTTGGCGACAGCTTTTCCAGGTACTGTGAAGGTAGGATGTTGACCTGAGCACCCGTATCGATCTTGAAATCAATGTGGATCTGCCCACAAACAGAAATCTCAGCAAAGATTTCATCCTTGCTGGAGTCCTTGTTGATGGCATACAGGAACACCTCTGTTTCTTCCTGGTTGTACAGGTCACTGGTGAATGCTGGAGTGTTTGTGGCCTCATTTCCAACGATATTCACCGCCTTACTTTTGCAGACTTTTGCAAAATGGTTTTGTTTTTTACACTTGGCACATGTTTTCCCTTTTGCAGGACACACATGCTGGGGTGAGTAATTTCCGCCACAAAAGTAGCACTCTGTCTTTTTAAGTGAGAAGCTGGAGCGACTCTTTGCAACAGCATCCACTTCTTGTTTTATTTCCTTTTGTTCGAATGTCTTTAGTTGTGCTTGGGTTGACTCGTGAGCTCGACATATTGTGACAGCTTGGGCCAGAGTAAGGCTGTCACCAACGGCTAATAGTTTTTCACGTAGTTTAGGATTTCTGACTCCACTAACTATTTTGTCTCTTACCATCTCACTTTCACTTAAGTATCCGCATGGTTTAACTAGAATCTTGAGCTCTGTTATGTATTTGTCAGTACTTTCTGTGTTGTTCTGGTCTCTTTTCTGAAAAACATAGCGGGAGAACACTTGATTCTTTTTGGGGGCAGCATAGTCTCTAAACTTCTTGAAGTAGATCTCGATTTTGTCCTTCTCTTCATCCGCAAGCTCAAAAGTGCTGAAGATTTCTCTGCCTTGTGCACCAACCCAGATTAAGAGGTAGGCACATGCTACTTTCTCAGACTTGTCAGCAAGGGGGCCTTGGCACATAAGCTTTGCGTGGTTTTCGAATGCGGTCCATTCTGAGTCGAGGTTGTCTGCATTCCAGTTTATTGACGGGTGGGTGATCTCCATGACGTCTGACACCATGTAGCATTTGACTATTTATAGTTTATTATAAACCCAAGCACCTAGAACAAATACAAAATATAAGCACAAGCAAGCAACGTTATAAATATAAGCACAAGCAAGCAATGTATAAGCACAAGCAATATAAGCATAAACAAGCGGATTAGTCCATAATGCTGCAGAAACCCTACCATTTCATATCACTCATGATGTTAAACCAGCTGTGCACAAAAAAAAGAAGTATTAGAGCAAATGCAAAAGTAACCCCTTCCATGAGAATTATGAGAAATTTAAAGAAACCTAAAATAAAGTTAGGTATCTCACAAGAAAACTTACAATAGATTATGAAGAGGGATTAACATTTGATTCACTAACCTTAAGGTATTTTTGAAGCATGCTTCAGGTTGGAAACCAGGGAGACACTCAGTTACAGTACAACTTGTGAATGACAATACAGTTAGGACCCCAAAAGATATAGCAGCCAAATTGAGTAGTCAATTTAAGTCAGGGTTCATGCCTCCAGATGATGCCCTCTTACCAGTAGCACCAGAATATTCTATTGAGGAACCTATTCAAAAGATAAAAGTGGTTGCCTCTGATGTAGAGAATTGATTAAAGCTACTTAATAGATAGATAGATAGATAATTTTATTCACCCACTCGATACAAAACCACAAATGGCACGAATGGAGTACAAAGAAGAAAAGAAAAAAAAAAACAAAAAAAAAAAAAAAAAAAACAAACACTTAACTGCACAAACAAAAACAAACGTTACGATACACCGCCAATAAATAAAAACATTATTACAAAAACTCACTAAGGACGAATTGCAATTGCCAGACTACTAGGCCCAAGCGACCCCAAAAATTCAGAACGACGTTTCGTCACAGCAGCAATCGGATCTGTGATACCGAACCTTGCAGACATCTTGGAATTTTTAACCCACGGTGGGGTATTTAAAAGAAACTTTGCATATTTGTAAAAAAGTGATCGAAGGTTTCTTTTATCACTAACACTAAATATATGCCAAAACGGTGATAAAGCCAGAAAGTGTGGGATCACCAGTGCATTATATAGCCTAGCTCGAATTTGTCGATTATATTTCGCTTTAGTTGAAGATAGCGCCCCGTAAGCCTTACGTGCCTTTTCTGCGAAATTACTTATTTGGCGAGCACGTGTAGATGCCATGTTATGACCTATAGGCATTCCTAAGTACATTATGGAGTCAGACAGTGGAACCTCTTGAGCACCAAATTTGACAGCAAGATCTATACAATCTGCATTTCTCCTATTGAAAGCAACAATCTCGCTTTTACTTGCATTAAAAGATAGGCCTATCTCTCTATAAGCATCATCTAGAATCTGAAAATTTTCTTCAATACGAGACAAACATCTACTTAAATTAAAAATATCATCTGCGTAATTAAGTAATGTTACATCCAAACCTCGGAAAATGCAGCTCATTTGCACTAACTTTTGGGCCTCGAGAACACTATTATTATACAACCGGGGTGACGAAATTGCACCCTGCCTAATGCCCTTTCTAACCGGAATAGCATTTGGTAATACAATCGGCCCGTTAGGAGACGGGACTTTAACTTGGACTCGAAGCTTCTTATACATATCCCGAAAAGGCAAAATAACCGATCGGTCCACACCACGTTTATGAGCAGACACTAATAACTGGGGATGTATCCCAGAATCAAAAGCACGTCTAACATCGTGACTCGCTAGAATAAGGGATTCATTCAGTTCATCAGCTTCTATTAATATATTAGCAAGAATATAATGGACATGCTCGCGACCAACACCTTTTTTAAATCCGAACTGATTATCGGGGGTAGAACATTGAAAAGCAATATGATCTATAACTAGCAATTCCATAAGCTTACATAAAACCGGCGAAACAGTTATAGGGCGGTAAGATACGCATTCAGACGGATTTTTCCCTTTTTTCAAAATAGGTGTAATTACTCCAGTACCAAAAACGTCGGGAACGAGACCAGAATTAAAGATAATTTGGAATAGAAGCTCTAAATGACTCAGGAGACCAGCAGTACCATGTACAAGATGCAACCCACACAACTTGTCGACACCTTTCGATTGTTTCTTTTTTAATTTTGAAATTGCACGAATCAGATTAGGAACAGTTACTATGTAGCCAACACCAGAACTAGGCAATTCCATGAACTTATCAAGTTCGACTTCATATTTATCTTCAAGATCTTGTTCGGGTGGAGAGAACTCAGAAGTAAAGTGGGACACCCAATCTTGCTCAGAGATCACAGGTTCAACACTATTCTGATCACCATTACGTTTAAGTAATCTCCACACAGCATTTGGGTCATTACTTATCAATTGACTATGTTGATCGATCACTTCACATTTATGCTTAGACAAAATCTTGGCAAATCTGCGTTTGCTGAACAGCCGAACTTCATTTACAACACCTGATTTCGGACGACCACACTCGTTCCAGAGCCTAAGCCAAAATTTTGCACGACCACATGCTTCACTTAGAGCAGGGTTTTCGGACCACTTTGGAATTTCCGTTCCCACTCGGACTTTACGAATGGGGACCGCAGCGGCCTCGGCAGATAACAGTGCGTGAGATATTTCACTACAGTAGATGTTTAGTAGCAGCTGTTTCTCTTCATCTTGAATACATACACTCTGCTGTAGTAATTGGAACGGCACTTTAATCTTTGTGAGAATCTCATCCAATACGTAATGATAAGTAGCCAGGTCAATTTTACTCCAATTAGTTTTGATTTTCCACTTCTTTTCATTAGTTGGGGGGTTAGGAGAGGCAGGAATTACTCGAAAAGTGTTTATAATTGGAAAGTGATCAGACGCGCTTACGCTCAGATCTACGTGCGAATTGCCGCAAGCTGGAGATTGGATGGAACTTAACATGAAGTCGAGAGATGAAGTCGAGCCTGAGTTATGGATATAAGTAAAACACAGATCATTGTTAGCAAGACGAAGACCGTCACAGGAAGATAGGAGGATCTGTGCTCGAGCGTTAGACTCATCAGTCAAGTCACAGTTCACGTCACCAGCGACTATACATTCAAGGCCCTGGCTAGAACAGCTGCCCACCGAACTCGATAGCTTACTGCAGGCTTCACTAAATTTTTTTTCTGATTTACTGTCTCTGTAGTCTGTTGGCATGTACACAGAGTGGATAACAGTTTTGTGCACCTTAACAGCAACAAAAAAGTCTGAAGATTTATACAGAATGGGATTTAACCTGCTGCTAACAAGAATGGCGATTCCACCGGACGGCCTTCCCCTGCCCGATGACCTTGCAGGAGTAGCAAATACTTTGACGCCATCGTTTAGCTCAAGCAGACTAACGGCTTGATTCGAGAGGAAGTGTTCCTGCACACAGAGTACATCGTTATAACATAACAATCCTTCTAACAGTGGCATTTTATCAACCACTCCACCATTTAAGTTCCATGAAACAACCCGTATAGAATCACCGATCATTGTTTAGAAATTAGCTTCTGAGCTACTGGACATTGGAAGCTGTAGCACGGGTGTCGAGAAGAACCACACAGAGCGCATTTGGGGGCATTTTGGCATGGATTGTCCCGAGAGCTGGAATGATCTCCACCGCACTTTGAACATTTCGGGGGATCTACACAAGATTTTGCTGCATGTCCGTAGGACTGACAGTTGTAGCACTGCATCGGTAAGAATTTAAATTCTGTAATGGGTAGTCGCTCGTAACCAAAAATGGGCGGAGAGTTCATTGCGTTAAAGAGATGAGCTTTGCTTTCAAACTGTAATTTGAATGACCGAGTACTACCAATTTGTACGGCCTTAACACAGTTCGGTACAACTGAGCGCAGTTCGTCATCTGAAGTTTCAGTGGGAACGTGGCGGATTATTCCGAAGAAAGCGGGAGTTTTTACTTTAACACTTATAGTTGAGTCACTTTTACCCACTGCCTCAGCCAGGGACTCGGCAGCATTCTTGTTGTTCAAGACTACTCTCCATTCAGATTTCCTAGGTTTCAGCTCCACAATGTTCGAACTAGTATCACCACATACTCTGTCCAAATAGGATTTCCGAGCGCTAGGGTTCGAAAGATCTTTCGGGGGATTCTTCAAAACAACCGCATATGACAGTTTCGACATGATCGTGTTGGTTTCTGCCGCAGGCATAGCAGAGACAGAAGGAGAGGGATTAGAATCCACGTAACTATCGAACTTAGCACACAATTCGTTTACTTTCCGGGTTAGGGTAGCCGTCACTTCTCCCGGGATTATCGGAACTTCATCAGGTTCGAAAATCACAAACCGCGGCAACGAGATATTTTTATCTTCACAAACCCGAAATACTTTTAATATGTCCAGGATATCATCGGTGTTCTTCGATCGCGCAGTAACACGTGTGGTAATTCCTGCTAGGGGCCACAATAACTCCTTCGCCATTGCAATTGCTTCCTCTGAGAAAAACTCGACTGCTTTTTTCGCTATATCCTCCGAGCGATTACCAGCTTTTATCGCACGGAAAGCATAATTCAGTAACGCATTCCAAACCAATTTCTCATTACTCCCCATCGCAACAGCCACGTCACAATCCGTAATGCAAAATCAAAGTCCGAGGGGAGGAGCCAGTTCAATAAACTACGACGTAATACAGAGCTATTTAAGCTAATAAGCGAGGGAAGCGTAGTTTCTTGCTACCTGATCCCCGCAGTTTAAGGGAGTCACACTCCCGGCAGGTACAACGGCCCTTGCGACAAGAAACTCCCCTCTTCTGCTCGCTTATTAGTAAAATTTAATAATATGAACGCACTCTAGAATCCGCTATTAAGAATTATTATAGATGACGCTGTTTTGCTTCCAAGCAAAGAGCATAAATTAGTAACAATATTATAAGGCAACTCCAGTTAAATAAATCTATTCTTCAACACAAATTATATGAGAAGAATTGAAAACTATGCTTCCTTACTGTTCCTGGGATCACAGATTCCAAATCGAGCACAACCTTGGTTAAAGAATCAAACTATTTCCATATAAATTTAACATATTCAAACTTAGTAATTTATTTGCTTCCACTGTTTAGAAAGTTACTATGGAGTATTGTTACTAGTCCTGACGGAGTTCACCCATGCATATTGAAAGAAGCTCGTGATGAAATAACCCTTCCCCTTAAAAACATGTTTCAGAAGTCTCTTAATGCTAAACAGATTCCTCAGGATTGTCAGAATGCTAACATTACACCTGTACACAAAAGGGATAGCCACAACAGAGTTTCCAATTATTGACCCATTAGTCTTATGCTTGCATACTCACATTGTTGGCCACCAATGAGCTGCTCAGTGATAGTTGGCATGGCTTCAGACATGGATGCTTGGTTGAGACTAATTTGATTGATGCATATGATTATATCACTGAGAAACTAGATCAATCAATCCCTGTCAACTTGGTTCTATTGGATTTTGCAAAAGCCTTTGATAAAGTATGTCACTGTTGCCTAAGGGCCAAGTTATTTGCAATTGGAATACATAATGAAATTGTAGAGTGTGTGCTTCAGTTTCTTTCCAGGAGAAAGCAAAGGGTGAAAATATTTGGAAAAAATGGACAAGTAGTCTTTACAGAAGAAGTGAAAGCATTAAGTGGAGTGCCCTAAGAAACCATCTTGGGACCAACACTATTCAAAATTTATATTAATGATGCACCAACCATAGTCAAAAATAAAATAAGTCTATGCTGATGACTCTAAACTCATTGAACATGTTGATACACCCAATAAGAGAGCCTCTATACAGAATGACTGTTGGGTAATTTCCCAGTGGGCAACTTTGTAGAGGCATGAATTCAATGTAAATGAATATCAAACAATCCACTTTGGAAAGAAAAATTAAAAATGCCCTTATCATACATTAGGGATAGATGGATCAAGACAGACTATCATCTCCTCTGAAGCAGAGAGAGACTTGGGGGCCATACTTGATAAAGAATTAAAATTCACTATGGACACATAGACAGCTGTAGCCAAAGCACTCCAAACCCTTGGCATTATAAAAAGAACAATCACTAATAGGTCACCTATGGAGACTAAATTATATAAGGCATTGGTCAGGCCTAATTTAGAGTTTGGCATGTGTGTTGCTAGCACTCTAAACAAAGGTGAGCAGCAGAAGTTAGAATCAGTTCAAAGACAAGCTTTGAAAGCAATTGATGGATGCAAATACTTAAACTACTCATCCTGCCTGAAGAAACTGGAACTCCCCACTCTTGTCTACAGACATAAATGGGGTGATATTATTATGATGCATAAGCTCCTTAATTCTAACTCTTCATTAAATAAGCTATTTCAACTTGACCAATCTACTATGGGGCATAGTTGGAAGCTCTATCAGAAGGGAGTTGCCACTGGACTACACAATAACTTCTTCATTAACAGAATAGTGAGTTTGTAGAATTCACTTACCAAAGAAACAGTCATGGTAAATATTCTACAGTTCATATAATTGACTTACCAATAAATTTTATGTTCTTTACAAATATAATAATTGCTTCTATTACAAATTCAAATTTAAGCATTTTTATGAACTCTTAAAAATTACCAAAATATGGGGTATAAAAAAGGCTTAAGACATTGGTCTCTAACTTTGAACATAGCACTTGATGCCTTTTTTATTTATTTATTAATACCAAATACGGTAAGCTTTCAAGCTTGTCGCAAATAAATATAATAAATAGAAGTTATGACAACATAATACATAATACAACTGACAACATAGTACACACATATAAATCAATGAAAATAGCGACTACAACAAACACTGACAAATAATACTATAAATTATTTAAAAATGATTTACTTTGAGTCATTAAATGTGAAGAACTGTGATGTACTTATATTATCAATGCCTTTGATTATACGGAATGTGTTAATAATGTCTGCCCTATCCCTTCAGAATTGAAGACTTGACAATCCTAGCCTGTGCAGTCTATTTTCATATGGCAAATGTTTCAAATAAGGTACAAGCTTAGTTGCTCTTTGCTGTATTTTTTCAACCCTTGCTCTGTCATTTTTATTCAATGGATACCATACTGACGAATTGTATTCAAGTATAGGTCAAACTGTTGATTTATAAATGGCAATGAATGAACAGAGATTAAACTTACGGAAATTCCGTCTAAGACATAATAGCTGATAGTTTGCCTTACGAGTTACTTCAGAGACATGCTTGTCAAACCTAAGACTAGAATCAAAATAAACACCAAGGTAAAGGACATTTTCAACAGGTAAAATTGAATGTCCAGCAAGATGGTATTGGTAACTTTGTTCTACTTTGCCGAAGTAATGGACAACCCTACACTTATTTTCGTTGACAAACATGGAGTTAGCATTACACCAATTGTGCACTGCATCCAAGTCTTTTTGAAGCAACGAAGCTTCATATCAATTTGTCAAGGAGCAGTAGAGCTTTACATCATCTGCAAACATTTTAATTGTGGAATGGTGGACAACAAGAGGCAAGTCATTGATGAAAAGGCAGAAAAGTACTGGAACAAGGCAACTACCTTGTGGAATGCCACTTAAAACTATCTCAGCAGAGGACAAAGCATCACCTACAATCAATTTCTGTATCCTGCCTGTTAGATAATCACCAATCTAATTCTATGTTCTGGCACCAAGATGATATACCTCACACTTTTGAAGTAAAAGTGGAACGGAAATTTTATTAAACACCTTAGAAAAATCTATATAGATGCAATCAAACCTGAGACCTTCATCTGCCATCCTATGGAAGTCAGTAATTACTTCCAAAAGCTGTATATTACATGAACGTTTTTTACGGAATCCGTGTTGAGATGGATGCCAAAGAAGATTTGATTCGAAATAATTTTGTATTCTCTTGACAATTAGTTTTTCCATAACTGTGGAAAAAATTTAAGTGTTTGATATTGGTCTATAGTTTTTAAATTGCGTTTTTGTGCCACTTTTATACAGGGGTTTAATTATTACTTTTTTCCATGCCAAAGGGCAAGTACCAGACACCAGACACAGATTATACAAATGTGTCAGTGGTTCAGTGAGTACTGTTGCAGGCTCTCGGATCATATGGTTTGAAAATTCATGAATATCTGGTGATTTATTTGTGTCAAGATGCTTCAAGACCTCAAAAACTTGTTGATCATCAAAGTCAGAATCATCAAAATCTATTGTGAAATAGACAAAAAATTAGAATCAATAGGAGTTTCATTGTGAGGTCGTGTAAAAACAGATGAAAAAAGTTTATTAAAATGTTCAGCTTTTTCATTATCATTGTCTATATTTGTCTGTGTTTCAGGGTCAGTGAATGAAGTTGAGGATGGGGGCTGTGATGTCTGGTTTTTCCTTAGATATTTCCAAAGCCTTTTTGGGCAAATTTGAGCTGATGCAATGACAGAAGATTCAAGTGCCTCACAATTCGACCAAAGAAGCCTAGTTGCTCTATTTCTTGCTTTTTCATGTTCTTTACAAATAATAATTGCTTCTATTGCAAATTCAAATTCAAGCACTTTTTGAGCTCTGAAAATTCTCTTCCTTGATGCCAAATTTTCAATTAAATTATGTATTTTTGGTTGTTTTTGACAGAATAATACTATGTTTCCTCAGTGCCAAAATTATTTATAGTTAGGATGTCAAAAAGTGCATAAATTTCAATTTGCAATAAAAGCAATTATTATATTTGTAAAGAACATAAGAAAAGACATTGAGTGGTATGTTTACTTTATTGGTAGGCTAAGTCAATTACACAAGCTGTGAAATATTTACTGTAGTCATTACCCTCAGCATAGCCTAGCTGCCTTTAAAAGAGCCATTGATGGAGAATGGTCATTAAAGCTATGGCAAATTGAGTTGGATACCATTGAGACATCCAATCATTGTCACCACAAGCCAGCAATTCTACAGAATTTAACCCTTATTTTGCTGGAAAATGTGATTTAAAGTAATTTAAGTATGAGTATTCCCAAAGAGTCCTAATTGTGCATTGAAATTTCTAATTATAGCATATCCATAAAGTAAGTAATAAAGAATAAGGTATTAGACTTTAGAGTCTCTACTGGCAGTGCTGAACTCTGTTTCTTGGCCCTTCAGCCAGGAAAAACAATGGGGTGTTGGGGGCCAGCCATCCTGTGCTTTTGCACACCCTTCCTGTTTACCTTCCCCAGATTTCTCCAGGTACCCATTTAGATCTGGGTCAACTCTGGCTGAGCTTACAGAGTCATGCCACTGACCCCCATTGCAAACTAAATAATTGGGTACTCTAGGATTCAAACCCTTGCCTGCTCAGTCAAATAATGTATCCATAGCACCTTCTATTTTTTTCATTTAGACTTTGACTAGCCTATATAAAAAACTAAACAAAAATGGATGAAATTCCTACTTTATAATTTACAGCAACTATCAGAAATCATAGATATTAAGGTGAGCTGTCTTTCCTTTTCTTTCTTGCATTTCTATCTGTTTTTGAATCAGTTTCAGTCATTACATTGCTTTAATTTAGCAGGCTAGTGTGGCCTAAGGCCATATGAAACCATTAGGGGAAGGGGATTAATTGTCACAAACGTTAAAAGACAATAAAGTTGTCTCTATCTTTATTCTAGCACATCCACTATTGAAGAGAAGCTATTCTTGACCTTTACCTATTTTATCAATTTGGAGAGGGAAGGAACAAAGGTAAAATTCTAGTTAATTGACTTCTTGCTATCTCAGGAAGGGTTTAGGTTAGGAAAAATGAAACTTTCAGGGATGAATCTACAGACTGTAGAGTTCTCCATTTCAAGTGATCAGACATTGATTTTTCTTGCTGATTTTTATATTAATTTTGTAGGTGCTTGGGTCACAATATAAGCTTACTTACTTACATGATTGATATTTGCCTGGTTGCCGCCTACATGTTTGATGTATAAGAAAAAACTCCACATGGTGTCAGACACATGGTGTCAGACACAGACTAAAGTATGTCCCAGGAAGGTATTTTGAAGCAACTACCTCCACTCCTCCTCCCTCTAGAGGACCCTGACCTTTGATGAAAATTAAAAATATGTGTGTTATAAAAGTGAAACCTTGCAAAACAGATCTTCTGCTTAATTGAAGTACAAAAAATTGTTTTCAGCTTCATAACTTTGCTCAATTCCATTTTATGAGGTTTTAAAGATATACAAATACATTTCCTAAATTTGGAAAAAGAACATTGATATGGCTCAAAATTATTCTCAAATAACAGGAATTGCATTTTCAGAACTAAAGGCATAGAAAAAGCAACTAGTAACTGAAAATTAAGGTAAAAGGTTGTTTTGTTAAAATTTCAATAGGTATAGACCTGTCATGTAGGCAAATTTCAGGGCTCTTAAGAGGGAGACAGAATGGAGGTGGGTACTTTAAAATACCTTCCTGGGACATACTTTAGCCTGTAGACACATCCCTGAAAGTTTCATTTTCCTAATCTAAACCCTTTCCAAGATAGCAAGAAGTCAATTAACTAGAATTTTACCGGAACAAAAATAAAGAACAACGGAAGATTGTAGTTTAGCCTAATAGTTAATTAATAAAGATAAATCATTAGCCTACAATAATTAGGCTAGTGTTTCCTTCTAGGTAGACCAATATGCAAGATAGTTTAAAACTATCATTTACACCTAATCTATGCCAAACTATAAAACCATAATAACTGAATTACCTTTTGAGAAAATACTATTAGTTTAAAGTCTCATATAAGCTAATAAAATTAGTATTTTCATAAGTTGAGAAACTCGGTCGCCGCTATTTGGGCATCATAAAGCGGTACCGGTCGGATAAAATGTGGTGTTTTAGCGGCATCCTCCCTACCAAAATTGGGAAAAATTTCGGTGGATAATGCACTGTAATATACCCATGCTTGTAATACACTCATGTTGTTGCTATTCAAAACTAAAAAACATCTTTTAGTTTGCAATAATTTAATTTCTCGTAAAAGTCTTGTACTAAAGGTTAAAGTGGTAGATTTTACCCTGAAATTTACCCAAAAAAGGGGAAAATACCGGGAAGGAAAAATACAGTCCTTGACACTAACAGTTAGTTAACAGGGATAGGATTCCCATCCTTTCTCAAAGGAATTCATTTTTAGGATTGACTGTTTTCTCGTCATGTCTTTCTGTTGGATTTTTTAAAAACTTTTTCCGTTTGAACCCGGTGGGTTTTAAGGGAATTTCAAGGCAAGATATTTAAAAGCTAGAATAATATCGAGAATAAGTTGATGGTGTCCTGTGGTGGCGCAGTGGTTTTGACCTTAGCTTGGTAATACGGGACCCAGAGATCGAATCACGCAGCAGGAATCCACTGCAGGGCCGACGCAGGGACCTTAGTAGTCATGTAGCGTCCTTAATTCTTAAATGAGATAAATAAGTTGATGGTTGTAACTCTCTTAAAATGAGACATGTCACAAAGGCTGTTCTGTTTGATCGGTCAGATGCCTATGGCAATGTAGTTTACAATAAATTACTGGAATTTTTTAATTAATCTTGACTTCCCTCATTCTATCATAATTTTTATAAAGTCCTTTCTAACTGATAGATATGGACAAGAGAAAAATATATGCAACGCATTGGATGGTATGGTAAGAGGTGACGAAGGTGTCGCACTATTCCAACATTTCTTCTCTGCTTGATACGAAACTTGTCAATATGGGTCTTAAATGACAAATTTGCATCCAGTATAATGCCTATGTATAATATCGTATATGAGCAGGGAGGGGGTTAGTTGCCCAACTAATACTTTAAATCTTAAGAAGGGCATTAGAACTTACGATTTCCAACCAAACGAGCCACCTCCAAAGTTTATGGAACTGCTCTTTCCCAGAAAACGTCATATGGCCCTTGAGTATAACTTACAACCCTTGCTCTTAGGGCTCTGGGGGGAGGGTAGGGTCATCCTGAAAGACATAATAAATGGAACACTAAACAAAATGATCATCTGAAAGTTTTCTTTGGATGTTTTTGGGGTAACGATAGATATGAGGGGAGGGGTTGCCCTCCAATCACTTTTGATTATTGAAAAGGCACTAGAGCTTTCAACTTCCGATGAAACAAGACCCCTTCAAAGGTTCTATGGCATATGCAGTGCCCTGTGTCGAGGGCACTGTGTTCAAAAATACAGTGTGTCCATGAATTTGGGGAAATTTTGCCCTCACCTAGTAGTATAACTTACCTTTTTTAATGAAAGAATCCTCAAAATCGTGATAAATTCAGCCGTTTTTTGATATTTGTGGTATGTCCATAAAAGGTGTCGAAATTGCGTTAATGCAAATCAAGATAAGTATGATACTACTATCAACACTTGGATGTAGCACTAAGATTTTAATGAGGAAAGTAGAAGCAATAATCCCTAAAATACAAAAGCCATAATGATTAATAATGACTTTTAACCTCTAAAAAACACATTTTACCTTAAAACAGTTGAGAAGTTGAGAGCACAGACTCAACTCTTTCAGCACTTAAAGGCATTAGAAATCTGATTACATCTTTTTGATTTTTCTTTTTTTAATAAGAGGGTGCTAAAATGCCATAACTGTATTTTTGGTGTAACTTTTGACTTATGTCTCCTGCCAGGGACTGCTCAATAAAATTAAGATAAGTATGATACTATCATCAACACCTGGATATGGCACTAAAATGTTACTCAGGAGAGTAGCAGCAATAGTCTCTAAAAATACAAAAGCTTTAAAGATTAATAATGACTTTTAACCTTTGAAAAGCACATCTTATCTTAATATATTTTTTTTTTAATAAGAGGGTGCTAAAATGCCATAACTGAACTAGACTGTAAGAGAATAATCATCTTTTTCTTTAACTGTTTCGGTAATATCACACATGTTATTCTGGTAAGCAGTTCAGTATTTTTTATGTAACTTTTGACTTATGTCTCCTGTCAGGTATAGAATCTCTTGCCTGCTGCAGCTCAATGTATAGAGTGATGTCTGCCTCCTCCATCTACTTTGGTCCATCGCAAGTATTTGCGCTTTGACCTGTCTGTTACTTGCCATTGTTAAGAGCTCAGATAGACTGTTGAACCAATGTTTCTTTGGTCAGTTGTGAGGTTGCTTCCCACCAGCTTTGATAGGGTCAAAGCTGCTGATTCATAATGGTTAATGACTAATAATGGCTAATGAATAATAACAGATTCAGGTCCTTCAGCAGTCAAAGGCATTATACATCTGTTTTTTTTTTTTTTTTTTTTTTTTTTTTAAGAAGAGGGTGCTAAAATTCTAAAACTGTATTTTTGATATGACTATATGTAATAGTATTATTATTTTCATTTATTGAAAACCTGTCTTCATACAAAAAAAAAAAATAATGACAAAACACTACGAAGAGAAAAAACAAAAAGTAAAACAAAAATATCACTTGAAGATATGACAATATAACTAGAATCAAAGCAGTTGACTCCAAAATCATTTGATTGTATTTTTTTCATAAATTTAGCAACAGCTACAGTACTGTATGTCCAAATTGAATATCTCAGTAGGTATTTTGGAAGAAAGTGGAGCAGATTTTCAATTTATGAGCATTAGTAAGAAATTTCTAGAAGGTTGCAATGTAGAGGATGGGGGGATAGCAACAGTTTTGTGAAATGCTGCAAGATAACGGTGGTTGAAATAAATCTTGGCAGAGACTATGGAAGCATATGAGCCTGATAAGCAGCATCTGACACAAAATCTAGTTTTGTAGTTAATAAATAATATTATTATCATGTATTGGAAACCTGTCTTCGTCAAAAAAAAAAAAAAGAAAAAAAAGACAAAACACTACGCAGAGAAAAAACAAAAAGCAAAGCGAAAATAAAATATCACTTAAAGCTATGACAATATAACTAGAGTCGAAGCAGTTGACTCCAAAAATCATTTGATTGTATTTTTTCATAAATTTAGCAACAGCTACAGTACTGTATGTCCAAATTGAATATCTCAGTAGGTATTTTGGAAGAAAGTGGAGCAGATTTTCAATTTTGGAGCATTAGTAAGAAATTTCTAGAAGGATGCAATGTAGAGGATGTGGGGGATAGCAACAGTTTTGTGAAATGCTGCAAGATAACGGTGATTGAAACAAATTTTGGCAGAGACTATGGAAGCATATGAACTTGATAAGCAGCATCTGACACAAAATCTAGTTTTGGAGTTAATAGATATTATTATTATCATGTATTGGAAACCTGTCTTTGCCCAAAAAAAAAAAGACAAAACACTACGCAGAGAAAAAACAAAAGGCAAAGCGAAAATAAAATATCACTTAAAGCTATGACAATATAACTAGAGTCGAAGCAGTTGACTCCAAAAATCATTCGATTGTATTTTTTCATAAATTTAGCAACAGCTACAGTACTGTATGTCCAAATTGAATATCTCAGTAGGTATTTTGGAAGAAAGTGGAGCAGATTTTCAATTTTGGAGCATTAGTAAGAAATTTCTAGAAGGATGCAATGTAGAGGATGTGGGGAATAGCAACAGTTTTGTGAAATGTTGCAAGATAACGGTGATTGAAACAAATTTTGGCAGAGACTATGGAAGCATATGAACTTGATAAGCAGCATCTGACACAAAATCTAGTTTTGGAGTTAATAAATATTATTATTATCATGTATTGGAAACCTGTCTTTGTCCAAAAAAAAAAAAGACAAAACACTACGCAGAGAAAAAACAAAAAGCAAAGCGAAAATAAAATATCACTTAAAGCTATGACAATATAACTAGAGTCGAAGCAGTTGACTCCAAAAATCATTTGATTGTATTTTTTTCATAAATTTAGCAACAGCTACAGTACTGTATGTCCAAATTGAATATCTCAGTAGGTATTTTGGAAGAAAGTGGAGCAGATTTTCAATTTATGAGCATTAGTAAGAAATTTCCAGAAGGATGCAATGTAGAGGATGTGGGGGATAGCAACAGTTTTGTGAAATGCTGCAAGATAACGGTGGTTGAAACAAATCTTGGCAGAGACTATGGAAGCATATGAGCCTGATAAGCAGCATCTGACACAAAATCTAGTTTTGGAGTTAATAAATAATAGTATTATCATGTATTGGAAACCTGTCTTTGTCAAAAAAAAAAAGAAAAAAAAAAGACAAAACACTACGCAGAGAAAAAACAAAAAGCAAAGCGAAAATAAAATATCACTTAAAGCTATGACAATATAACTAGAGTCGAAGCAGTTGACTCCAAAAATCATTTGATTGTATTTTTTCATAAATTTAGCAACAGCTACAGTACTGTATGTCCAAATTAAATATCTCAGTAGGTATTTTGGAAGAAAGTGGAGCAAATTTTCAATTTTGGAGCATTAGTAAGAAATTTCTAGAAGAATGCAATGTAGAGGATGTGGGGAATAGCAACAGTTTTGTGAAATGCTGCAAGATAACGGTGATTGAAACAAATTTTGGCAGAGACTATGGAAGCATATGAACTTGATAAGCAGCATCTGACACAAAATCTAGTTTTGGAGTTAATAAATATTATTATTATCATGTATTGGAAACCTGTCTTTGTCCAAAAAAAAAGACAAAACACTACGCAGAGAAAAAACAAAAAGCAAAGCGGAAATAAAATATCACTTAAAGCTATGACAATATAACTAGAGTCGAAGCAGTTGACTCCAAAAATCATTCGATTGTATTTTTTCGTAAATTTAGCAACAGCTACAGTACTGTATGTCCAAATTGAATATCTCAGTAGGTATTTTGGAAGAAAGTGGAGCAGATTTTCAATTTTGGAGCATTAGTAAGAAATTTCTAGAAGGATGCAATGTAGAGGATGTGGGGAATAGCAACAGTTTTGTGAAATGCTGCAAGATAACGGTGATTGAAACAAATCTTGGCAGAGACTATGGAAGCATATGAACTTGATAAGCAGCATCTGACACAAAATCTAGTTTTGGAGTTAATAAATATTATTATTATTATCATGTATTGGAAACCTGTCTTCATCCAAAAAAAAAAGGACAAAACACTACGCAGAGAAAAAACAAAAAGCAAAGCGAAAATAAAATATCACTTAAAGCTATGACAATATAACTAGAGTCAAAGCCGTTGACTCCAAAAATCATTTGATTGTATTTTTTCATAAATTTAGCAACAGCTAGAGTACTGTATGTCCAAATTGAATATCTCAGTAGGTATTTTGGAAGAACGTGGAAACAGCAAAATACTGCTGTTAGCTTATTCTGTTAGTAAATTTTCCGCGCCAAAAACTGTTAGGTTGGGAACTTGATTTAACTCCATAAATGAAAGAATTAATGGTTTAATGGTTAAAACACTAGGGTGTAGGCCAATCATGTATATGATGCCATTAAATATTTCCAAAAGTTTACATCTAGCTGTCCTTACTTATAAGCTATTAAAAATTGTAACAATATTTAAAATTAGATCCAACAAGATATCAGATATCCAGCAAGCAATCAGTGAAACTTTTAAACACATTTGAGACTAGAACCTTTGATTTCTTTTCGGTCTTGATGGCAAAAAAAAAATCTAGAGGATCCGTTCAAGTCGATTAGAAAGAAAAAAATTTCTAAGGAGGGAAGGGTGTTACGCCCTGTTTTGAATTGTTGCACTCCAGGACCTCGTTAGCAAAATAGCTTATAGCAGTAAGTTTCAATCAGCTCAGATTTTCCTCACAATCTAATTGAAGTGAAACAAATAATTTTCTGCACTGGTCCTCTCTTAGGCTGTTCACCAAACAAATCAAAACGCCTATATTGAGTCCATTTTGGAGAGGACGGACTTGTTCTTTCACTGTTTTTTTTCTGTGCTTAAGAGTCCCATTAAACAACGAACAAGTTGGCGTAAGTTCAGACCATATTAAAAATAATTGTTGCCATCGGGGTTCCTCAGCTACAGAGCTATGGGTCATGAGTTAACGCAAATTTTACCCATATTAAGGCCCCTCCCTTTCAAATATATCCTGTGGTATACTTAGGCTAAAAAACCAAACTAAGAATTTTGAAAATTTTGAACTAATTCAAAAAGTACTTTTTTTTAGTTCATTTTAAAATATAGCCCATTGAAATGTTGCAAGGTAGATAGCCATTTTTTCACTCTCGAGGAACAATCAAAACTTATCCCAAATATTAACAAATGAGATTTCCAAGCAATTCAAAAACAAAGCTTTTGGATATTTTTAAACATAATTTACAGAAAAACCAATGTTTATCAGTTTTTTTTTGCAGTTGGCTCACCTTGGCCCAAAGACATATAGTGACCAAAGAATACCATAGACAAAGTAGTGAACCTCTATCCAACCGAATCTGTACTTTATCTTTCGAAATTTTTAAAGGTCTTCAAAGACCTTCGAAATTTCAAAGGTCTTGTAACATACATTACATTTAAACGGTTTCTCCATTCTTTGGTGTCTGTTCAAAGTTGGTGCTTGAGAAAAGGTCTTGTCACACACTCATTGTAGCTGATTTGAAAACGTACACTCGAGAAAAGGTCTTGTCACATATGTCACAAATAAAGGTTTCTAACCTGTCTTCAATGCCTCTTCAAATGTGCTGCTTGAGAAAAGGTCTTATCACATACATCAGATTTAAATTGTTCCTCACCTGTGTGCAGTCTTTGATGTGTGTTTAAAGCTGCTGCTTGAGAATAGGTCTTGTCACATACATCCATTTTGTACGGTTTCTCAACAGTATGCTCTCTTTGATGTCAGTTCAAAAATTCACTGGAAAAAGGTCCTGTCATGTAAATCACATTTAATGATTTCACCCTGTATGCAGTTTTCGGTGCCTCTTCAAATGTCCTGCTAGAGAAAAAGTCTTTTCACATAAATCACATTTAAACGGTTTCTCACCTGTATGCAATCTATGATGTGCCTTTAAAGATGCTGCTTGAAAATAGGTTTTGTCACAAACATTACACTTAAACAGTCCCTCACCAGTATGTAGTCTTTGGTGTGTGTTTAAAGCTGCTGCTTGAGAAAAGTTCTTGTCGCATATATGACATTTAAATGGTTTCTCACCCGTATGCACTCTTTGGTGCAGGTTCAAAACGTCCGCTCGAGAAAAGGATTTGGTACATACGTCACATTTAAATGGTTTCTCACCGGTATGTACTCTTTGATGTGTATCTAAGGCTACTGCTTGAGAAAATGTCTTGTCACATACATCGCACTTAAAAGGTTTCTTACCTGTATGCACTCGTCGATGCGTGTTCAAACTTGCTGCGTAAGAAAAGGTTTTTTCACATATTTCACATTTATACGGTTTCTCACCTGTATGCACTCTTTGGTGCTGGTTCAAAACGTACGATCGAGAGAAGTTCTTGTCACATACATCACATTTAAACGGTTTTTCACCTGTATGCACTTCTTGGTGGCGGTTCAAAACATGCGGTAGAGAAAACATCTTGTGGCATATCTCACATTTAAATGCATTTTTCCCTGTATGCGTTCTTTGATTTCCTTCCAATTTTCTAATTTGCAGCCTACTGTTCAAACATGTTTCTTGATTTTCTAAGCCTGTTGCTTCACATTCCAATGCATATGATTTCGTGGAGCAGCTGGTAGATGGATCCTTTGAAACAACTGGTGACGTATTCCCCTGTAAGTGCAGTCCAGACAAGTGTGGTGAAAAGTGACCTAAAATTTTAAAAGTCTATAGAGTTAAATCTGTCTTTCACTAGGTTATAACAGCTAATTTTATTCTCGACCCCTCTTCTCTCGCTCTTGGTGATACTTATATTAGCTTTCAAATTAGTTATTCAGATGTAAGTAAACCTGGGACAATGGTAAAAAATACATCGTGGAGTCAAAACATATGTCGAAGAGAGGCAATATAACAACAAATATGAGGAGTTTTTTTCAATTAAATTAGGAAGAAGTAAAAGAATAGACATCACTTACTAAGGTTAAAAAGTTTGTGGGAAACCGCAGACCTGCAAACTATATAACACTGGTAGACGATATTCTTGTACGTTTCAGAAATACTGGAAGTAACAATGCAAAAAGTAACATTCAAGTTCACTTATTTATCCTGCATGGCCATTTGTGTCGTGGAGTCATCGTCATCGTAATTTGTCATCATGGAGTCAAAACATATGTCGAAGAGAGGCAATATCACAACAAATATGAGGATTTTTTTTAATTAAATGAGGAAGAGGTAAGAGAATAGACATCACTTGTTGAGGTTAAAAAGTTTGTGGGAACCGCAGACCTGCAAACTATATAACACTGGTCGGCGATATTCTTGTACTTTCAGAAATCCTGGAAGTAACAATGCAAGAAGTAACATTCAAATTCATTATTTAGCCTGCACGGCCATTTGTGTCGTGGAGTCATCGTCATCGTAATTTGTCATCATGGAGTCAAAACATATGTCGAAGAGAGGCAATATCACAACAAATATGAGGAGTTTTTTAATTAAATGAGGAAGAGGTAAAAGAATAGACATCACTTGTTGAGGTTAAAAAGTTTGTGGGAAACCGCAGACCTGCAAACTATACAACATTGGTCGGCGATATTCTTGTACGTTTCAGAAATCCTGGAAGTAACAATGTAAGAAGTAACATTCAAGTTCACTATTTAGCCTGCACGGCCATTTGTGTCGTGGAGTCATCGTCATTATCATTTGTCATCATGGAGTCAAAACATGTGTCGAAGAGAGGCAATATCACAACAAACATGAGGAGTTTTTTTTTAATTAAATGAGGAAGAGGTAACAGAATAGACATCACTTGTTGAGGTTAAAAAGTTTTCGAGAAACGCAGACCTGCAAACTATCTAACACTGGTAGGCAATATTTTTGTACGTTTCAGAAATCCTGGAAGTAACAATGCAAGAAGTAACATTCAAGTTCATTATTTAGCCTGTATGGCCATTTGAACCATTTCCCAGAACGTTCAATTGCCTCCAGCGAAGACAAGAGGATTGCCACCAAGAAAGTTGAGACCAAACGGAAGCTCTTTCGATTCGAAAACAGAAGTTTTAGTATTTCATCACAGAAGTGTGCTGAAAACCAACCTAATTTTTTTAAGAGTCTACAGTTAAATCTGTCTTTCAATAGGCTTTAATGAATAATTTTATTTTCAATCCCTCTTCTCTCACTTTTGGTTATGCTTATATTAGCTTTTAAAATTAGTTATTCTGAAGGAAAGTAAAACCTCAAATAGTACACCATGGTGTAAAACCATAAAATGGTGTAAAAACCATAAGTCGAGCAGAGGCAGTATTTCAACAAATAGTGCGAGGTTTCTTAACTAAATTAAGAAGAGGTAAAGAATGAACATCATTGGTTGAAGTTAAAAAGTTTTGGGAAACCACAAACCTGAATACTATATCACCCAGGTAGGCAAGATTTTTGTGCGCTTCTGAAATCCTGGTTGTAACATGAGCATTCAAGTTTACTATTTGGCCTAATTGGCCATTTAAATTATTTCTCAGAACCCTTTTTTGGGAATAAATATTGATGAAAGGCAACCAGCCCCACCACGTCCTTTTCCCCCAAACGAACTAAGTAAAAAATCTGAGATAGCAAATCTTCCCATAACCCCTCCGGGGAAACGCTCTAAGCTATGCAAGTCGCCTTCTGTTAATATCTATGGTTATAATAAAAACAAGCGGTGTATTAAATTTAAGATGGGGCTCATTGGATTGGAAAACAAAAGTTCTAGCCCCCTTTTAAGAGTAAAAAGGCAACCAATCGGAGGGCAACCATCCCACTCCACACCTTTTCCCCCAATGAATCTGACATAAACTTTGAAAGAGACATTTTGTTCAAAATAGCTCAAATATCAAAAAACAAAAGCTCTGGGGTCCGACCCCTCTCCCTAAAGCACCCGGGCAAGGGATGTTAGTTATGCAATTTGCCCACTGTACATATATAAGGTTTTTTTTTTATTAAACAAGAGCTAAGAACTCATTTTGTATGAGCTCTAACAAAATTCTAAGAATGAATCGATTGATTTAAAAGGAAAATCAGAGGTTTAATGCCGGTCAGGATCTAAAACAAGAGCTCTGATTCAAGATGTCCTTCTAAATATCAAAATTCATTAAGATCCGATCACCCACTCGTAAGTTATAAATACCTCATTTTTTCTAATTTTCCCTCTCCCTTTAGCCCCTCAGAGGGTCGAATCTGGGAAAACGACTTTATCAAGTCAATTTGTGCAGCTCCCTGACACGTCTACCAATTTTCATCGTCCTAGCACGTCCAGAATCACCAAACTAGCCAAATCACTGAACCCCTCCCCCCCCAACTCCCCCAAAGAGAGCGGATCCAATACGGTTACGTCAACCATGTATCAAGGACATTTGCTTATTCTATCCACCAAGCTTCATCCCGATTCCTCCACTCCAAGCGTTTCCCAACATCTCCCCCTCCAACTCCCCCCAATGTCAATAGATCTGGCCGGGATTTGAAATAAAAGCTCTGACACATGAATTCCTTCTAAATAAAAAATTTCATTAAATTCCGTTCACCCGTTCTTAAGTTAAAAATACCTCAATTTTTCTAATTTTTCCAAATTAACAAACCCCAGCTCCTCCAAAGAGAACGGATCCGTTCTAATTATGTCAATCACGTATCTAGAACTTATGCTTATTCTTCCCATCAAGTTTCATCCCGATCTCTCTACTCTAAGCGTTTTCCAAGATTTCTGTTTCCCTCCTCCAGCCCCTTATGTCCCCTGATCCAATTCGAGTCGAAAATGGAGCATCTCAGACATAAGATCCTTATATATATATATATATATATATATATATATATATATATATATATATATATATATATATATATATATATATATATCAAGTTTCATTAAGATCCGATCACCTATTCGTAAGATAAAAATACCCCAATTTTCACGTTTTCCAAGAATTCCGGTTTCCCCCTCCAGCTCCCCCCAATGTCACAGGATCTGGTTGGAATTTAAAATTAGAGCTTTAAAGCACAAGATCCTTCTAAATATCAAATTTAATTAAGATCTAGTCACCCGTTCGTAAGTTACAAATGCCTCATTTTCCGAATTCCCCCCCCCCCCTCCAACTCCACCAAAGAGAGCATATCCGGTCCGGTCATGTCAGTCACGTATCTTAGACACGTTTTTTATTCTTCCCATCCAGTTTCATCCTGATCTCTCCGCATTAAGTATTTTCTAAGATTTCCGGTCCCCCAACTGCCCCCCCCCCAATGACGCTGGATCCGGTTGAGATTTAAAATAAGATATCTGAGTTACGAGGTCCTTTTAAATATCAAGTTTCATGAAGATCCGATCACTCCTTCGTAAGTTAAAAATACGTCATTTTTTCTAATTTTCCAGAATTAACCCCCCCCCCCAATAGAGCGGATCCGTTCCAATTATGTCAATCACGTATCTAAGACTTGTGCTTATTTTTCCCACCAAGTTTCATCCCGATCTAAGCGTTTTCCGTGATCTTAGGTTCCCCCCAAACTCCCCCCAATGTCACCAGATCCGGTCGGGATTTAAAATGAGAGCTTTGAGACACGATATCCTTCTAAATATCAAATTTCATTGAGATCCCATCACCCGTTCGTAAGTTAAAAATACCTCATTTTTTCTAATTTTTCAAAATTACCCCCCCCCCCCCGAAATACCCCAAAGAGAGCGGATCCATTCCGGTTATGTCAATCATGAATCTACGACTTGTGCTTATTTTTACCACCAAGTTTCATCCCGTTCCCTCCACTCTAAGTGTTTTCCAAGATTTTAGGTTTCCCCCTCCCAACCCCCCCCCCCCCCCCAATGTCACCAGATCCGGTCGGGATTTAAAATGGCAGCTCTGAGACACGATATCCTGCCAAACATCAAATTTCATTAAAATCTGAGCAACCGTTCGTAAGTTAAAAATACTTCATTTTTTCTATTTTTTTCCGAATTAACATGCCCCCAACTCCCCCCAGATGGTCAAATCGGGAAACGACTATTTCTAATTTAATCTGATCCGATCCCTGATACGCCTGCCAGATGTCATCGTCCTAGCTTAGCTGGAAGTGCCTAAAGTAGCAAACCCGGGACCAACCGACAGACCGACAGAATTTGCGATTGCTATGTCACTTGGTTAATACCAAGTGCCATAAAAAGATGGCATTTTTGATCCTGAAACTCCAGTAAAGCTTAGAGAACAGCTAAAGGCATAAGAATAAAACTTTCAAAGGTGGAGAGGTGGGATGCTTATATGAAAGCAGTTTACTGCTTAGGTTTGAAATTAATACTATTAGGTTAAAGCAAAATTGACTTAGGAAAATTTCTCTCGCTATCAAGAAAGATCAAACACTCAGTCAAATTACTGATTAAATGTGAAATTATTGTTTCACCTTGAAAAGCGTTCTAACTGCGCAAAAAATCTTATGAAGTTTCAAACCGTTGTTTTTGCATAACGTTTTACACCTTCTCAACATGTTCTATTTGACTGCATCATAGGAGATAATGATTCCAAGAGACTGGGGAATTACTGCCATCAATTAAAGATCCCCTTAACTTTTGATGCTCTCATCAATTGCTCCCTGTCACATGAATTAGAAGCTATTATTTATAGGTTGATGATATCAATCCTGAAAAGACGCCATTATTACTAGCAGCACGTTCCTTGTTATCAACCGGCAGATTTTTTTTTAGGAATATTGCCAGAAGCTTTCAATAATCAGTGAAGTTATTCCTGTAATGTCTAAGAGGTGAATGGACATCCTACCGATCCATAGACCTCATAAACTTAAGAAGAAGAAGTTTTAAGATTTCTTGGCTACTGTGCATTTAATTTAGTTTCTGAGAGGATTCTTTAAATTGTTCTGTTTTGCTTATTGTCTTAAAAATAAAAACAGGGGTTTGATAACTGTTATGCTAATTATATCGTCAAAATGTGAGGTCTTGACCCAAATTTTTTTGATCCTTGAATTCAGCTTGTTATGATACCCGTATATGAGATTAGCCCAAAAAGCCACGAAAGTTAAACCACTGTTAAGTAGTGATCTTCATTTTTGGCAAAAAAAAGCTAGCCAAACAATTGTAAACAATTAGACTGATTTGTAAATGGGCAAACTCCAACCCTTTCACCCCTCCGGGGAGGTGGACTTTCTTTCCTATTCTTCTTAACTGAATGTCTCAAATAACCTCTTCTAGTATATTATATCATATAAAAATAAGAGAATTATGTTAATATAGTATTCACTTACAATCAGAATACTAATAATGGAAGCGTTCTGTAATTGCATTACTCTATTCTTTGCGCTAGATCTTACTTTATTTTGGTACTATAAAAGAACCGTTCATTATATAAAAATAAAAAAGAGACAAAACCATAAGCTTAAAAAATAAACTTAAAGATATCAAATAAGCTTAAAAAATAACTATTACTATTCTTGAATAAGCTGCAAATAAAATTTTTCCTCACTAGCGACGATTTTTTAAACATATTGTTTTAGTTACTATGGAAATTGTTTAGTTATTTTAGTTACAAAGGTTCGTCGTTTACTTGTTAGCAGCTACTGCTATAATCATGATGAAATTCTGCGACAAGTTTTCTGTTAAAACTTTCACCAAATAGATAAGATATTTATTCAGCTCATTTGATAATACATTTGAATATAATTAACTTAAACAGACCAAGGTTTTTGAAGGAAGTAAAAAGCGTAGTGAAAACACAAAGCTAACGAAAATTATAGCTTTTTACATTATGCAATGTATTTCTACAAAATTGGCTCAAATATGCTGACTCGTAATATTTCCCTTCGTTAAATGACTTCTGTAAAACTAGACTTTTATCGATTGCTGGAGTTTTTTGAGTTTCTTGCGTCTGTAGGCTACTTAGGAACTAGACTGTAAGAGAACAATCATCTTTTTCTTTAACTGTTTCGGTAATATTGCACTCGTTATTCTATATTTGGTTTCAGAAAATTAATATTTTATAGTAAAATTTCTGGTAGGCAGTTCAGGTCATTACAGCTAATCTTATTTCAAATTCAACTTCAAATCAAAATAATAGAATTAATTGGTCTTTAGACTCTTAATTTATAGAGATATATACACTATAAATGCGGATTGTAAAAACTATATAGAGATGTATTGCTAAGGCTTATTATCAGGCTTTTTCATCTAACTAATTTCCAAATAATTAATTTCCATATAAACTATTTTTATTACGAAATAAATTTCACTTTAAAATTTGAAAACGTTCAAGACCCCAAAAACAGTTTGACAAATACCTACACACTGCAGTAAGATAAAACAACAGTTTTATCTTACGATTAAGCCCCTTTGTCCTATTTCGTCCCAATAAAATCATATCTGATACATTTCACCCTGTAAAAACCAAATGCTTGAGATGTACCTTGAATATAAGAACATTTGGGTTCCAATTCCTGGGTGTTGTATTCATATTTATATGGTGCTGCAGTACTAGGTGAATTAAGCAAAGGAACGTCTTCACATTTGACAAAAAGATAGTTTGGAATATCAAAGGGCTTCTCACTGTCACCTGATAAAGCATCTTCAACTTCTAAAACACAACTTAAATTAACCAGAGGTAGTAAACAGTCGACAATAAAGCTTACTAAACGAATCTTACACAAATAGAGTAAGAAAAACAATCAATTGAGGTTTTCGTTAACCAGCTGAATTCAGTTAATTTTATCCCTCTCCTACGCGTCTTATAACTAGATAATTAAAAGAAAATTCCGCAAAACAAGTTTTTCAAAGAAAAGTGAAGAGCTTTATTAAGCCAAAATTAACAGAAATAAAATCAAATAATCTTCCAAGCTAAAAACTACCATAAATCACCATCAACAAATAAATGAAACCCAAAATGAACGGAGATTACAATAAATAATCAAGCCAAACCAAAAACGAGCAAAAATTAACATGAGTAGGGCTGCATGCAAAAAGCCATCGTGCAAAAAGTGGGGCGGCATAATAGCAATGCTACTTGGCAGTTTTCATGGTGTAGTGAGATTTGTTGGCAGATTTTGTCAGAATATATCAGTGCTTTCACTATCCCCGAATTTTTGAGGATATCCAGAAAAATCTGCTTTCTAGAAAAAGAGTCGGTTCCCCAAAAATCCCCTTTCATTCAGGATTGCCACCCCTAGTGATTTATCACTAGTTACTATCCTACCCTAGTAACTATCATTTTCATTTAACTTGACAATTTTTTTTCATTACTTTCCTAAGCTTTCGTCTCAATTATTTAGTACATATAAAAAACTAGACAAGATTATTGAATTACTATCCTTTCTTCATATACTAGTAAAAGCATAATGTTTATAAGGTTATACCATTTCATCAAAAATTATCTTGTGACTCCTGCTAAAGAATTTCATTTGAACACAATTACTTTCAATTAATTAAATTTAATTTTTCAAAATTTAATCTTTCAATTTTAATTAAAATTTATTAATTTTGAGCATCGATGCAAAGAGGGGTTACTTTGGACAGCTGGACTGTGAGTTGTTGTTTTTTTTTTTTTTTCTCTCTCTCTTTTGCTATTTTGTTTAATTTTCACAAGGTCTGAAAAAATAAGAGTTAGATTGAATTATTTTAAACTGAAAGATGGATATTTTATATGACAATCGTAAAATCAAAGCGTGGTACCTATGCAGAGAGGAGGGAGATTTCGTGATTAATGTGCAGATAATTTCATTATCGAGCTATAAATTAAAAGAACATACCACTTGGGACCTTTTTTTATGCTCTTTCAAAATATAACCGCCATTTTACTAAGAAATTTAATGGACCCTCTATGATGATACCTTTTTCTCTTATTTTCTGCAATTTAAATTTAATCAGATACTCTTTTACTCTAGATTGTGGGCCTAATATGTCACTCTTAAATACATAATAATTGAATGCGTGATAGATTAAAGGAACTGATATTTTGTAAGGAATCTTAAACATTTCGCTCCATTTGGTATGCAGAAATTTGGTATTTTCCTTTTTTCTTGAGAATTTTACTGGCATATAACGTTTTATATTAAAATGTATCCCCTCCTCCTCCCCTCACCATTACTTTTTCGGTGCCCTCTCCCCTCCAATATTTTTGGCGGGCGTTCATGCATGATTGAGTGGTTATTACATGATTCTACCGTCTAGGAAAGGTGTTTAGTAAGCGAATGAAATTTTATAGGATAGATATTCAGCTCAAATTAGGGCATTGGAAATTTCTTTAAATACCTAGGCTTACCTTCAAAACTTCTAATGTTTGAGCAATTACTAACCCTGTATGAAAGCTAATCATGAGATAAAACAACATAATTTAAAAAAATGAGGTAGAAGTGAATTTGCAAATCAACATTTTTCCAAATCCTTTTACAGTAATAATTGTAGCTTCTCTAAGGTTCCCATCAAAGACCTTTTTTTTCTCTCACAGACCATCGAGTTTCAATCTAACAATTAAATTTACAACTTGTCTAACTACTTCTTTTCTCCTTTTAGTAAGACATACATCCAGCTTCAAAGCACCCCCCCCCCCTCCCAGGTATGAAGGTATCTTGCCAGTACAGCACAGTCAAACACATATTGCCATAAAACACCGTGACCAGCCTGTCAGATTAAAAGGAGAACAATCAATCGCTTGTACTTTCACCAAATGTCTAGTCACTTATTCTGGTAGCATAACTAGTTCAAATGTACCTTCCAGTTCAGCAGTTAAGCCCTGATTATCTGTGCTTGACTTGCTTCCTGATTAAGAAAATGAATCAACTGAAAACATAGACAATCATGTCAACCAAACAGTCAGTAGGTCTTTAAGCGCCACAGAGCCTACCAGTGTGAAGCCTGTAGTTATCTCTAACCCTTCTACACCAGCCCATCCCCCAATACGACCCAGAACCGATGGCACCAGTTTTGCAGTGACCATAGAGTCAATCAGCTAGCAAGTATGATAAAACTCTTCCGCAAAAGCCTCAGAACGAAGGAAAATCATCATCAAACTTAGTATTAGAAAATATCAAAACTAGTCCTTATGACGAATCTAAAGCTTTGGCGATATTGACACATTGTGACAAAACGACGACAGAACTTACAGACTCTTTCAGACGAGCAGTTTCAGTTTATATTTTTTGGCGTAAAGACTGAACTTTGGACACAGTGTTTAATCTGCACCAACAACAATCCAATCGCTTACAATGTTTTACTTGGAACTTACTTTACCGACTCAAATCAACCTAAGGAGTTCCAAAATCTCAAAACGAAAAAGGTCTAGCATCTGGAGTCATCAGCTCACTAGCAAAGCTTGAGCGACGAAGCAGCCACAAAGTTCTAAATATATCAGCTTATGTGTAGAAACCATAGAACGGGATTGATCTGTGGTCTAAATGATTATCGACAGCTTAAGATGGGTCATGTTTTTCATTTCCAATAAGAAGGAAATATAACTGGTGATGGATTTAAAGGCATGAAAGATCTATCGGTGAGGTGAACCAGAGTCATATTTTTGTTGCAAGTCTTATTCCCAACTTTGACTCTCAGCTACAAATATGCCTTGGTGAAAATAACCCCATACTATACATCCACCGCGATTTGCTATTATCACAAACAAAATGGTGCCTAATAGGCAAAAGTTCCTGACTGATGGTATTATTTTTTTCCTTCTTGGACTTGTCAGTGAGCTTACAGGTTTAGACTTCACACACGCTCTGCTTAAAGATTTGAAGCATCAATCTCTCACAGTTGAAGATATCAAGCAGCAGCATGTTGGTGCTACAATGGATAGACAATATTTTACGCTTCATGTACCCACTCTTTTTTACACTTACTGGTATCCGCAATTATCCCTGGTAAAAATTTAACTGGGATCCAGCACATCACTTTCAATTGGCCAAAGCAGATGCCAGAAACTTGTCACAGAGGGTTTCAGGTGTTAGTGACTTCAAATCCACCAGTAACAAAAAGATGGGTTATGGAAAAAGTTGCGGGGATTAGTTTTCGGGGGATTAGTTTACGGGGATAGCGGGGGTTTATTTCGGGGATTAGATGAAGACAAAACTAATATTGCAGCTTCATAGTGCGTCACATGAGGGATGTGTTTAGAAAATGAATGGCATCGAGAGGAGGGCTAACTTTCCTCTAGTCTCTTTTTACTCTTAAAAAGGGAACTAGGGCTTTGATTTAGTTCAATATCTTCCTATATATTCCTTGAAAGCTTCAGCTTACTAATCTTAGTTTAATCTTAATCTCAGCTTAGTCTAGCCTAAATAATCTAAATCTTAACAGAGTAGCAATACTTGCAGTAGAATTAGCAGCAGTATGTGCATAGCATCTTTGGTTTCTACAATATCCCTTTCAACACACATTTAAAGTTTAAACTTGAATACCATCAACCTATGCCTGAAGCATTTCTGATATGTCCTCTTGACAACCAGTGTGGATATAGTGTAATTCAACTTAACTCCACACACTAAATATTTCCCAAATTTTTTGCCTTAACATGCTTAGTTTTAGTAGCAGCAGCAGTAGTAACATCAATAGAATCAATAGTAGTAGCATTAACCTCAGTGGCAGCAAGATTAGAACTAATAATGATAGTAGACGCAGAATAAGTGGAAGCAGTAGAATTAGGATGCAAATAATTTCTTTTGTCGAGTTCGAAATCCTCCGCAACAATCCCTGTTGATTTCAACCAAAATTATTCTTAAAAGAAATAGTAATTTCTTGCTAATGATTTTTTTTGGCGCTTGGTATTAACCAAGTGACATATAGTAATCACAAATTCTGTTGGTCTGTCTGCCTGATGGTCCTGGTTTTGCTAGTTTAGGCACTTCTAGAAAAGCTAGGATAATGAAATTTGGCAGGTATATCAGGAACCAGACCGAATGAAATTAGAAATGATCGTTTCCCCGACTCAACCATCTGGGGGCAGAGGGGGGGGGGGAGTGGGGGGACAGTTAATTTGGCAAAATTAGAAAAAAGAGGTATTTTTAACTTACGAATGGGTAATCGGATCTTAATCAAATTTAATCTTTAGAAGGATATCGTGTCTCAGAGCTCTTATTTTAAATCCCGAATGGATCCGGTGACACTGGGGGGATTTGGAGGGAGAAACCTAAAATCTTGGAAAACGCTTAGAGTGGAGGTATCGGGATGAAACTTGGTGGAAAAACTAAACACAAGTCCTAGATACGTGATTGACATAACCGTAACGGATCCGCTCTCTTTGGAGGAGTTGGGGGAAGGTTAATTCTGAAAATTAGAAAAATGAGGTATTTTTAACTTCCAAAGAAGTGATCGGATCTTAATGAAATTTCATATTTAGAAAGGGGGGTAATTCAGAAAAATGAGGTATTTGTAACCTTACGAACGGGTAATCAGATCTTAATGAAATTTAATATTCAGAAGGATCTAATGCTTCAGAGCTCTCATTTTACATCCTGACCAGATCCGGTGACATTGGGGAGAGTTTGAGGGGGAAACCGGAAATCTTGGAAAACGTGAAAATTGAGGTATTTTCATCTTACAAATGAGTGATCAGATCTTAATGAAACTTAATACATAGAAATATCTTATGTCTCAGATGCTCGATTTTCAATTCGAATCGGATCCGGGGACATAGGGGTTGGAGAGGGAAAACAGAAATCTTGGAAAACACTTAGAGTGGAGAGATCGGCATGAAACTTGATGGGAAGAATAAGCACAAGTTCTAGATACATGATTCACATAATTGGAAGGGATCCACTCTCTTTGGGGGTGTTGGGAGGGGGGAATTCGGAAAAATTAGAAAAATTGAGGTATTTTTAACTTAAGAACGGGAGATCAAATCTTAATGAAATTTGATATTTAGAAGGAACCCATGTCTCAGAGCTTTTATTTGAAATCCCAACCTGATCTGGTGAAATTGGGGGGAGTCAGGGGTGGAAAACGGAAATCTTGGAAAACACTTAAAGTGGGGAGATCAGGATGAAACTTCCGAGGTAGAATAAGCAAATGTCATAGATATGTTATTAACATAACCGGACTGGAGCCGCTCTCTTTGGGGGAGTTAGAGGGGGGTCCAGTGCTTTGGCGAGTTTGGTGCTTCTGGATGTGCTAGGACGATAAAAATTGGTAGACCTGTCAGGGACCTGCACAAATTGACTTGATAAAGTTATTTTCCCCGATTCAACCATCTGGGGGCTGAAAGCTCTTGTTTTAAATCCCGATCGGCATTAAGGCTCTGATTTTCCTTTTAAATGAATATATTGATTCTTAGAATTTTGCTAAAGCTCATGCCATATGAGCTCTTGGCTCTTCTGACTCCATCACGAGTGCCATATAAGCTCTTGTTATTTTTGAAAAAGTTCCCGATTTGATATGTTACCCATGGCTTTTTAACAGCAAATATAAATTGCATGCTGTGAACTAGCATTTGTAGAAAGTAAGTTCATATAGATGTAAGCAAATAGCCTTATTTTTATTCCATAATCATGGGGAAGGAAGACAAAGGTAAAAGTAATCTAATGGAAGCTGAATTATCAGAACCCATGATGGACTCCTACAAGTAATTCCGATATCAAATACGGAATATACTATTAAAATCTCGGATATAGTCCCTGTGGATATTGAGACACATAAGCATAATTTGCATTACACTGAAAGAAAATCAAAATAATATGCTGGACACTCTTATGGTTAGTTCTACATCCCAAACAACAAGTCCTTTTGTATTCAATTTGGAACACCAAACTGTTCCTACAATATGACTGTTAAGCATTTTGACAACCTAACTACAGACAGCATGTTGGTTATCAGTTCAGCTTTCTCCCGCAAAATTCCTTGAAAATTTTACTTTAATACCCTTAGGCATAGTTGCACAGTAGTAGTAGACCTACAAGTATTGCTACCAGTAGTATTAATAGCAATAGCAGTAGTACTAACGTATTGCCTTTTGGTTAGTTGAACAATCCTCTCATTAAGTCCTAGAAGTCTCAACTTAATACAATTAGCCATTGCTATGACAATCTGTCCTGATCTGTCCTTTTAATACTTTGTATGTGTATATTCTTCTTGAGATTTTCCTCTCAATGCTCTTAGCCTTAGAAGTAGTAGCAAGACAATTAGTAGTTGTAATAGTAGTAGTAGTAAATGTAGAAGTTATAGTAGCATGCATATATTGTTTTTTGGTCAGATGATCTTCCCTTTTAAGCATTCATCTTTTGATTTAGCTAAAATTTCCCTCAATATTAAAAATGGAGAAGTGTGGTAGTAACAGTAGTGGTGGTAGCTATAATAGTAGTGGTAGCATGCTAATATTGCCCTTTTGATTTTCTCTTCTATCATTTCTTGAAATTTCCAAATTAATATAGTTCATCATTCATGAGTTATACTGTTTTGACAATCTGTATATGCTCAATGTATTTTGCTTTAGTCCAACACCCCCCTCAACGGTTTCTGAAAGGCTCACCTAAATGGCCTTCATCTTTTGGAAGCTTAAATTCAAATACGCATACATTTCTCAATCATAAATACCCATATGTAAACAATGAGTGAATTACCTAACTTACAACCTTAAACCTTTGTTGTGAGGAGGCAGATTTCCCCTAAGATATTATTACTGGATCTTTCAATAATGCTGAACAAAAACTCTTTTAAAATTTTCATTAAACATGTTTGGGGAGTGATAGGCTTGAGTGAGAGGGGGAGGTGTGGCCCTCTATTCACTTTTGATTCTTAAAAGAATCCCTTGAAATTTTGACACCCATCCAGCCCCACCTGAACTTTATACAACCATCTGTTCCATAAAAACCATATATACCCCAAGGGCCATATGCATGATGCCTCTGGGCTCTGGGGGGCTGTGTCCACCCTCAAGGCATAAATATATTCCTCTTTGGACTACTATGAACTAAATGGCTATCTGACAATTTTGATAGATTCTTTTAGGGAAAAGACTTAAAACACCTGCCCCCAGATTCTGGAGCTTGTGTCAACCCTTGAAGGCCTTTTTATATTATATTTAGATCATATTTTGAACAAATAGTAATCTCAAAATAACTATTGGATGCATTTGAGAAAAATAGGATACGAAGGGTGGGAGGCTGGTTGCCCTACAGACACTTTAACTCTTAAAAAAGCCATTAAAGCTTTGGACTTGCAATCAAATGAGCCCCCACTGAAGTTAATGCACCTACCCTTTCAACAAAAACCTTTTATGCCACTGGGGCATAACTTACAAACCCTTGCTCTAAAGGCTCAGGAGGGGGGGGGGGGTTGTCATCCTCAAAGAAATAATTAATAAACCTTCTAACCACACTGAACAAAATGGCTATGTCAAAATTTTCATTGAATGTGTTCAGGGTACTGACGGGTATGAGGGCAGAGGGGGCTGGTTGCCCTCCAATCACTTTTGATTATTGAGAAGGCACTGGAACTTTCAATTTCTGATGAAATAAGATGTCTTCAATGCTGCTATGACAACTCCTTCTATATGCAGTGCCTAGGTAAAAAAAAACAACATTGTACCCACACATGTGGGCAAAATGTGTCCACATTTAACAATATAACTTACCATTTTTAATGCAAGAATCCTCAGAAACCACGATATGTTCAGCCATTTTTGGTAGTTGTGGCAAATCCACAAAAGAACCTGGAATGGAATTAATGCAAATTAAAAGAGGTAAGATACTATCATCCACACTTGAACATGGCACTAAGATTTTAATCAGGAGAGTAGAAGCAATAGTCCCTAAAAATACAAAATCTGTAATGGTTAATAATGGCTTTTAACCATTGAAAAGCAAATTTTATCTTAATACAGGTGAGAGCACAGGTTCAACTCCTTCAGCTGTCAAAAGCATCAGAAATCTGACTTTTTTTGATGTAACTGTATTTAAGAACTAGTTTTGGATTGTAAGTTAGAATAAACTTTCATGCTAAAAAAGAAAAATACAGCTGTTAGCTTATTATGTTAATAAATTTTCTAGGCCAAAAACAGTTGGGTTGGAAAATTTGGTTTAACTCTATAAATGAAAGATTTATTCATGGTTTAATGCTTAAAACCCAAATAGCCAATCCCAAATTATATTTCTTATGTGTCTTGTAGTACAGAATTCTTCTTTCAACCCACTACCCATAAACAACCATCATACATACCCATTTGTTTCAATGAGTACATGTGATGCTTTAAAAAACAATTTGTTTCAACAAACACAAAATACATGGAAAATATAATTTGTGCTACATGTTATTACTTTAAGATTCTGCAACGATTTTAAATTAAGTTTAATATTAACAGCTTTAATGTTCTTTTCAGATACATTGTGATTCTTTCCAAAGAGCACTAAACCCCCTCTAATTTTTTCATTGAGCCTTTGGCTAGGGTAAGACACCTGGTACTCAGACACTGTCTAATCTCAGTCAAGATCTTTGATTTCAATATAGTATGTCCAAAAACTAGACATGAAGACCTTAATCTTGGCCATGGGTAAGTCAATCACTCTTTAACACTCAATTTACTATATTACTCTATTATACCATCTAGAAACTCAATTTTTCACAGTCAGAATTTTCTATCTTTTCTGAACAAGTAGGTTATCAATTTAAATAGTTTTGCCATGTAGAGTGCAGCAAATTTTAAATTTACATACTGTTAACAACACCTGAAACCCTCTATGACAAGTTTCTGGCATATCCTTTGGCCAATTGAAAGTGATGTGCTGGATCCAAGTTAAATTTTTACCAGGGATCATTGCAGATACCAGTAAGTGTCAAAAGATGAATGGGCACACGAAGCATAAAATATTGTCTATCCATTGTATCACCAACATGCTAATATTAATGCTAATATTATTTAATATGTTCATGCTAATATTTTAATCGTATAAACATTATGCTTTTACTAGCATACTAAGAAAGGTCAGTAATTCAATAATCTTATCCAGTTTTTGATATGTAGTAAATAATTGAGACAAAAACTTAGGAAAGTAATGAAAAAAAATGTCAAGTTAAATGAAAGTGATAGTTGATAGGGGTGGATAGTAACTAGTGATAAATCACTAGGGGTGGCAACCCTGAATGAAATGGGAATTTTGGGGATCTGACTTTTTTTCTAGAAAACAGAGATTTTTTCGGACATCCTCAGAAATTCAGGGAGAGTCAAAGCACTGATAATTTCAGACAGAATCTGCCAACAAATTTTACTACACCATGAAAACTGCCAAGTAGCATTGCTATTATGCCACCCCACTTTTTGCAAGATGGCTTTTTACATGCAGGCCTAGTCATGTTAATTTTTGCTTGTTTTTAGTTTGGGTTGGTTATTTATTGTAATCTCTGTTCATTTTGGATTTCATTTATTTATTGATGGTGATTAATGGTAGTTTTTAGCTTGGAAGATTATTTTATTTTATTTCTGTTAATTTTTGTTTTAATCAAACTCTTTACTTTTTTTGAAAAACTTGTTTTCTTGATTTTTTTTTTTTTTATCTAGTTATAAGACGCATAGATGAGGGATAAAGTTAACTGAATTCAGCTCGAAACGATAAGTCATTTAACCTTATTTTTGGACTATAATTAAGCTTACGAAACAAATAATTGAAGAAAAAACGGGTTTAATTTTTTTAAATAAAGCAGTGACAACAAAATAAAATAAAACTACACTTTAACTAACAAAAAATAAAAATACTCCGAATATTTCGGCCCCACCTCCGGGAGCCTTTCTCAACGGGAAAAAAAAAAACAAAAAGGGAGAAAATTACAACAATTTAAGACTATTTTTAAGACATTTTAAAAAATGCCACGACACAATTTAAGACTATTTTTAAGACATTTTAAAAAATGCCACGACATAATTTAAGACTATTTTTAAGACATTTTAAAAAATGCCACGACATGAATTTAAGACTATTTTTAAGACATTTTAAAAAATGCCACGACATTACAAATTACAAATTGTTGTAATTTTCTCCCTTTTTGTTTTTTTTTTTTTTCCGTTGAGAAAGGCTCCCGGAGGTGGGGCCGAAATATTCGGAGTATTTTTATTTTTTGTTAGTTAAAGTGTAGTTTTTATTTTATTTTGTTGTCACTGCTTTATTTAAAAAAATTAAACCCGTTTTTTCTTCAATTATTTGTTTCGTAAATGGAAAAGCAGTGTGGTCTAAGAAATTATTTAAATTAAGCTTAGAGTGTTGAGAATTGGAGTTGGGCATTTTTATTGAATTATGTGAATTATGTCTGATGCAGACAGCAATAGCATGCGATTGGTGGGTGATAGGAAACTGGTTTACTCGCCCATGCTAAATTTCATAGTATAATTACGAATCTGGAATAGATGAGGAAGTGATAATTAAGTGCCGTTGATTTTTTTGACGGATCAGTCATTTCTTCTGCTAAGGTGGAATTTTGGAACACAGTTAACAATGATATCCAGCCACCAAAGCGTATTGGTGCTAAGGCAGCGTCAAATAACGTTAAGAATATTCTCGATCTGCTACGTAAGTGTGATAATGACGATTTGGATATTCCTTGCTACGTCATTCGTGTACCTACTGAAGTCCCCTGTATACCAGCGGTAGCATACTCTAGATTAGCTGCAAAAGTAAATAGCTGTGAACAGATGTTAAAAACTATGTCTTCTAAAATGGTGTCCTACAAAACCAATTTCCCATCCCTTTCATCTTGCAACAATGAAAATCATGCCACAGTGATTATCTCCAAGGTTTCTCCTGATCTGAGCAATCCTACAAAACACAGACAAGCTCTGGAACAAGTTTGCGGTCATGAATCAATTCTGTTGCTTAAACCTGTTGGTGACAAGATGATTGTGTCCATTGATAAAACCGCTGCCCCAGAGTTCTGTGTCTAGGCCCAGTCTGTCCTACCCTCCTCAATTGTGAAAATGAAATCCAAAAAGTACTATGGTTTAGTTAAAGGCATTAAAAGTGATTTTGAACTCGCTAGTTTAAGAAGATCTCTGGGATCACTGATGCTACTCGTCTTGGCAACTCGAATTCCGTGAAGCTCTGTTTTACGGATGCCAGGTCACTCGTCCATGCTTTTAAAGATGGTATTTGGATTGAGTATGAATCAATTTGAGTTTTTGTTTTTCATAATCTTCCACAATACTGTAACAAGTGCCGTTCACCCAACCACCTACAGGTGATTTGCAAAAGTTCTTTCCCAAAATGCTCTTGATGTGCTGGTCCTCACAAGGCACCACGTGATTCGCCGTGTCAAATGCAGCCCAAATGCGCTAACTGTGATGGATCCCATGTTTCTTATAGCCTACAATGTCCTATTCTACGTGATATTGTTAACAGAGGAAAGAAAACCCCAAACCTTAAATGAAGGAATTGGACTATACAAGTACTGTACAAGATTTTACGTTTCTCACGAATTTATCACTGTGCAATAATGTTGTTTTTAACTATTACGATGACCAAAATAATCTGTCTACCAACACCTTAAATAGCCCTGTGAAAAATGTGAAACCTAAGCTAATGGAAGAGACCAAACTTAATGTAATTTGCTTTAACATCAGAAGCATACGGGATAAGTGGGCTAATTTTAAAGATTTAATTTTAACAAATGGTTACTGCCCTTTTGACGTAATTGGAATAACAGAGACGTGGCTTTCAGAAATTGATGATACTAATGAATTTTCCCTCACTGGCTTTCAAGCTATTCATATTGAAAGACAATTAACCAAGTCCTCTGGCGGTATTTCTCTTTACATTGGATCAAGTCTAAAGTTCACCAGACTATTAGACTGTGAATTCTTGTTCTCGCAACCTATGCATTTATTCAATAATTGTCGACATAAGTGTAGACGAGAATTCTTTTATTTTTTCGTTATTTTATAAACCACCCTCATTTCCAACACCTTTCTTTTGTAATCTGTTCGATGATTTTTCTAGTTTTATTAATTTACCACAAAAGAAGGCAATAATTTTGGGGGACTTCAATTGTAATTTATTAAATGTTATCAATAATAATGATTGTGATACCTTCTTTGAAACATTTACCTCAAGTGGTCTTCTTCCCACAATACTTTTTCCTACTAGAGTTTATCCTATGAGGTCTACTGCTACTTTAATTGATAACATTTTTGTATCAACTTCCCTGGGAAACCACCTGTCCTCCAAAATAATATTATCTGACCTGTCAGATCACTTTACAATCTATCTTTCCTTACCCTCCCTATCAGCTACTAAACACCATAGAACTAATACCCCTACGTCTAATAGAATATATAATACTATGAATATGAACCGGTTCATGGATTGTTTGAAATCCTTTTGACTGGTCCCAAGATTTTGGATTGTCAGGATGTTAATTCAGCCACAAGTAATTATACACAGGGATTGAGTGATCTTTTCAGTTCAACCTTTCCAGTTCATAAATCAAACTGAAAAACTACCCATATACGCCCCTGGATGTCCAATAGCCTGATAATCACTTCATACTGAAAAAATGCCCTATTTAAGTTAGCTTGCAAAACCAGTAGCGTTATTGACCTGACTAATTATAAAAAATACAAAAACGTATATACCAAACTCATCCGGGAAGCAAAGAAAAATTATTACTATTCAAAAATCTCTCACTGTAAAAAGAACTTGCAAAAAATTTGGTCTACAATAAATGAAATTCTTAAAAAAAAAAGGAATTCAAGATCTGTACCTATAAACATTAGGGACATAATGGCAGATAAATTGACCCAATTTCAGTACCGAATGCTTTTAATAATCATTTCACTAATATTCTGAATGCTAACTCCTGTTCCTTCTCACAGTCAGTACACCCTAGCAAGAATCCCAGATCCATGTTTTTCTCTCCAACTGATTGCAAAGAGGTGCTTCAAGTTAACAAATCTCTCTCCAATAGTAGTACACCTAACTTCTTTGGGATAAGTAATAAGATTCTTAGGACTGTATCTTTTTATATTTGTGAACCCATTGTGCACATAGCAAACCTGTCTATGACCAATGGAGTCTTCCCAGAAATATTTAAACCAGCAATTGTTATCCCAATTCATAAAAAAGGCAATCCATCTGAGATAAGCAATTATCATCCAATCTCACTTCTCCCAGTTATATCTAAAGTGCTCGAGAGAATTATATTCCGACGTCTTATTCCCTTTGTATTTGGGAATCATTCATCAGATTCCTTGATTTGTACATATGGCTTCATCAATATGGCTTCTGTGCCAAATTTTCAACTGATCATGCACTTATAGATGCCACACAGTTTATATATTCCCAACTTGACCTTAAAAATACTGTATTGGGCTTATTTCTGGATTTTTCAAAGGAATTTGACATGGTTGATCACAGTGTTTTATTAAGTAAACTCAATAGCCTAGGGATTTGCAGAATTCCTTTCTCATGGTTTGGCTCTTATCTCTCTGGTAGAGTACAGAGTGTGAGTCTGGGCAGGGTGACTTCACATCCCCTACCTGTCCAGAGGGGCGTCCCACAGGGCTCTGTTCTTGGTCCAATACTTTTTCTCCTTTATATTAATGATTTGGTTATGGATCTGGGTCCATAAGTGCACCCAGTACTTTTTGCTGACAATAGCAACTTTTTCATCACCGGTCCTAATTTACCCTCCATCATCACCTCTACTCAAACCCTTCTGAATAGAGTACAGGAGTGGTGTCTCGTTAACTGCATGACTATTAACAGCAAGAAAAGTCAGGTGGTATTATTTTGAACCCCTTACAAAAAAAATTAAGCTCAGCCAGAACTTGGCCTAAAACATTCTACCAATCTCCTTCCATAGGTCAAAGTTGCCAAGTTTCTTGTGTGTCCACATAGACTCCTGCCTCTCATTTGTAACACATGTGTCCTATATCAGAGCCATAATTTTGCGACAGGTAAGTATGATTAATTGTGTGAATTATTTTCTCCCTCCCAATATCCTTGTCACCCTTTATTATTCTTTTATTTACCCATATATCTCATACTGCGGATCTGTATGGGGCAATACTTATCCTTCAGTTACCAATAAATTAAAATCTGCTCAAAACTGTGCCGTCAAAGCAGTTTTTTGGTTGCCATGCCTATATCCCACCAAGGACTTGTACTCCAATTTTGGTATTATCCCTTTTGAACAAATCATCAAAAAATTTAATCTATCCCTTGCATACTCTGCTTACCATAAAAATCTTCCTCCCCACTTATTATCTTATTTTAATAGTAACAATTCTGAAGACCACAGTCTCCATTCATCCAACTGTTCCTTCATTGTCCCCAAGTGTATCTCTAGTTCCACCCAGTGATCCCCAATTTATAAATCTATACTTCAATGGAATTTAATACCCTCCAGTGCTGAGCTATCCACAAGTTTTCGGATGCTACATAACAATGTACTAAAATCTTGATATTATATTTCTCTAAATGTTTATTCAATTTGCTTTAATTACCCATGTTTTCTTTTTTCTTTTTTTTTCTCTTCTTCATTTTCAATTTTTTGTTGTTGTTTTGGTCCTTAACAAGTTTGCTTCTAGGATCTTTATTATTATTGTTGTGATGTGTTTTTTTTTTAATAATAATAATAATAGTAATAATAATGAAAACCCCAATTGATTGGCATTTTTATTACTTATAATTTTTAAGATTTGTTTAGTGAGCTTTATTGTTGAATGTTTACTATGTCTGTTTAATTTAAGCTGTGTTTTAGAAGTTGAAGATGCATTGTAGAATTGTAAGATAAAACTGTTGTTTATCTTACTGCAGTGTGTAGGTATTTGTCAAATCATTTTTGGGGTCTTATATTTACAAACGTTTTCAAATTTTCAAGTGAAATTTGTTTCATAATAAAAACGGTTTTTACAAAAACTAATTAGCTGGAAATGGCTGATAATAAGACTTAACAATACATCTTCATATAGTTTTTACAATCTGCATTTATAGTGTATATATCTCTCTAAATTAAGAGTCTATAAATTAATTAATTCTATTATTTGATTTGAAGTTGAATTTGAAATAAGTTGAAAATTAGCTTTTATGACCTGAACTGCCTACCAGAAATTTATTATAGAATATTAATTTTTTCAAACACCAGAAACAAGAAGAACAACAGCGAATTTCTCAAGAAAGTGGAAAACAACTTAGAATAAAAATCTCAGCCTTATGTCCAAGGGCTGTCCTCAGCAATACAAAAATATAGAACAAGAAACAATTTACAACAGGATAAAATCAGCAAAACTAAAATGAAAAGTTTTTCAAAACAGACCCAGCATCCTTACCTCAGCAAAGTTCAAACAGGACTGATAAATAAATTGTGATGAAATGGGGCAATCCATTGATATGAAAGAGAATGATTTAAAAACACGTTTTTAATGCCAGCCTTGTTTTTTAGCTGCTGATCTTGTAGGTCTATTAGTGACAAGTTCTGTGTTAATATCTATTGGTTTTTTATAAAATTTCGTGAGGTCACTTTTATTTAAATTTGTGCATAGAGCATTTAGTGAATATTCTCCCAAGTCCCTATTTAAGGAAATATTATTATTAGTCTTAAGTCTGATTTCAATTGCTTCTCAAACTACTTGCTTTATGCCTGGGTCATTGCTAATAATGGCTGATTCTTCAAAAAGTATTTTGTGGCTAGGATTTTCAAAAATATGGCTACTTAAAGCATAATCAAAGGAAACAGAAGTAATATTAGAATTCAGAGCTTTGGTGATATCATCCTTATGTTGTTGTAGGCGTTTCTTTAAATTCTGGTGGGTTCTCCCTATGTAGAATTGGCCATAGCCATGCAGTATTCAATAGAAACCTCTTTGGTGAGCAACTGGAGTTTTGTCTCTACCAGAATTTAGGAGATTTATGATTTTCAAATTATTGGTAAATACAACTTACAGATTATTTTGTGTATATACTTTTTTAAGATTCCTAGTGATTTTTGGGATATATAGGAGGTAAATTATGTTTTGGGGCTAATTGGGATTCTCACATGGTAAATTATCATTGATTTTATGGGAGTGTCTTTTCAGTCTATGGTAAATTGTATTATTAATAAATAAAAGAGGATACCCATTTCCAAAAAGGATGTCCCTAATAAAGTCTAGTTCAGCTGTGATGTAGGAATCAATTCCTACATACGGAATTTCTACAAAATAAGTTTTACAGAATTCATTTAATGAAGGGAAATATTATGAGTCAGTATATTTGAGCCAGTTTTGCAGAAATACATTGCATAATCTAAAAAGCTAAAATTTTGGTTATCTTTGTGTTTTCGCTTCACTTTTTATTTCCATGAAAAACTGTGGTCTGTTTAAATTAGTTTTATTCAAATGGATAGATTTGAATAAATCTATCCATCACTCCACAGTCAGAGAGAGGACAAACTTTTGCTCAGTATGTGCTGTCTCAACTTGGAACAGTCTTTCCAATGACTGTCACTAGTGAATCCATTAATTCTTTCAAAAAATGCAGTTGATTTGGAGTGGAGTAACATGGAATGGAAGTACCAGTGGGACACCACACTCCATCACACCCACTAATTATGTCACCTAATCAATTCAACATTGAGATGTTCTACAGGAGGATGAAGGACAAATTTTTGTAGCTAAAATAACTAAAAAATTCCCATAGTAACTAGAAAAATTTCATTTGCAGCTTGTTCAAGAATAGTAATAATAATTTTTTAAGCTTATTTGATATCTAGTGGTTATATGTCTGCCTCTTTTTTTATATAATGAACTGTTCTTTGTTAGTGCCAAAATAAAGTAAGATATAGCACAAAGAATAGGGCAATGCAGTTACAGAATGCTTCCATTATTAGTATTTTGATTGTAAGTGAATACTATAGTAACATAATTCTCTTATTTTTATATGGTATAACAGATAGAAGAGGTCACTTGAGACATTCAGTTAAGAAGAATAGGAATGAAGATCCACCTCCCCAGAGAGGGGGAGGGTTGGAGTTCACCCATGTATAAATCAGTCTAATTGTTTGAGTAGCTTGTTTAGCCAAAAATGAAGATCAATAGGCAATGCTGGTTGAATTGTCATGGCTTTTTGCACTGATTTCATTAACAGCTGTACATAACAAAATAAATTCAAGGATCAAATTAATTTGGGTTAAAACCTCACATTTCAAAGATATAATTAGTATAACAGTTATCAAACCTTTCTTTTTATTTTTAAGACTATAAACACAGAACAATTGTAGGAATTCTCTCAGAAACTAAATTAAATGCACAGTAACAAAGAAATTTTAAAATGTTATGCAAGAACAACTGTTTGAAATTTTATAAGATTTTTTTGCATGATTAGAATGCTTTTCAAAGTGGAATAATAATTTCAAATTGAATCAGTAATTTGATATATGAGATTACTTATGAGTATGATGAGGCTACTCATCTTGCATTATATTGATTTTTTAAAGGTTTAATATGCTGGTATATATTTAAGAAATTTTTATTTTAAATTTTATTTCCAGAGCAATAATGATTATTCAGGTTGGCAAATCTAGCTTTCATTTGAAGAGTATGCTACTTTGCAGGGAAGACACAAATGAATCTCAGACTTCCAATTGTTTTCAAAAACAATGAAATTTATTAGGCTAGTGGGTGAACAAAACCCAGCCATTTGATTTTGATATATTTATTTATTAATAAATTTCAAATTAGTCTGGGGACTAAACTGCATACTTTAATTGCATTATTGTAGTCTTATTTTGATTCTAGGCTATATAAAATTCTGGAACAATATGTTTAACACAGGTATCAGCTATTTTCCCAAGTCCAAAAATGCCAGCCATTGGCAGCAGTTATTTGAGTGCCATGGACCAATTCTATTCTCTTTGCAAATTCCTCCTAAATCAAATGCAGGTAAAATTTTAGTTAATTGACTTCTTGCTATCTTAAAAAGGGTTTAGGTTAGGAAAATGAAGCTTTCAGGGATGAATCTACAGACTAAAGTATGTCCTGGAAAGATATTTTGAAGCAACTTCCACTACTCCTTCTCCCTCTAGAGGGCCTGACCTTTGATGACCTTTAAAAATATATGTGTTAGAAAAGTGAAACCTTGCAAAATAGATCTTCTGCTAAATTGAAGTATAACTAAATTGTTTTCAGCTCCATAACTTTGCTCAATTCAGTTTTATAAGGTCTTAAAATATGCAAATACATTTCCTAAATTTTGAAAAATAAAAACATTGATATGGCTCAAAATTCTACTCAAATAATAGGAATTGCATTTTCAGAGCTAATGGCAGAGAAAAAGCAACTAGTAACTGAAAATTCAGGTAAAATGTTGTTTTGTCAAAATTTCAATTGGTATAGACCTGTCATGTAGGCAAATTTCATGGCCCTCTAGACAGAGAGGGATTGGAGGTGGGTACTTTAAAATACCTTCCTTGGACATACTTTAGCATGTAGACCTATCTGTGAAAGTTTCATTTTCCTAACCTAAATGCTTTCCGAGATAGCAAGAAGTCAATTAACTAGAACTTTATCCAAATGCATGCTAAATTTGGATTCAGGATGCAATTCTGATTGTGGTCATATATTTAATTCTTAGCTAGGCCTACCTGAATAGTCTGTTAATATAAACCTTGAAAAAATTGGATGATATGCTTACTTTAAAATTTACAGCACCTATAAGGAATTGCATTCCCTTTTCTTTTTTTATTTTTATTTATTTTTTAATCAGCTTAAGTCAATCATTACAAACTTTCATTTAATAGGCTAGCCTAAGGCAATATGAGACCATAAGAGGTGAAGGGAGCAGAGGGTTAATTGTCCAAAATGCAAAGAGAGAAAAGTGAAAATAAAAATGTCTCTCTTTTTGTTCTGGTAGGCCTATGTCATCTACTAAAGAGAAGCTATTCCCAGACCTTTACCTATTTTGCCAAATTAGGGAGGGAAGGAGGAAAAAATAAAGGAAAGATTATATTTGAATAGCTAATTTAATGAAGACAAATTGCTCTTTAATAGGCCTAATTCATGTTTTCTTCTAGGTTAGGTCAATCCTTATGCAAAGATTAATCAAAGCTATTTTTAAAGCCTAACCTCTACAAAACTATAAAATCATAATGACTAAATTAGGCCTACCTGTTAAAGGAAAAGACTATTAGTTCAAACTCTCAATTAAGCAAGCTTATCAATGTATTTGGTCATTGCCAAACATGAAACAAAAAAACAGCCGCAGCTTTTGAAAAATACGTTCATCCATTGTTGCCGACGAATTCGTAGAAAAAGTACCGCAAAATGCCCTAAAATTGTACTATTGATGCCAAAATTGTACCATCTATTGTCTATTCTATTGCGTGTTGCGCTACGTGCAAGACGCAAAAAGTTTACGCTACGCACAACACGCAGACGATCGGAAAAGAAAATTACAATAAAGAGAACAATGTATCAGATATCTTCTTTCCAAGATATTTGAGAGATCTCTTTTTCCCTGTGGAGACCAATTTGGCAGAACTCCGGTAAATACCAGAATTTCTATTCAATAAGATTTTCCCAAAATTGGGGCGAGATCAGTATTAAAATGTTTGCCTCTTGCCATCGACTCTCTTATAAAGCTGAGAATTCTTTCTCCAACAGTAAGAGTAATTATTATAGTGTTGCTAGATTTCTATGTGATATAAGCCACAAATCCTTTACCTAATGCTTAGCTATCAAGCTAAGATAATGGTAAATCGCTCATCTGTAATATTCCTAAGCGTCAACGTTAACAATTGTATTTACTATCTCCATCTTGACCAAGTGGAATTTGGGCATTTTTTTTTTCAGCTGAGCCAAGCAGATCTTTCAATTGGGGCGAAGGAGGAAATAAGACTTCGCTGTCAATGCTTTCCTAAAACTGCTTCGAGGTCGGTATTAAAACGTTTATCTCTTGCCATTGAGTTTACACAGAGAGGAAAACTTGACGGGAATCCTGTCTCGGAAACAGGATTTATGTTTACACACAGAGGGAAAAGTGGGAAAAGATTCTTTTCCCACAAAACATCATTTTACCATAATTTTCAGTTACTAGTTCCTTTTTCGCTGCCTTTAGTTTTGAAAATGCAATTCCTGTTATTTGAGTAGAATTTGGAGCCGTATCAATGTTTTTTTTTTTTTCAAAATTTAGGAAGTGTATTTGCATATCTTTAAAACCTTATAAAATGGAATTGAGCAAAGTTATGAAGCTGAAAACAATTTTGTTGTACTTCAATTAAGCAGAAGATCTATTTCGCAAGGTTTCACTTTTATAACACACACATTTTTAAAGGTCAGGGCCCTCTAGAGGGAGAAGGAGTGGATGTAGTTGCTTCAAAATACCTTCCCAAGACATACTTTAGTCTGTAGATTCATCCCTGAAAGTTTCATTTTCTTAATCTAAACCATTTCTGAGATAGGAAGAAGTCAATTAACTAGAATTTTACCAATAGAACTATAGGGCATACTTTAGCCTGTAGACCATCCCCAAAAGTTCCAATTTCCTAACCTGGTTCATTCAGCTGTTCTGAAATCTCAGCCCAAAGCAAGTCTTTTAGCTTTGTTTTCTTGTAGTCTTGGTGAGCAGTGTCATAAATACCAGGCTTGTCCTGCACCAAACAGATTAAATGAGTAATTTTGGGATGATTCTTTACTGACATGTTATTTGTTTGTCGGCCAAAATCAACAAAACTCTAAATATTCTCGTTCTTCTTGCCTACACATCAAGCAGAATTGGTCAAAAACGGTCTCGGTGAAAGGAATCCTTGCTGGTCGCTAGACTTTTTTTCTACCCGGATTCACGAACGGAATCCTTTCAAGTGGACCGGAATTCCTTTGTCCGCGACGGGAATACTCGTCCCTGTAAACGCGCTATGACTCTCTTATAATACTGAGAATTCTCTCTCCAATAGAATTTTTATTTCAGACCAAAATTTGCAGAGATACCTCTTAGGGCTGTTCCACTTGCTGAATTAAATGATACTGATAATCAGTGGAGATGACTCCTTGAAGTGGACTGGAATGAATGTTGTGGTGAGGAACTAAAATAAAGTTAAAATCAAGTTGCTGTAATTGGAGATAAAGCCAAGACAGATAATGTGAGTGAGAATTAAATGTGGCATAAGCCTTTTTAAGGATAGTTTCAAAATGATGTCATATCACTTGTTGATAGATGAGCCTATTTCATATCCATCCTTTCATACAACCATCATAAGGCAGAATTAAGATATAGAGTTGTATGGAGAGTACACAAAACAGACAGTTGCACTAACAAAATTAAAATCAAAATTTAAATTAAAATCAAGTTACTGGCATCGAGCCATGGCTAATTAGAGAAAAAGCTAATACAGGTAATCAGAGTGAGAGGCAAATCTGCCATGAGCTTTTTTATAGGATTGTGTGAAAATGATTTCATTTCGCTTGTTGATAGATAAGTCTATCATCAATCCGTCCAAGACTGTTCTGAGTTCTGGGCCCAGGTGTTTCAGTTTCATCACCCTATTATTCATTTATTTATAACTCATTTACATCAAAAGATAAATAGTGGAAAAAACACAAACAAAAATCAACAGTAACATTACACACACACACAAAAAAAAAATAAATCACCAAAGACAATTAAACAACAATAACATTAAATAAATAAAACTAATGAAACCAACGAATTAAACCATGATGAAGCGACAAACGCTGATACGCTGCTTCCAAACTCTTTTTGTGTCAGCCTTTCAGCTTTTCAGTAATATTCGAAAGTTGAAACTTATTTATTATTTTTCTATTCCTATACCAAAAAGGAAGATCGAGAAGATATTTACGAAAACGGAAATAGGCCACCCGAATGTCGCTAAAATCCTTAATCCTAAGCAAGCCAAAGCATGGTTAGCATGCTGGCAATCGATGCCAGACCGAAAACCAAGCTCGTTCTTCCCAAAATTTGCATTCAAAATGATTAAAGGAAGAAAAATATATTCAAAGATTTTGCTAAGATCACAAGTAACCGGGATCGGCCAGTAAGAAGGACAGTCCAATGGACTCTTACCTCGCTTAAAAACGGAAACAACAGTTCCGCACAAAAAGCTATCAGGAGCAAGAGAACAACAAATACAAATTTAGAAAAGCAACAGTAAATGGAAAAACAAAGACTGTTAATTTACTTTAAGATGATAAGCACTAATTCCGTCAACATCAACGGAGCTTGATTTCAATTTCTTAACAGATGCAATTAAAGCACCAACAGAAACGGGAAGAACTTGTGCCTGAGTCAAGGAAAACGGGAGAACCAAATCAAGCAACTTTGAGTAGAATGTGTGCACTGCATAATTCAATTTGGAAAATATAACTGAATAGTGGTCAGACCACACAGTTGGCAAAACAGGGCAATTAAGATTTGCTGAGTTATTTAATTTGAATGAATTAATCACTTTGTCCCATTCATTCTTGTTGAAAAAAACGGAATATGGTTAAATGATAGCCTTTATACAGCCAAATAAATTTAATCAAAAGTTAATGCTTTTAAAATGCCCGCTGCTGTAAATAAATAAAATTCATATACTTTTGAAAAGATAAGCAATCGTCTTGGATCTTTAATATCGATGCTTCAACGTCACAAGGTAATATTTTCTTCCGTAAACAAATGTTTGAAAAAGGTAAACTTTTAACAAGTGTAGAAATTTCGCATGGAATGCATATTTACTATTACTATAGGTTCTATAGATTTGCTTCACTATGAATTTGATATTGGTATAACATAGTGGGTCATAGCGTTTTATTTAGGCAAGGGATTGCCCTCCCCCCCGCTGCATAAAGTTTAGTTTTAGTTGGAAACTGCGTTAAAAATGGTTCCAATTATGATACATGGTTTTATATGCTTATTTTTAAATATTAGTTGTTTGCATGAAAATTAAATTTACTCATTATCTTAGGAGAACGTTTTCATACAGCATCTCATGTTTTTGAGGATTACATGGTTTTCGGCTGTAGCAATATGTTTCGAAATTTTTAAACTGAAAGTGCCACAAAATGTGGCTGCATTTTCAAATAAGGCAGAATATGAGAGTTTAAACAGCATAGGACACAACTATAAAATTAGAACTAACTGTAAGTCAAACTGTGTATGAAAATTGAATAATTAATCACATTTGATTTTGAGAATCAGTGAATCATCTGATTTACGAAGAATACCCAATTTTACATCTCTGCTGGTAGCCTACTGAGTATTTTGGTTTGTGTTTTTTTTATAAGGCATGAGTTTCCTTCTTCTTCTGATTTGGGTAACCCCTTTCCAAGACGGTCAAAAGTAGCTTGTTTAGTATTTTGTATTGTTTTTTTTTATCTACTTAGCTTTTATAGCACCTTCCATAAAATTATATTGAGGCAGTTTAGAAGTAAACTTACCTCCACAGTCAGAATTGCACCCTGAATCCAAATTTAACATGTGTTTGTGTCAGAAATGAACTTCACCCCTCCTCACTTCTGATTTGCAAACATATACCTTAGCTGGTATGCCTATAAAGTAAAGTTCATTTCCAATGCAAATAATGTTAAATTTGGATTTAAGAACAATTCTGGCTATAGAGGTAGTGTTACGGGGTGGTTTTGTTAAATAATCTTTGAGTTTATTTTAAAGGGGGTTTTGCGTGGAGTTGCTTGGGACTTTTCTAAGTCTTAATAGCTTGATGTGGATATGGGAGCTAAATTATTAATAAAATAAAAAGGCTTCGTATATAATCCCCGGTAACCTGGGAGACAGAAACATCTCAGTGTTGTTTGAGGTCTCCTGAAACAAATATAGATTCCCTTGGGACCGTACCTGAAAGCTAGAGGAACTGTACCTGATGCCCTAATACATAGACAAAAGATGATTAAATACAATAAGGTTTATTTACTTACAATATACAACTATTGACAAAACAGCTTCAATGACTTATTGCATGAAAAGGTGAACATGAGCAAAATTCATCTTGACAATTCAAATCCTTCCTTAAGACTAACTCTTTGCCCTTGCGTTGGGCTCATATATCCAACGCGCACACTTGCCGGACAGGCTTGGTGACCTGCGGAAGTTGACCTCCACTACTATTGGTAATATTTAATCATGTGACTAGTCTGGCATCCAAAAGCTATTCTTATGGCAAGGATTTCTCTTTTGGTTTTGAGAAAAACCCATAGGTCAGAATAACTGGTTACTTTGTTGAGTAACATTTTTTTTATCTAAATGCACGTAGTCTAATTGCGTTGGACTATGCAGACTGTTGAAAAACTCAGGGGTCAGAATAACTGGTTACTTGACTTGTTAAGTAACCTTTCACTTATCTAAATGCACGTAGTTTTAACTGCGTAGGATTATGCAGACTTGTTAAATTTAGCGACTGTTAAATTCTAAATGATTTTATTCAAACCTTTTTCAAATTGAAATTTACTGAAGGGGTGTGACTGAGAAATTTAGTCCTGAATTTAAGAGTTCCTAGAAGAGTATGGATGAGAGATTTGGTCCTACATTTGAGGATTCCTAAGGGGATGTGAATGAGGGATTTGGTCCTGAATTTTATAGAGGGGAGGGGGCTGGTCTATATGTTACATATCCCCTTTCCCGTTATAGATTGATGTCCCCATCAATCAGTCTAATCTCTTTCCTTAAATATTGTATTTATTCCTTATTGTCTATAAAAAATTTTTATTATAATTCCATAACCTTGTAAATGATGATTAAATTTTCAGAAATATTTTCCTACACCTTATATATATATGTCCTGCACCTAGCACTAAAAAAAAATTATTTAAACACAACACTTGACATTAACTGTTATTACACTCGAATACCTGGTTCCAATTGTTCATTTTTATTTGAAGTTTTAACTGTTATATCTGATTTTTAATTGATCCCAGGTATTTTAACAATAAGAATAAAAATACACGACGTAATATAAGATTTTCACTGGCACTTTTATTTACTTAAATTTATTATTCACTATTTGGCACTTTTTTTTTTAAAGGTTCATCACTTATTAGTTCTGGATATTATTTTCACACCAATCACAATTTTCGTGTCCTTGCCCTATTTACTGATTGAACAAATATATTGTCATTTTCTAATTTATCACCATTTAGCAAAAGTAAAGATTTTGTTTTTACGCTTTTACAAAATGGGAAGCGCGGGACTCAGAATCACTTATCCCCAGCAGTTTAAGTACAAATGTACGGCCGGTACTACAGTTCTTCTGTCCTGCTCCCGCTCTCTTCTGCATTTTTAGCGTTATCTTAATTGTCTTTGGCGTTATCTTAATTTAATTCAATAGACTGGAGTACTATCTAACACCTTACTTGGGTCTCCTGTTCTAAAACTTCATTAGGTGTGTGAGGGTTTCCATATTGAATCGGGTTTACTAATGGTGTTTTTGCGTGGGTATGTTGTCGTACCCGCTGGCTGGATGTTTCGTTTTCTCTAGTCTACATCGTATAGTCAGAAATGAAAGATGGGTGATAGTTTTCTGGTTGAATCAGACGTGTCTTGGGCATTCTTCGGTGGTTGATAAATCATGATAGGTGTTTTGTAGTCTTTGACCATGACGTTTGTTGGCCAATGTTAGTAGTATGCCAAATTCTGTAATAAAAATTTCCAAGCAGAATCATGTTGTTAACATATAAAATGGTACTAGTGATACGATAATATAAAGCATTATTGCAATTTTAAATTGCATAATAATAGTGCATAATTGCATAACAGTAATATTATATATATTTTTTTTTTTTCCAACATTCAAAGTGAAATCGAATGCACGATTTCTTAAAAGAAGTTTTAAATTCTAATAATTCTCAGGTACATATGTTTGGTCATATAGCAGCTGAAAATAGTTATATTGGTACTACACTATTACTATATTATTATGATTACATGTAAATATAAGAACACGGCACTAAAGAGGGTTATATATATATATGTAAGATTATATAGAGGTCTTAATGTTTTAGATCATATTTTAATAAAAAAAATTGAACCTCCAATGCGTGATTAGTCGAAAAGTAATACATTTTGCATCATAGCCTTTCAATTATCACGCCTCGGAACGTTTTTTCCCTTTTTTTGAAATAGATCAGCAAAATTACAAGAGATGACCTCTTAAATCTCTTGTACATAAAAAGATAGAACGAATTTTTTCGTTCTTGTTAGAGGTCTATATCTACATAAAGATTTTCTGCCAAGAGTATTTTTGATGTATATGCCAAAAAGTAATACAGTTTGTTGTATCATAGCCTTTTAGCTGTTATACACCAACAATATTTCTACAGTAGGGAAAGGATGTTACGTACGGAGAAAGACCTCTTAATTTCCCCGGATTATTACATCCTCCCTGTTAAAATGGCTTAAATATCATCAGGAGCATTAGGATTCAATTGATGCATCTCTTGTGCCTCAATTGCATCAGTATTTATCCTTTTTCTCTTCAGTATTTTCCCATAGTTAATTGTTAGTAGCGCTCTTATTGTTAGTGAAATAAGAAATACCATGAATATTGTGATTATAATATTATACCATGAGTTTGGTGAGAACAAACCGTACTGGCTCTCCACGTATTTCAATCTTTGGTCTTCGTTAGTGAATAAGGGTATTTGCATATCTAACGCTTCCTTTATTTTTGTTAATTGCATTGTACCTTTGATCTTTTCTATTTTTGGCCATATGGATGTTTTAGATTCTTCATCATTTATATTCGGAATCGTGAAGGACAAGTTTATTCCTTGAAAATTTATTATTTTTGGGCTCATGACGTTAGTGCTGGTTGTGATTAGAGGTGTTTGGACGGTTGTTTCTTTAGTTACAAGTCTGCAACCTTGTTTGATTGTAATAGTCCCAACATCCTGTAATAATATTTCGGTTCGATAGCTGGGGTCAATTTTTTCTGTATTGTTATAACAGGATAGAGTTCCCACCGTCTTTTTAGGTACTGTAAATAACCATAAGTCGTTCCGTAAATTAATGAAAGTTTCTCTTTTGGTATTTCCTATTAAGGCTTCACAAGAATCAGGAATATTTTGTTGCTGCGATTCCTTTAGGAATAGATCTAGCATGCATGATCCTATCTTTACGTTATATATAGGTAATGTAAGTTGGCAGACCAAATTTTTAAATGACACGCATTCTTTTAATTCTTCGGTATTTGCTAACGCGTATTTTCTTCTATCTTGATCTATTAACATATATTCCGCTTCTGGGATGATGCTCATGAAGGAGTTTGTCTCTTTAATGTTGATGGGAAATGTAGATATTTTGTATAGGTCGTATATGGATTGTTGATTAATCAAAGGAATTGTGACTACAGCAAATAGTTGCTCATTGATCTCGGTAATATGCACCTTTAGTTTTGTATAATACAAAAACAAGTTAGCTACTTCTGGTTCTACTGGTAAGTGGAGACCAAATGTTAAGTGAGTCTTTATTTCGTTTAGGATGTTCTTAAGATCCGAGGGATCCACTAAGTCGTAAGAAAGAGTACCTCCTGTTAACTCAAATAACGCGAACTCAAATTTACTGACATCAGTGGCTAAGTTCAACAAAGACATAATAACAATGTCTAGTGACACCATTGTTAGGCTGGAATCAGAGATTACTCTGTCTACCTCATTTTTTAGATAGTTCATTGTGCTGACTGTTCTTGATATTTTCTTGGATATAGCCTCGATTTTGTCTTTTTGGTAATTGGCTATGCTTGCTTGTATTTTTTGGACATGTAGTGTTGTATTCATGGCTGTGTTGAGTCTTTTAACATTATCTCTTAGTATATTTAAATCTTCTTCGGTTGACAAACCGAATAGTCGGGAAGCAAGCTCTCCTACTATTGGGATTAGACTTGTTGATCGTTTATATTTACTTCTTCGGAAAAATACTTCGAATATACGTGTAGTGCTTTGTTTAAGTTTTTGTATTTCTGTATTGAATAGTTCAAATAACGCTTCCAATCTCTGTCTATATAATATGAGGAAGGCCTGGTGGGTTGATATTTTATGAGCATTTTCCATAGTTAATTCCGGGAGGGGTTCTAATTCAGTCTTCGCTGGTTCGTCAGCCATTGCTAGTCGTGCGCAAGTTTTTTTACCATCTATAGTCCAACATTCTCTCCAGTGGTTTTCATCTTGGCATTTTTTGTCCCCTTCCATGCATTCTGTTCTACTATAATCGGTGTAGACAAATGGGATTTGCCATCTAACTTGTATTCTGCCTTTTTTGCTTGACGTCCAAATTAAACTAGTTGACCGATAGGGTTGCCTTACTGTTATTAAAATTTTATCATTCCTACTCGGTACTAGTACACTAGGGACAATTGTTGTAGTAATTTCTGATATCGAAGTGTCTAATTCTATTGGTTGTGGGTCAGTTGTCGTGGGGTTTGACGAGGGGAATGTTTCTTCCACTTCTGTTATTGGGGTATGTTCAGTTTCGATTGTTGTTGGAGTAAAATCAGTTTCTGCCGTTGTTTCCTCGTTCTGAGTATCGTATTTCCAGAAAGTAGTCGTTTCGTATTTTTTTGAGGTGCTTTTGGGGATTTCCATTAATCCTTTCGTGCTTTCTTCGGTATGTGGAATAAGGGAGGTTGTGTTTGATTTGGCAGCTTCCGTTGTAACGTTTATTATTCTACAAAAGTATTGACATTTAAACTTGTATTTCGGTTTGCTGGTACCCTTAGTGGAATTTGACCCCACTTCAATATTTTCTATGCCTCTTATTATCTCTGGTATTTTATTTGTTCGCGTTACGAGGTCAGATACAATGCTCGTGGTTTGGGTTTCAATTGTAGCGGTTTGCTGTGTGTCTGGGGAAATACTGGTTATATCTCTTGTTTCAACTTTCGTTGGTTTTATTTCAGATAAATTTATTTTTTCTTGCATTTGTTTGTTCTCGGCCCTGTTAATTTGTTTTGGTCCATTCCATAGTTCTTTGAAGAAATTCCATACTGTGGGCAATTCGTTCAATAATGCATATTGTCCATCGTAAAATTTTCTTTGTCTAAGTTGGGTCTTTATTGGCTCAATTGTATCCTGGGTCTCTTTATCGATATCTGAGTTTTGGTTTTCGTTAATTGACCTCCTTTTTCTTTTTTCAATGGTTTTTCCGAATCCTATAGCTTTATCGATTTCGGCTATTTTAGCATCAAAATCATCTACTATTCTCTTTATTTTGACTTTTGGAAAGTTAGGGGATGTTTCTTTCTTCTCTTTATGGTTGTTTTTGCTTGTTTGTAGTCCCTTGTCTGATTTTAAAAATTGAAAAATTGATTCTTTCAGGTCAAATGTATTTTTCTCTAGTCTTATAACTTGTTGGAACAATGTTTCAAATGGTTTAGGGTCTAGCTTCATAAAAATTTTCCAAGCATTGTTACTAGTTAGAAGTGAATTTTCGTGTTTGAATATTATTCCATGCTTTACGACATCTTGTGTATGGGCACTTATACACATGGTCATCAAAATTGTTAAGATCATCTTTCTTATCTGTAATTAATATTTAATCAATTATAGAAAGAAAAAATGGATTGCGTGACGCTGAGATTTATTGAGTATTATTGGAGTTTTTGAAGATAGACTCAAGGGGCTAACACGCTATTGTCATTACGATATAGTGTTAAAAAAATCAATTTAAAAAAAATATCAATAATTTTAAATTGGGGGATTAAAGAATATTAAAGATGCTTCCAATGAAGACTCGTGTCTGAATAGACTAAAGTGTCATTACGGAAGATCTTTGGCACCGCCCATTTCAGAAAAAGGGGCTATTTTAAATAGAGAAAAACAAGGATTTTTTGGAAAATAGGGGGGAACACTCCCTAAAAATCACAGAATCTTAACGAAAATAATACAATCGTATTCGGCGGATCCGAGAACCTAGTAGCAAAAATCTCATGTATTTTTCTCAAAAATGTTGAATTTTTCGTCAGAAAATTAATAATTGGTGTGTGTTTTTGGAAGATAAAATAATAATATTGAAGGGTGCAATCATTAGGTATTTAGCAAATTAAAGTACTAGCTTAGTCTCGCTAATAATCTATTAGGGATTTTCTTTTTTTTTTTTTTTAAAGTTTTGTTTTAGGTCTAGGATGGAGTTAACTCAAGACCTATTAGATGTTCTCTACTCTCATTGGGGGGGGGGGGATGGATAGACATTGGCAGTATTTATATTAAAGTTATCTTATTTAGTTACAAAAATACCTAGATATAAAAAAAATTAATAGCACTTGTATTTTGAGAGGATCGCCGTTAAACTTCTTTATAACTCCAAATAGTTAAAAACTAAAATTGTTTAAAATTTTGCTAAACAAGGAAAAATTTGCTTAAAACACATATCTGATAAATGTATGAAATAGTATGAAACAACTTGTGTGTCTGATACGGCTTGAGGCTTAAATTACTAATTAAGTATATGTAATAGAAGGATAGGCTTATTTTATTGTTAAAGTTTTGATTCATGGCATTAATTGGGTAAGATCTAATTATGGTTGGGTGGTTAATGTAGTTTGGAGCTTTAAAAGTAGGGATAATTATTATATTATAAGATTGTAAGACCTAGTAACTATGTTTTTAACTTATTACAGCCATTTTTTGTATGCACTTTGAGAAACAATTATAGCCTTTGCAAAACTTGTACAAATTCGAGAGGGTGTCTTATTGATGTATAATAGTTTGACTTTCGATAAATTAAGTGTTCTTTCGCATTTAAACTCATTCTAGCTTAAAACTACCCGGCTTAGTTGCAAAAGAAGGACAACCTTTGACTTGTGACTTAAATCGTTTTTAAATTTAGTAGGGTCTTAGCCTAACTTAATTAATAAGTTGTAGGCTACTAGTCCTTTGTAGTACAAATCTATATTGTACTTATTTAAAATGAGTTAAACTTTAGTTTAAGAATTTGAAAAGTTTCACAACTTGTTTCCTTTTAATTTTTTTTTTTTTTTCTTAAAGAATGATTGAATAAAAAAAAATAATCATTTTCTCATTATGCAGAAATATTCTCATATCCCAATTATCTTGTCGTTAAAAAAAAATAAGCATCTTCTCATTATGCAGAAATACTCTCTTATCCCAATTATCTTGTCGGTTGAAGATGTGCCGTATAATTATGGCTTTTCGAAAAACCTTTAGATTTGATGTATTCACTACCTCAGGTAGATGTAAGTAGATTATAATTGAGGGTTTTATTACAGCACTTTGCATTTGGAATGAGACCCAGTCAAATTAAGAACAATGTTTTACTTTGTAAGTAGCAATATTTCAATAGAATGATGCGACTATTTTTGGTTCTTATAATAAATATAGTAGTTAACTTGAGTTAGCTACTAAATTAAAAGTTAAGTGTTTAAGTTTCTTTTAAAAAGAAAGTTGTTTTCTTTTATCATTATATAAAAGTCTCGTTTTACAATACATTGTTCAGTTGTTTAGATGGGAAGACTATATTCTGTTATCTAAGCGAGATACATTAGTATACTTTGTGAACAAATGTTTATCAAATATAGTTATTGTGTTTTGATATGTTTTCAAAGCTTGTATTTTCAAAGCTTGATATTTGAAGTATTTTTCAAAGTTCGGACTGTGTCATGAATCCATGTAGATTGCATAAGGTAAGAGATTGAATTTTGTTAAATGCCTTTGGGACATTTTTTGTTAAAATTACGCGAAGAGAAAAATTTTTTTTTTTTTAAGTAGTAGGCTAAAGGTTAGTAGGCTAAGTGTTAAGTTTAGATTTTTCGTGTGTTATATGCTATTACACTTATTTATAATAGTTTGTAAAGTTCACAGGTCCGGCGATTTTGGTAATTTCTAAACATATTTATCTTACTATAAGTATATGAATTAAGTTAGTTATACGAATGTTATATATTTTTTTTTTTTTTTTTTTTAATGTTAGTTTTTGGTAAGCGTAATTTATTTTGAAGAATCATTACCTTATTGCCATATATTTCCTGTTTCGTTCTCCTTTCTGTTCCTGAAACGTTTTTACTTCATTTGATTTTATTTTATTTTTTTTTTTTTTACTTTTAGTTGCATTTAGGGGTGTTTTGTTCAAACTCTACTTCTGCTATTATCTCGTAATAGTTTTCTTGGCTTTTGGGTCCGAAAATTGATAGTAATTGTAACCCGTTTACAAGTTCTCTTCCAAATTTCATGTTTTTAAAATTGGAAGTTAAGGAGGGGTGAAGTTTTCGTGCCTCTTTCCTTAGCTTTTTTACTTTTCTTAGGTCAACTAACGTTAAATGTGGCTTCCAGTTTTCTTGATTTACAATTCGTACTCCGCTTTTGGTAATTTCTTTCGAGATTTCTTCTATGATTGGATTTAGGCGCGTTTTAACTACCTCTTCGTTCTCTAATTTCGCATATATAATTTGCTCAAAGAAATCCCCGATGCCTTGAAAATCAAGATAAAGTTTTTCATTTATGAAATTTTGTCTATATTTTTCTAAGGTTTTGACAAAAGCACTTTTTACATGTTCAATTTCAGTATTATTTTTCAGATGCAATACTTTTAACGTTAGATGGAAAGAGTTTTGTTTGATTAAGGCTTTTGTTAACTTAGGGTTTGTTTCAATTACGTGTTTTTGCATTAATGAAGCATTCATCCTTATCTGAGGGTTTTTAACTTGGATTGCGAGGAAGTAATTCGGCTGAGATTCCATTACTTCATATCTTTAGACCAGTCCAATTTCTAAAAAAAAATTAAATTGGGTTATATTAATAATTATTGGGTGGAGTTAGGCATGTTTCCATGGATAATTTCGTGGGATTAGCTGTTTGTTACTCAGGAGGTTTAAAATTTTTGTAAAGTAGACAGTTTTGTTCCACAGTTGATGTCGAAATTATTTTGCACGTTGAAAATTGGTCCGCCTATATATGTTAAAAAAAATCCTTCGATCTAGGAATAGGAGCTGACCAAAAGGTTAATCTAGATATTTGACCTTTATTTTCTGAATTGTCTTCCGCGAACATAAGATATTTTTGTACATTTTAGGTATTTGAAGGCTCCACAGGGTATAATTTATATTTCTTTTCCGCATAAGAAGTCGGACGTGCCTTCTGCACTGTTCTTTTAAGGTTAAGAGTCCTGACACGTTATGGATTACTTTGAAAATTAATATTTTATGGAAAAATAGGGGGTCCTTACAGTTCGTTGATTTTTCAAATACGATTATATCTGTTTGAGGCTCTATTTTTGACGCAAAGTTGTCATCGCGTTCGCTACAGGTAAAGATTATTTGTTTCAGTTCATTGTAATCTGGTTCATAAATATGGAATTTTCGGCCGTTTCTTATCAAATTACTAGCTGAATAATGGTTCTTGTAGTCTTTATAAATTTTGTTTAGTATGTTTTGTTTTTCCAACAAGACATTTGTATTTCTTTTTATCAATATTGACAAAAATCTCAGAGGCCATATGATTGTATAGCCTCCGTCATTATAGATTCTCCAAAAATTTTCGCTGATCAATGTTGCAACTAGAGGATATTTTTTGAGGGGGATTCTGTTAAGTAAGATCGTAAAAGTCTGAGACGCAAGTTGCTGTTTATACTGGAAGTTTTCTCTTCTTATCTTGCGTGTAAATGAACAAAATAACAAGATGAACAAAATTCTTGTTATTATCTTATTAGTGATGCGTACAGGAATTTCGAGAAGGTTGTAGAGAGTTTGGTATTGTAATTCTCTTGTTGCTTTCTTAACGGCATTTTCGAAATCTTGGTCTAATAATTTGTGTTCACTTTCTGACAAATTTGGCAAACTTTGTGTTTTACATGGAAACCAAGCTGTTCGATTTTTCAGGTATCTAGGGGGAGTTTTTATGGTTCTAGTTGTTATATCAAAACTTTCCCCATTCTTCAACCTGGTAAGGTTGGGATAACTTAAGGCTCTTTTTAATGGCATGATATTTTTTCTTCAACTTTTGTTAGTTATAGGCAGGTTAGTAAGTTAATTGGCGGTTACCTTGATACTGGTTTCTTCTAGAATCGCGTATGACGTGTTTATTAAGGTATTGGTTGGTACAGCCTTGGTTAAAGCAACGAAGGAACGGCAATCGGTAATTCGTACCGATACAGCGTACGAACCCGGACAAGGCTCGTACGCAGCATCCGCACCAACCACCGACTATTGGTTCTTGGGGAGTTTGGATTATAATTTCCACTTGTTCACTTTATCCCTGGCTGTAACACTGAAGAAGTAGCTTTCAAGGAGTCCCCTCAGGTAGTACGCGGCAAAGCAAGCTGAAACACGTCAAGCCTTGCCACTACAACCCGCAAGGGCGCCTCGCTTTCTCTATTCAGGTTTCGTGTATAGTAGACTTCTTGTAATTTCGAATGTAATTCTGGTTTCGAAACCTAAATCGTCGTCTATGTGTAAGGTTTAGCAATATTAATAAGCTTTCTAATCAACGTTTTGTTACTGTTGAGTTATACTTGTGGTAATATAGTTTACCAAAGCTACGGGTTATATTATTAGAGAATTTAAAGTTTTTAAGAATTAGGAAGTGTCTCGCCTACTTATCTGGCGAAACGTTTAGTCGACGGGGCAGTTCTAATTTTAACCCTTAAGATAATCCTTAACTTAAAGGAATTATTTTAAGAAAAATGTTAATGAAGCAGTTGCACTCATGCGGTTAATCTTAGCAAAAATGTGATTTTGAACTCACTTAGAATAATGAGCACTCTTTGAAGATAGGCCAATTTCTCACTTGGAGTCTTTCAGCTTTCCTGAAAGGTACTTTCTTTTAAGGATGTTTTATTACGGGATGGTTTCCTAGCGCAATTAATTGACAATTAGCAAAAAAAAATGATTATTTTATTATTATTTTTTTTTCCTTTATTTTATCCAGGACTGGTAGGTTTTTATTTTTCTTTTATTAATAATCTAATTTATCTGGTTTTTTGACAACTCGGCCTGACCTTGTTGTTATCTTCTCTTCGGTAGACTCGTTTTTTTTCTTTGGCTTCGCTAGCGATATCAAGTCAAACTTTTTATATTGTTTTTTAAGAAATTTTTGACCTTTAATTTGTGCCTTTTTAGCCTGGGCAGTCGCACTCTGTGGTCTTGTTCCTTCCACATCTTTGGGCTCATTTGTGCCTGATTCACTCTCAGTATCTGAGGAACTAGTTGTAGATTTAGTATCTGGTTCTCTTGAAGTAGAAGTTTGAGATTTAGGTGTAGATCCAGCCTGTCCTTCGTAAATTTCTTCACCTCGTGAGGTGGAGGGTTTATTGATTGACTCGTCCTGTTGATCTCTGGGTTCGGGAGAATTGAACGATTCTTGGGAGCTTTGGGAGGATTCAAATGTCTTCTTGGGGTGCCTCCACTGCTTGAAAGCCATGTCTTCCGGGGGGTGAGGAAGTGTTTGTATTAAGGTTTCCTTCCAAGATACCCAGTCCTTTGGTTTTGCCTTTGAGACGGTTATATCGTGATATTGTTGTTCATCTGTAGCTGGATTAGTATCAAGTGTACTTTGTCTAGTTTTAATTGGGTAATTAATAAGATCCATGGCCTCCCGCAATGTTTGTCGCTGCGGTTGGTAGACCTTTTCTGACTCTATGTCACCAGGGGTCTGTATAGCCTTATTTAATTCATCTTGTAATGAAAAGGGTCTGTCTATTGGTGTGACAGGGTTTACCAAATCATCGGGGAAACGTTTTGGTGGAAAAGGTGTCGAAATTCGATCCGGGAAAAATTGCGTTTGTGGAGAAATTGTATAGTCCAATTCTTCTGATTCTTCACTGGAGGAAGAATCGCTATTCCTCCGTCTCCGCGTAACGGGGGTACTTTTTGGGGGGGTAACCATATTTGTCATGGTTAGAAATTCACTAAATTTTTCTTCGTCACTACTGTTTTCAAAATATCCTTGTTTGAAATTAAAAGGTTTAAGCTCACTTAATCTGGAGCGAGGTGGTTGATTTTCGTCCTCAGATGTATTTGATGTTGAAGGTTGAGGGGTCCATGTTTCTGTGAATTTTGCCCTTTTTATACGACTAACATGGGTTTTATAAATTTTTCCTGTTTTTGGTTTTAATAGTTTAAATGTAACATTATTATCATACCTTTTAATTATTCTTAACGGTCCTAGGTACCGGTCCGAAAGTTTCTTGCCGTCCGATTTGTTTTCATTTTTTAAGTAAACGCAATCTCCTACTTGGAAATCGAGTTTACCTTTGACATTAGGAATATTTTTTGCTTCTTGCTTTCTTTTTGATCTTTCTATTTCTTGTTTTACAAGTTTATAAGTTTTCCTCATTCTATTGATAAATTCTTGTTTATAATCTTGAGAATCATTATAAAATTGTCGTGACTCTATAATTTCATCATAAGGGATTCGAAAGTCTCGTCCGAATAATATGTAAAACGGGTTATCGCGAATGACCTGGGAGTAAGCTGTATTTATTACATTTGTTAAATAAGGTAAGGTATCATGCCAATCCCTGCGATTTTCTTTCGTGTAAATACTTAAAATATTAGAAAATAGTTTGTGTCTGTTCTCGATTTTCCCATTGGCCTGTGGATGATAGGGGGTCGATACCAATTTATTTATTTGAAGGAAAGACATTAAATCCTTGGTTACTTTCGCTACAAAATTAGTGCCGTTATCGCTTAATACTGTATTGGGGATACCGAAATTAAGGAATATTTTAGCGAGAGCTTTCGACGTTGTATAGGCGCTTTGATTTTTTAATGGTTTAGCAAAAGTGAAACCAGAAAAATGATCTATTACTGACAGTACACAGGTGTGTCCTTCATTAGAAGTGGGTAATCCTCCACTTGTACCATATAAATCAAAAGAGACTATGTCAAATGGAAACCGGGCCGTAGGCGTTCTTCCTATCGTTGGATTCGGGTAGACTTGAGGATTTTTTCTTAAATTACAAGTTTCACAATTATTAACATAATTCTTTAACTTTGTCAAGGCTGAAGTAACGAAAAAGTATTGTTTTAATCTATGAAATGTCTTATCTAATCCCAAGTGACCACCTACTTCAGAATGAAAAAATTCAAAAGCGGGTTTTTCCAGAATTTGGGGTAAAACTGGTATAACGGAAGTTTGATTTCTTTTATCGGTATCGGTTATTATCCTACATAGTATTTCTTCGTCGAAATCATAATAATAGTTATCAATTTCTTTTTTAAAAGATTTCATTTCATCAGGTAACTCTTTATCATATAAGAAATATTCTATTAGAGCAGCACAAGTATTATCTTTCTTTTGATATATTTTTATAGAATTCAAGGAAAGTGGGCTGTCTTTCTGTTCCTTCTCAACTGAATTATTCTCAGCCGGTTTCATTTTTAAACCTTTCTTTCTTGGAACGTACTTTGCTTTTATCGTGTTGACTTCTTCATTTTCATTTTCTACCGGGGTATTATCTGGAAATCTACTTAGATAATCACATGGGGCATTTTGTTTTCCCTTAAGATGTTCAAATTCATAATCTAAGTCTTGGATTTTCAAAATCCATCTCGCGAGTATTCCCGTTGGCTTTTTGAAAGTTTGCAGATATTGCAAGCTTTTGTGGTCTGAACGCAGTTTAAATTTTCTGCCTACCAAATAATGCCTGAACTTGTCCAAATGGTGGATAATTGATAATAATTCGAGCTGTGTAGCAGAATAATTACTTTCTCCAGCAGTCAGGGTGCGAGAAGCGTACGCTATCACTCTTTCTTCCCCATTTATTATTTGGGAGAGGATCGCCCCAATTCCCTTGTTTGAGGCATCCGTTGTAACAACGAATTGTCCTGTTTGGAAGTCAGGTAGGGATAAAATAGGTTCTGAAGTTAGAGCCTTTTTTAAATGATCTAATGCATTCTGAGCTGTATTAGACCACACAATTTTTTGTGGGTTGCCTCTCGTGAGGTCCGTTAAAGGTTTTGCAACTTGTGCGTAATTTCTTATAAATTTTCGGAAATAACTCATTAATCCTAAGATTCCTCGTAATTGTTTAATTGTTTGGGGGGGCTTTATATTTTTAACGGATTTTATTTTTTCAGGGTCTGGGGAAATTTGTCCTTGCGTTACAACTACTCCTAAAAATTTTAGTTTTGTTTGAAAAAGATTTACTTTTTCTGGTCTACATTTTAAATTGCCTTCTCTAAATTTCCCAAACACTTTTGCTAGTGTCTCTAAATGGTCCTCCGCGTCTTTGTCCATAGCTATGACGTCATCAACAAAATGAATTATGTTATTTAGGCCTCTTAGTAAATGAAGGAGGGGTCTACACAATGCACTCGAACTAGTTTTTAGTCCAAATGGTACTCTTAAGTATTCATAAGAACCACATTCTGTTGTTGAAAAAGCTGTTTTAAAAACATCGCCCTCAGCTATTTTTACTTGATGATATCCTTGTGTCAAATCCAGGGAAGTAAATATTTTATTTTTATTTGATATTGAATCTAGAATTTCGTCTATTCTAGGTAGGGGAAATTTGTCACTTACTACTTGTTTATTTAAAGCTCTATAATCTACCACTAGTCTAAGATCATTATTCTTTTTTGGGACTAAAATAACGGGGGCAGAGTATGGGCTTATGCTTGGCCTTATGATTTGATTTTTTTCGAGTTCATGTATTTTGTTTATTAGCCATTCCTTATGTTTATAAGGAATTCTGTATGGTTGTTTTGCGACTGGTGGCCCCGTGGTTTGTATTGCGTGTTCATAAAATGGGATAAGTCCTATGTCATCTTCAGATGTTGAAAAGACATCTTTATATTCCCATAATAAGTCGCATAATTTTTGTTTTAATGACACGTCGGTTATGTGACTTAGTTCGAATTTCTCAAGGAATTGAGATCGCGTCAGTGGATATTCTCTGTCAACGTAAACATTAATATTATTCACGTAGTTTTTTTCCAAATTTTTCCAATTATTAATTTCGGATTCCGATACTACCTGTATCTCTACTAAACATGTACCTTTACTTAGGGTAATTAGGTCGTTTTCGTGGGTGTTCGTTACCCAAATGTAACCTTCTCCCTTTTCGTAATTTATAATTTGTTCTTCACAAACTACATATTTCGGGAGATTTTCCGACGGTGATGCTACCCAAATTTCATTTTTATCATTAACTGGTTCTAACATTTGTGATATTTGGACCCTCTGCATTGATTTAGGGGGAATTTTTGTTTTACGCACTACAAATCCATAATATTTTTCGTGATTTTCTTCTTTTATTGAATTTAGAAGATTCTCCGCTGGTTTTTCTTCTGGAATTTCTATTTTTTCAAGTTTTTTCCATAAATAACAAATTTCTTGAATTTGTTTGTTTCTATACTCTCTCATGTTACCTATATTTTCCCTTACTTTGTTTGCTTGTATGTTATTTATCATTGATATGGTGTCCGTTGGGTAGATAAACTTTGAATTTGCTACATCTAATAATATTTTATTTGATTTTAAAAAATTTGCGCCTATTATTGCTTCGTATGGAAAATTCTTACAAACTATAAATCGAGTATAGAAATTTCTGTTATCCTTGCGCAAGGCTAGATACACAGTGCCTTTCACATCTAGGTCGTGTCCGGTTACACTTGACAAATTAGGACAGATATTGCTCATTCGTCGTTTAATATAGTTTGGTAATTTATTAAATACTGATGAATTTATCACATTTACTGTTGCTCCTGAATCTATAAGGGCTGAGAAATAAATATTCCCTGCGTTAAAATTCTCAAATACTGGTAACATATTATTATTATTTGCACTTAAAAATGGTATTATTACTGGAGGGGACCTATAAATTATCTTGCCACCAAATTTTGGTCCTACGAATTTTGGGGGCTTATATCGTTTCCCTGGGATTCCCAGATGTTAGATGTAGAATTTTCATTTGTTCTGTTTTGGGTTCCTTGGTTATTACTTGAGATGGAGTTATTATATGGTTGCCGTCGGCTGATGTAATTTTCTCTTGTATTTCTGTTCCAACTATTACTGGGTTGATTTGTTCTTCCACGATACCCTCCTCGATATTGATATGCATTGCGTTGAAAATTTCGACTTTGGGTGGGATAATTACCTCCTGTTACAAAGGTGTTTCCTCGATCACCTCTTGGGGCGTACCCACTATAGTTTGTCCCCCTGGACAAACGGTTACCCGTTCCCCTAATGTTTGGTCGATTATTATTGTTTGCAAAACAATTTCTTGCGATGTGTCCTAATCGGTTACATGTGTAGCACCTTAATGGTTCATTGTTAGTTTGTGCCCTTAATTGATTATTGGGGGCAAAACGTACTTGTCTTGGTGGTGTGGTGGTTCGAATTTGATTTCGAACAGGTTTGGGCGATGATTCTCGGGAGAAAAATCGCGGAGAGGAATCTCTTGACTTTACAGGGGCTTTGTTTTCTACAGCATTTATTGACAGTTTTTGATGCTGCAGGACAATCGAATCAATTTCTACGGCTCTTTCTATTTCCTGAACCGCTAGTTCTAGGTCATCAATATTTTTAGCTATCAAAAGGCGGTATAACTTTGGGTTTAGTCCCTGTTTAAATGCATTTAGTATGATTTTTTCATATAATTCCCCTTCTCCTGGACCGTATCGCGCCTCTGTTGCAATTCTAACCTTATGCAAGTACTCACGAACGTTTTGGGTCTGTTCGAAAGTAACTAGGCCATGTTTTAGTTTATTCAATGAACTTGTGTCAATGAATCTTTTCTGGAAGGCCTGTTGCAATAATTCTATTGAGTTAATTGCTGAGGTTTCTTCTGTACCTATCGCGTTTTCGATTTGTTTTAGGAATGTTAGCGCCTGTCCTTTCAATCTTAAAAGTAACATGTTTTTTAATACTTTTAGGTCAATTTTTGTCATTTCTACAAATTGTCCTAAATGGATGTTGAATTGATCAACGTCCGTATCTCCTTCATAATCTGGTAATGATTTTGCAATTTCTACCGAAGTTGCAATAATTTGTTGCGCTTTTAATATTTCATCTTGTTCCTGGTCCATATTTATTGTAGTTTTAGTATGCGGTATAAAATAATCTCAAAAAAATTTTTAATTTTATTACTGTTTTATTTCAATTTTTAAAGATTTTAATATTTTTTGAATGGGGTATACCTATATATATAAAAAAAATGCAAAATAGAAATAAAATTTCACTGCACCTAAAAATTCAAAAAGCTAGGTAAAATTGCACTGCACTTAAAAATCGAAATTAAAATGTAGATAATCATACTTGTCTATGTTAGTAGGCATTTATTGCATAGGTACTTTCAGTTCCTTTTGCTGCTTTCTTTAACCGACCGCGCCATATGTTACGGGGTGGTTTTGTTAAATAATCTTTGAGTTTATTTTAAAGGGGGTTTTGCGTGGAGTTGCTTGGGACTTTTCTAAGTCTTAATAGCTTGATGTGGATATGGGAGCTAAATTATTAATAAAATAAAAAGGCTTCGTATATAATCCCCGGTAACCTGGGAGACAGAAACATCTCAGTGTTGTTTGAGGTCTCCTGAAACAAATATAGATTCCCTTGGGACCGTACCTGAAAGCTAGAGGAACTGTACCTGATGCCCTAATACATAGACAAAAGATGATTAAATACAATAAGGTTTATTTACTTACAATATACAACTATTGACAAAACAGCTTCAATGACTTATTGCATGAAAAGGTGAACATGAGCAAAATTCATCTTGACAATTCAAATCCTTCCTTAAGACTAACTATTTGCCCTTGCGTTGGGCTCATATATCCAACGCGCACACTTGCCGGACAGGCTTGGTGACCTGCGGAAGTTGACCTCCACTACTATTGGTAATATTTAATCATGTGACTAGTCTGGCATCCAAAAGCTATTCTTATGGCAAGGATTTCTCTTTTGGTTTTGAGAAAAACCCATAGGTCAGAATAACTGGTTACTTTGTTGAGTAACATTTTTTTTATCTAAATGCACGTAGTCTAATTGCGTTGGACTATGCAGACTGTTGAAAAACTCAGGGGTCAGAATAACTGGTTACTTGACTTGTTAAGTAACCTTTCACTTATCTAAATGCACGTAGTTTTAACTGCGTAGGATTATGCAGACTTGTTAAATTTAGCGACTGTTAAATTCTAAATGATTTTATTCAAACCTTTTTCAAATTGAAATTTACTGAAGGGGTGTGACTGAGAAATTTAGTCCTGAATTTAAGAGTTCCTAGAAGAGTATGGATGAGAGATTTGGTCCTACATTTGAGGATTCCTAAGGGGATGTGAATGAGGGATTTGGTCCTGAATTTTATAGAGGGGAGGGGGCTGGTCTATATGTTACAGTAGGCTAAGTCTACTTCTTAGTTACCTGAATAGTCCATAAACATTAACTTTACCCATCACTTCAAAATTCCAATAATTATCTTTTTAAAAGTTCTAAAATACTCACTTGTGGTGGTTAAATTCAAGTTAAGGGTTTTTTTTTGCTGTTGTAAAAGGTAGTTAAATTTGGTGAATAAAGCTCAGGAATGTATCCAGAGCCTTAATGGTTCCCTTAGAAGAAATTTTTATGTTCATAACTCTACTCTTTTTCCTTCCAGAGGGCAATGGCCCTTAAAAATCTTATTATAACAAAAATAATATCTTTTGTTATTCAACAGATCTTAATTTGGCATTTTTTTTGCCAAATGCTATCTTTAGCATTCAACAGATCCACAGATCTTAATTTGCTCCGAAGTGCAAATTAAGATAATTAATTAAGGTAAGGTAAGGTAAATTGTTCCAAAACTTAAGAAGAAAAATCAGAGAAAGGCTAATGTCATGACTATAAAGAGAATAAAGAGCCCAACTGTGTACAATACTATTGAAAGCCTTAGAAATATCAAGGGCACAAATGTGAAGACAATACCTTTTAGCAGAAGCATCTTCAAAAAAGCAAGCCAGAGCATGGTTAGCATGCTGGCAATCAATGCCAGACCAAAAACCAAGCTCGTTCTTCCCAAAATTAGCATTCAAATTGATTAAAGGAAGCAAAATATATTCAAAGATTTTGTCAAGATTACAAGTAACCAGGATTGGCCTGTAAGAAGGACAGTCCAATGGACTCTTACCTTGCTTAAGAATGGAAGCAACAGTTCCACACAAAAAGCTATCAGGAGCAAGAGAACAACAAATACACATTTAGAAAAGCAACAGTAAATGGAAAAACAAAGACTGGTAATTTACTCTAAGATGATAAGCACTAATTCCATCAACATCAACAGAGCTTGATTTCAATTTCTTACAGATGCAATTAAAGCACCAACAGAAATGGGAAGAACTTGTGCCTGAGTCAAGGAAGACAGGAGAACCAAATCAAGCAACTTTGAGTAGAATGTGTACACTGCATAATTCAATTTGGAAAATATAACTTAATAGTGGTCAGACCACACAGTTGGCACACAGATTTGCTGAGTTATTTAATTTGAATATATTAATCACTTTGTCCCATTCATTCTTGTTGAAAAAACCAAATATGGTTAAATGATAGCCTTTATACAGCCAAATAAATTTAATCAAAAGTTAATGCTTTTAAAATGCCTGCTGCTGTAAATAAATAAAATTCATATACTTTTGAAAAGATAAGCAATCATCTTGGATCTTTAATATCGATGCTTCACTGTCACCAGTTAATACTTTCTTCTGTAAACAAATGTTTGAAAAAGGTATACTTTTAACAAGTTAAGATATTTTGCATGGAATGCAAATTTACTATTACTATAGGCTCTATAGATTTACTTCACTATGAATTTGATATTGGTGTAACATAGTGGATCATAGGGTTTTATTCTGGCAAGGGATTGCCCTCCCCCACACTGCATAAAGTTTAGTTTTAGTTGGAAACTGCATTGAAAATGGTTCCAATTATGATACATGGTTTTATATGCTTATTTTTAAATATTAGTTGTTTGTGTAAAAATTCATTTTACTCATTATCTTAGGAGAATGTTTTCATACAGCATCTCATGTTTTTGAGGATTACATGGTTTTCAGCTGTAGCAAAATCTTTCAAAATTTTCAAACTTAAAGTGCTGCAAAATGTGGCTGCATTTTCAGATAAGGCAGAATATGAGAGTTTAAACAGCATAGGACACAAGTATAAAATTAGAACTAACTGTAAGTCAAACTGTGTATGACAATTGAATAATTAATCAAATTTGATTTTGTGAATGCAAAATCAAATTGGCTGATGGTGTCTGTGGGGTGCCTGTGCAGTGGCTGATGGTGTCTTTGGGAAGAAAGTTAGGAACACAACTAGGAATGTTATTGAAAATGTTTCGTTTTTAATAAACAAGAGAAGGGCTTATACAAAAATTACCTGAGTCATAGATCACATGAAAATAAGAAGAATGCAAAGAAAATGGAGAAATCATTTAAATTCCAAATAAAGAGGTGTGAAGTGGAGCCATGGATAAAATTACTGAGGATCTGGCAGATTCAGCTAGCCAGTATAACACTAAAATATTATTGGCTACTGGCATTTTAATAAATTGGCATGTTAATGTTAATAAATTCAAACTATGTTAACTTTCTTTGCTGGTGAAAAACATAAAATGCAAGTTTTATTGATAAATGTGTCTCTGCTTTGGAACATCCTATGGCCATGATCCAACTTCTGCCTTCATTTTGAGTTAGGTCTTACTGTACAAAAATAATCTAAGGATGGGACTATCATAACTCTGATAAAACCTGTATAAACAGCATAAATAAAAAATTACTGAAACTTCCTCCAAAACTAAATCTTAAGGAAGAGGAATTTATATTGAGATTTTGCCCTTGGTCCCCCTGATCTTTGAGTGTCAGCTAGTGGTGGTTTAACTCAATTATTTACTTTTTCTTTTTAAAATTTTCTTTGAAAATTTTAAATATTGCAAGGAGGGCAAGGGATTACCCTCCCCCCACGGCATAAAGTTTAGTTTTAGCTGGACTGCATTAAAGATGGTTCTAAATGTGATACACACTTTTGTATGCTTATTTTGTTTTTTGCTACAAATTTACAAACCATTTTGTTATTTGGTTAAACTATTATAATTACTAGGCAACCAGCAGAGGATTTGGAAAAATGCCAATCCACTTCAGTAGATTTATGTAATAGTAGGGAAGAGTCCCTTAATATTAATTATTGCCTGCCTTCTTCTATGCCTGGTTTATCAGTTAAACAATTTTACCTTTAACAATTGAACAGTATACATAATGAAGAAATTTAGGCAAGTGGCCTCCAAAATATGACAATTTGTTCCTCAGTTTCTAATAGGGTAAAGGTACTAATGGTCAACAGTTTTTGTTAGAAACCATTCTTTTCTACTCCAGAAGGCTTAATTTTAAGACTTTTGGTCTGAAAAGGGTTTCAGTATGTAGGGAAAACATCTACAAATCTAGAAGTTTGAACTTTCATCAGAAAAGGGTACAAAACTTCGATTTTCTTAAATTGGACCTTTTCACCTATAAATTTGACAGACCAAATAGTTGCCTGTTTTTGATGTAAGTCAGAACCCAATGGGACATGTTTCAAAATGCTTGGGGAATACCTGTTGGTGGATCCTGGTGCATTTGACGTGCCTAGTCTTTGTACTTTATTTCTTTGTTTCTCCTCAACCTTTTCTAATGTGTAAATGTATAAAACACTATTCACATAGTAGAAGCAAAAACTGGAAAAATTGCCTCAAGCACAGAGATAAATTGGATAATCATATGGTGTGTAATTGTGTGACCTAGGTTTCTATAATACAATGTGTGATATAATAGTGTTATATAGGTCTCTCTATCAACACTATCTGGAATGGCCAACTTCCTCTGAGCTTTAATGGTCCTACAAAGATTTCATTGTTGTTGACAGTAAAAGTGTTTTCAATATTTGGCCATTTCAAAGTTAATCTCCCATTTTAATCTGCTTCAAATATTTGTAGTCTAGACTACCCTCTGTCATAGAAGTCCAGAATTCTTCAAATATGCATGCCCTACTTAAGATTGTTTGAAGTTTGTGATGCCAAGCAGTTCAACATGTTTCATGAGCATTTTGGATGGGATAGGGTCTAAGAAAACAAAAGTTGATTTCACAGATTTTATTAAGTTTATTGCTATTATATTTGACTTAGTGGAATTCTTAGCTTTATCCAAAAAACTGGTAGGATTTTGATGTGGTCATTTTGATAGACTTCAAGGATCAGCTGGTCATTTACATATTAACACCTTTGAGGGAATCTTACCAATGTCATTAATGAATAATACATATAATAGTGGTCCTAGCAAGGTTCCTTGAGGAACTCCACACTAATTAGGGAGGGGTTCAGAGAGAATAGTTAGCATATTACAGTTTGGGATCTTTTTGATAGAAAACATGTATATCCACACATACATATATAGACCAGCCCCCTCCAATGCTCACCATTTTCCCAAACACACCAAATTAAAATTTTCAGATAATAATTTTGTTCAGCCTGGGTGAAAGGCCTAGAAATTATGTCTTTGAGGACAGCACCACCCACACAGATAGCCGTCAGGGCAAGGGTTGTAAGTTGTTCCCTGGGGGCATATAAGGTTTTATTGAAAGGGTGGTTGTATAAGCTTCGGAAGGGGCTCATTGGACTGGTAACCGTAAGTTCTAGTGCCTTTTTTAAGAGTCAAAGTGATCAGAGGGTGGCTATCCTCCCCCCTATCTTTTTGGGTTTTAGACCAGGGCACTTTGTATAGAAGGATTTTTTGTAGAAACTTTGAAAGGGGCTCATTTAACTGGAAATTGAAACGCCTTGTGCTCTTATAATAGGCGAAAGTCATTGGAGTGCAACTAGCCCCACCCCCTAAGTCCAAAATTTCCCCAAGTACATCAAGTGAAAATTTTGAGATAGCCATTTTGCCCAGCGTACTTGAAAGCTCCAGTAATTGAAGATGATGACCCCCCTCACAGCCCTCAGGGCAAGGATTGTAAGTTATGCCCTTGGACATATAAGGTTTGAATGGAAACGGTGATCATATAAACTTTGGAAGGGGTTCAATAGATCAGGAATCAGAAATTCTAGTTCCCTTTTTAAGAGTCAAGGTGATTGCTAGTCCCCCTCCCCTTGCTGTCTATTTTCCCCAAATGCATATAGTGGAAATTTTGAGATAATCATTTGTCCAAAAACAGTCCAAAGATCATATAATAATTATAATAATTTATTTATCACCCACCTTACAAAACAGAGTTAAGTGGAGTAAATACAAAATGAAAACAAGAAACAAATTTTCTTATTCAAATATAACAAGTCCCTTTGGGTCGACACAGCCCCCATAGTCTGGGGGTAAAAATTATAAGTTATGCCCTGAGGACAAATAAACTTTTAGTGAAGGGGTGGTTTTGTGTACTTTAGAAGAGGCTCATTTAATAGGAAATTTAATGCTCTAGCTCCCTTATAAGAGTCAAAATTGAAGGAGGGTAACTAGCCCCCCCTTCCTTGGCACCCCCTTTTCCCAAAATAGCTCTGATCAGAATTGTGAGATAGCTTTTTTGTCCATAATAGTCCAAAGAGCATATAGCAATGCCTTCAGGGTGGACACAACCCTCCAGAGCCCAGGGACAAGGCTTGTAACTTATTCCTGGGCATATAAGGTTTTTATGGAACAGATGGTTGTATAAACTTCGGATTGGATGAACATTCGATTCTAAGACAGAAGATCTAGTGCCCTTTTTAAGAGTAAAAAGGGAATGGGTGGCAACCAGCCCTCTCCCACAAGCCTATCTTTCCCCAAAACGCATCCAATCAAAATTTTAAGAGAACAATTTTGTTCATCATTGTTAAAAGGTCCAGTAGTTGTGTCTTTGGGGATGTCAACCTCCTCACAGTCCTCAAGTTAAGAACTTTAAGTTAGGCAATTTGTCCAGTGTTTACAAATAGTATATGTTATTGAGAAAGGTATGCATGATTCAACTTTATTTTCCAATAAGAAAAAGGGAATTCAAGTGAGCCTTTCAGAGAATGTTGAGGGGGGTATTGAACTAAATCAAAACACCATATGTGTGTAAAGATTGTCAAAAGCACGTAACTAATGAATGACTGCTTATATTAATTTGGAACTTACAGGAAATGACAAGGGAGATTATCAAAAAGGGAATACTTGCATGCTACTACACTACTAAATTTACAATATTGAGGGAAAATTTGAACAAAATCAATAGACTATTGCATGCATGCACATTGTCAAAAGAACTTATCTCAAGAAGTGATTTGGTTATTAAGTGGGAACTTTCAGAGAATGCTAAAAGGAGAAAATCATTTGACCAAACTGTAATATGAACATGCTACTACTAGTATTCCTATCACTGCTACATTTACTACTACTGCTACTTCAACTATTGCTTCTATTACTACTACTTGTAAAGGCAATGTGCTAATATTGCTGCTGCAACTTGTACTACCTTTATTACATTTGATACTGCTACTAGTAGCTCCAATGAAAAAAGTAAGACGGCACTGGACTCTTAAGGTCAAAACCGGTAGTGCTGATCTCTATTTCATGTCCCTTCAGCCAGGAAGTGCAATGGGGGGGGGGGGCTGGGAGCCAACCTTTCTTTGCTTTCGCGCACCCTTTCTGCTTACCTTTCCCAAATTTCTCCTGGTACCCATTTAGGGCTGGGTCGACTCTGGCTGAGCTTACAGAGTCACGCCACTGACCTCTGTCCCAAACTAAATAACCAGTCACAACTGGGCTTGAACCCATACCCCTCACACCACCGAGCCAACCACTTAGCCAGGACAGCTAAATACTACTACTATGACGTATGTATGCAGGCTGTAAAAGGGCGTAACAGCAATATGTTAAGGACAGTTTGGGCTGTGAAGTCGAAATTAACAGGGTTTGTTTTGGGTGATGTTCAACTACCAAAAAGAAATTATTGCACCCTATTGCTACTGCTTCTACTCATACAACTATTGCTCCTACTATTATTACTACTTCAACTGCTGCCCATAAAGCTAAGGTTACTACTACTACTGCTGCTACTAAAACTAAGGACATTAAGGTGAAAAATTTGGGAATTATTGAAACTGTATTAAACTAAATCAAAACACCCTATGCTTACACAGGATGCTAAGAGGACGTATACATCAGGAACAGTTGATGTTATTAAGTTTAAACTTTCAGCGTGTTTTGAAGGGGATCTTCACGAAACAAGAGGTTCTATGTGCATACTGCTACTAATGCTACTACAACTGTTGCTTCTACGCAAGCTAAGAGTAGTAAGGTGGAACTTTCAAGGAATATTTATGCAGATGTTGAACTAAATCAGAAAGTTCTGGTGTCATTTTAAGAGTTAAAAGAGACTGGAGAGCCTCTACAAAATATCATTCCCAAAAAATTATTTGTATGCTCTTCGACAGCTTGGATACACTTACAGTCTTTTGATTTATTTATTTGCTTTATTTAAGAGTAAAATGAGACTGGAAGGCAAGAAGTCACCCTCCCAACTCGATTCATTTTCGAAACACATACAGTCAAAGTCTTCAGACAGTCACTTTGTTCAGCATAGTAGAACGGTCCAATAACTATATCTCTAGGGATATTGGGCATGTCAACCCCCACACTTATGTAATCGTTCCATTATGCTTTCAAACTAAATGCTGCTTTAAAACTAAATAAAAGGGCCCTGTGTGTATGTTTGCCAATAAGACACCTCAGCAACATATCGATAATGATTGGGGACATTAAGTTGAAACTTTTGTGGCTACTACGACTGCTACTTCTGCTCTTACAATGTAAATAAAGCAAAAGACTGTAAGTGTATCCAAGCTGTCAAAGTGCATATAAACAATTCATTGGGAACGGTATTTTGTTTATTTTTCAAGTCAACTTGAGGAGGTAAAAAATTAAATCAAACAACATTATTTGTTTCAGAATTAAACATTGGTTAAAAAGTCTGTCCAACCTACAAATAGTAAGCCAAACTATGGATTTTATAGTAAAAAACGTAAAGATGTATAATATTTTTTCCTATAAAAAATTTTTGTCAATAAAAAACGAGCAGAAATAAATTAAAAAAAAGTTTTTCCAAAAAACAAGCTTTTCAAAGAAAAGAAAACACCTCCGTTAAACCAAAACTGAGCATCTAGAAAGTCAAATGATTTTCCAAATTTAAAATTACCACAAATCACTTTCAATAAATAAATGAAACCCAAAACAAACTGAAATTAGGATAAATATCTGAGTCAAACTCAAAACCAACCAAAACTAGATCTACGTTGCATGGGCAACGTGAGGTGTTGTGGCAACTTTTGTTTGGCTTCGCCGAGTAAAGTGTTGTTTCCTTTGGTTTTGTTTCCTCGCTTCGATTAAACGCTGAAGTTGTTAATCTGTAAGGATCTTAAAATAAATACTAGGTGCACCAACTCACAAAATTTGCAAACCCCTCATTGCAACTAGCAAAAGTTGCAAACCCCTCACCTATGAAGATGACTGTAACCTAGCAGCCGATGATTACTTACAATCCCCTACATGTCTTACCACTGGAACCAAATTGGTCTTACCATCAAATACACCCAAAACAAATAATAGGTACACCAACTAGCAAAAGATGCGAACCTCTCATTGTCGAAGATGATTATGAGCTAACAGGCGACTATTACTTAAAACTTCCCTATATGTCTCACAATTGTTATAAGCCTATTTTTGATTTCAGTGTGTACCTTACTACTGAAGTTGTCAACTCCTTTAAACTTTTAAACTTGTATATCTCATGAAAGAATTTTTCTACCAAAAAATGGATGATATATACTTTGATCAGCTCATTAAGAGCTATCGACTGCCGTCGCAAAAAAATCTATCTATCTTAGTTCAAAAGTTGACTTTTTTGCCGTAGGCCAAGTTTCTAACGTCATCATTTAGAAAAGAGCTAAGGATAAACTCTAATTTCTTTAGTAATGAGAGGACTTTTAAAGTTTAAGAGGCACATTTGATACCATTTCTCTACCGCAATCCCAAGTGCTAATACCCGAATGATAAACTCAGCTGAAATCATGAACAAAAATGGGTAGATACAATAGATTTTTGGCCCCGGGCAAGAGTTCTATGAAGCTTTTCAAAATGCAAAGTCATATTCATCAATCCGGCCTAAGGTCCACACTTTCCGTAAAAATTGCAGAGGTTAGACCCTTACCACTTTCTAGGAATAAGCTGAAATTGGGGTACTAAGTGTTGCTCTCGCAACACAATTAATATGATTAGTCCTGACAACCCCCATGCCTTCTCAAGACCAGAAAATAATTTGTACTTTCTGAAAACGAAATACATTTTAAATGTTTTCACCTTTTTACTTTAATAAATAAGAACTTCTTTAAAATTTAAGGAATAAATATCAGAATATGTATATTAAACTGACAATCCATGGCAATTTTTTTTCCGGCCCCGGTTTTTATGGCACTTGGTATTAACCAAGTGATATATAGCGATCGCAAATTCTGTTGGTCCCGATTTTGCTACTGTAGGCTCTTCCAGGTAAGCTAGGACGATGAAATATGGCAAGCGTATCAGGGACCAGACCAGATTAAATTAGAAATAGTCGTTTTCCCGATTTCCCCATCTGGGGTGGGGTGTGGGGAGCCGGTTAATTCAGAAAAAATGAAGTATTTTTAACTGCCGAACGGGTGATGTAATCTTAATGAAGTTTGATGTTTGGAAGGACCTCGTGTCTCAGAGCTCTTATTTTAAATTCCAACCGCCATTAAGCCTCTGATTTTCCTTTAAGATCAATCTATCGATTCTTAAAATTTTGCTAGAGCTCATACCATATTAGCTCTTGACTCTTCTGTCAAGATAATAACAGAGTGCACTTGTGCCCAAATGGCACAAGTGCCATTTGAGCTCTTAACTCTTGTTCTTAGCTGCCATTGAAGTTTTCAATAAGACATAAATTTTGCTTTTAATAATTAGATTCCTGGATCTTCCTAGATATATTCACTTGAATCTACATGCTATAGCCTACAATAAGAAATAGCTATATTTAGAAAAAAATATCTGGGAAAGTAAAAAAAAGAATAATAACTTACTAAGGGCGACAACTCTGTTATTATCTTTTTAACCATGGTGGTTTTAAATTTCACTTTTTGCTTCCGCCACCTAACAGAAGTTTAACTTTTGACTACTATGCCAGCTTAATCAATAAAACCAGGTAAGTAGTAAGTTCAAAATTTAAGTATACTCTCATTCTATTTAACCCCTCTCTCCCCAGCCCCAGGATATATAAAAAACTTTCATAAAATATCAAAATAATGGTATTTTATAATATGCAGCTTGTTTCTATTACCAGATTATCATGTTTTCTTTCAATCATTTCAAACAGGACTGGTATATATATAATTCCGTTGAAATCACTTAGGCAGTTTGGTTTTCACCCTTTCAGAAAACAACAAACCTGCTTTAATATAGAAGACATGATGCATCCCAAGATGATTAAAAACAAACATATATTAGGACAATATCGTTGACCATCCTGTCATTATCCTCCTCTCAGAATTTCATAAATTCTTAATTTGATGAAAAATCATTATACCCATAATTTATCCCATATCTTTTACATATTTTAGTTTTAAAATGACATTACAAAGGCCAATTCTCGCATGTTAAGCTCATTGGAATTTAACCATAACGATATCACTTGAGCAGATAATCACTGAATTAGATTGAGCAAATGAATTAGTTATGAGAATAATCAGGTTAAAATTTGAATTTACGCTTGAATACAATATGATAAACTATATTTCATAAGTCAGTCTTCATCAGAGTATTGAACTGGAAGCTCTAAATCTTTCTCCTTATGCTGAAAAACTAGGGTAAATGTTGTTTTTCATTGACATTTTGCTTTATTTTGGAACCTAGTTCTGTTCGATCGACTTGTGGTCAAGAGTGTATCTTTTTGGGAGAGGAGGGGACAAAAAATGCATTTTTGTTACTTTTTTACGAGTAGAACGAAAGTATTACAGGTATGCGGTTCAAACCCGGTACCCCCCCCCCTTTTGGATATAGCCTTACTTTTGGTCTCTCTATTCAATTTACTTCCATATTGTGAGAGGATCTATCACAAATCTGTTTTGAAATATGACGTGAAAGCTTTGTGTTAACTTATAAAAATTTGTAATACAACTTTCTTAGGTAAAATTTTACCTACGTAGGGTCGTTTGAGAGACCTTCTTAGGGTCCTAAAATCATAGGGCCGTTTGAGAATCTCGAGAAGTAGTTGAGATAGGTGAATAGAACTTCATCAATGGATCCACGCTTTAATATATATGTAATGGAAAGCGCGTTAACATGCGTTTCTAACTAGAATCCCATGTCTAGATAAGTGTCTTTTTCTCCTCAACACCCCGCTCTTTACGGTAAAGTTTGACCCTTTCTCTTAACTCTACTTTTTAAAACAGTAAGAAACTTTAGCGTAAAGAGCGGGGCGCTGAGGAGGAAAAGCCTCTGTCATATACGGAGTAATTTCTGTTCGTTTTAAGTTTTCATGTTGCTCCTTACTTTCATATAAAAACTTGTTTTTTTTTCTATTTAATTTCTGGACGTTTTTGAATTAATGCATGTTTTGATCTTGGCTCTCCGCACATAAATAATTAAAACAAAATTTGCATATTAATTAATTGCAATTATCGGAAGACTTTGAGAAAAAAGGAGTGAAGGAGGAGGCCATATTCCCCTCTAATTTTTTGATTACTTAAAAAGGCAAATAGAACTTAAAAAGGCAAATAGAAGGAGGTAAACCCCTCATATGCGTAATAATTTTTGTTCGTTTTAAGTTTTAATGCTGCTCCTCACTTTCAGTAGAAAAAACTTTTTATATTTATTTTTTCGTTATTTTTTTTAAATAATGCTAGAAAATCCTGCGCCTCCTCCATTGAAAGTCTCTTCCCCAATAAAACGTTCCTATATGGAAATATCCTCCCTCGTACCCCCCCTCAACTCTCTTCCCTAAACAAAAAAAATCTCCCTGAAAACGTCTGTACACTTCCCAGTAACCATTACTATATGTAAACACTGGTCAAAGTTTGTAACTCGCAGCCCTTCCCACGGGGACTGCGGGAAAGTAAGTCGTCCCTAAAGACATAGTTATTAGGTTTTTCAACTATGGTGAATAAAATGGCCATCTCAGAATTTTGACCCGGTGACTTTTGGGAAAAAATGAGTGTGGGAGGGGGCCTAGGTGTCCTCCAATTTTTTGGTCACTTAAAAAGGGCACTAGAACTTTTAATTTCCGCTAGAATGAGCCCTCTCGTGACATTCTAGGACCACTCAGTCGATACGATCACCCTGGAAAAAAAAACCAAATAAACACGCATCCGTGATCTGTCTTCCGGCAAAAAAATGCGTAATTCCACATTTTTGTAGATAGGAGCTTGAAACTTCTACAATAAGATTCTCTGATACGCTGAATCTGATGGTGTGATTTTCGTTAAGATTGTATGACTTTTAGGGGGTGTTTCCACCTATTTTCTAAAATGAGGCGAATTTTCTCAGGCTCATAACTTTGGATGGGTAAAACTAATATTGATGAAACTAATATATTTAAAATCAGCATTAAAATTTTATTCTTTAGATGTAACTATTGGTATTAAAATTCCATTTTTTAGAGTTTCGGTTATTATTGAGCCGGGTCGCTCCTTACTACAGTTCGTTACTACGAACTGTTTGATTTGTGGCACTGGTTGTTTAATTATTGTTCATTTTAGGTGGTTCAGAATGCCAATACTCTATTCAGTCATTGCAAGGGGGAAAATCGTACTTGCAAGATTTGCTACATGCTCAGGCAATTTTGGTGAAGTCGCAGATCAAATTCTGCCCAAGATTGACTCTGCTGATGCATCGAAACTAACATATGGTCTTGGAGAGTATATGTGCCATTATATTGTGGAGGACAAAGTTACATATCTATGTATCACAGACACAGTAAGTCTGATGTTTCACTCTTTTTTTTACTATGTTTATATTATTCCATTGAGTATTTTTGTCCTAGCCGAATATAGCGAATAGACCTAAACGATTGGTTGACATACTAGACTTGAAACCCTTTGTTTGAGAGGACCCAGGTCCGAGTCCTGGTGTTGCGGGTAGTTTGTCTACTATTTCACTTTATTTTTTGTTGGACTATGTTTATATTATTCAAATGAGTATTTTTGTCCTAGCTGAATATTGCCGTCCTAAACGATTGGTTAGTGTACTAGACTTGAAACCCTTTGTTTGAGAGGACCCGGGTTGAGTCCTAGTATCGCTTGTAGTCCGCAGTCCGTCCTAAACAATTGGTTAGCGTACTAGACTTGAAACCCTTTTGTTTGAGAGGATCCGGGTTGAGTCCTAGTATCGCTGGTAGTTTGTCTACTATTTTACGTTTTTTGTTGGACTATGTTTATATTATTCAAATGAGTGTTTTTGTCCTAGCTGAATATTGCCGTCCTAAACGATTGGTGAGTGTACTAGACTTGAAACCCTTTATTTTAGAGGACCCGGGTTCGAATCCTGGTGTCGCTGGTAGTTTGTCTACTATTTCACTTTTTTTTCTTGGACTACGTTTATATTATTCAAATGAGTATTTTTGTCTTAGCTGAATATAGCCGTCCTAAACGATTGGTTAGCGTACTAGACTTGAAACCCTTTGTTTGAAAGGACATGGGTTCGAGTCCTAGTGTCGCTGGTAGTTTGGTTTGAATGGGGCTCGGTGGCATTACTCTCTAAGCTCAACCACCGTCGACTCAGTTTCAAATGGGTACTTGGAGAAACCTTGGGAAGGTCAACAAGAAAGGTGTGAGAAAACACAGAATGGCTGACATCCAACATCTTTTTCCACTTCCTGACTAAAGGGTTATGAAACGGAGATCAGCACCGTCGGTAGGCATTATAAAATCTGATGTCTCGTTCTTTACCTTATCTTAAGAGTATATTGGACAACATGCAAATAAAGATGGAGAAAATGTGTTCGCCGTAAAAAATGCAGTTCATTCTTTAAACAAAATGGGAGAAAATGTCAAACTTTGGCATAAAGAGGGAGGGGGTTAAAACGGGCCAGACCATTTCATTTAATGAATAATTTCTTTGTTCTTAGTCTTAGTGTCGCTCTTTGCTTTCATTTGAGAAAATTTGTTTTTTATTCAATTTTTGTTTGGATTTCATAGTATACCCAGGGGTACCCTAAATGCAGGGAGTGTTACAATCACCACAATCTGGCTCTTTAAATCCGGTACCACTAGGAGCCAGTGGGAATATCCTATGGATTTTATGGGTTTTTGCGTAATGTACCTTGTAATTAACATTGAAAAAAAGTATTTTGGGACTTTCGTTCAAATTTCACCTTATATTATATGGGGATTACCTGACTCATATACCCAAAAAAGACCCACTGGATAGGCACAAAGGATGGTGAATCTAACTTTATTCCAGGGGTGGTGATCCACGATTTTATTTCAGCATACAATATTTATCTGTTGGACCCCACATCAGCATGAAATGAAATGGTATTCACATCAGGTGTATAAAGACGAACCAAAGATGAACATTTCTCAAAGGCTATTCCATTCATCAGATTACTGGTTGTAAACTACCTTTAACTTGTCAAGTTTTGTTTCATAATTTACGTGCAGTGAAACTAACTATAAGACTTAGCTATTAACTATAACTTATTAAATATAACATATAACTATAACTTATTAATATAACTTATTAACTATCAACTTTAAGTTTTTAACTATAACTTATTACCTATAGCTTATTGCTATAACTTATTGATATAACTTATTAACTAGTAATTATTAACTATAAGTTAACATATAAATTAATTATAACTATAGTATAGACATTACTCGCCATACGAGTAATGTTTATTTTTTTGGGAAAAGCACGAATCCTGACTAAATATGAGCAAGATGCGATTATTAAGCTCGCAAAACTTGTCGAGTAGAGAGCTCTTCGTAAAAACCAAAAGAAAATATTAGAAGTGTCGGTAAATGAGCCTCTTTTGTGGGTCAGGGTGATACGAATCAACCAGGGGAAGGGTGAATTAAATGGGTCAACTTCAACAACATTAGAAATTCACTAGCTTTTAATAACACGCTCTGGCATCATGAATTTATTAATACTAACCCAGTGTATTTCAGGATCAAATTTGAAAATTGAAAAATCGATACATTTAAGCAGAGACGGAAAACTTGCATAGCGTTATATAAATACATTATTCATTACATAAATAAAAACTTGCATAGCGCACTTACATAGGATAAAGGATACTTACATAAATGATAAAACATATTTAAAGAGCAATGGAAGGCGAATTTATACAAAAAAAGTACATTTATCTGGTAACAAAATCATTGACATACTCTGTTATCCTGGTCAAAACCAAAACAAAAAACTAAATTTCAAAACTGCAACTGACTATGAATGAGAATGTTGTGTGTGATTTGGATCGGAATATCCAACATTTTTATGTCCTTAAAATTTTTTTGTTAATCTTGCTCATCTCAATCTAGAAACCTTCCCCAAAACGAATTTTTGGGGATGGTTTGTAGCGGTTGCTTACCCCGGTAAGAGAGGAAGCTTTCAATTCTTACTTAAGAAATCTGCCTGTATTGAACTGTCAGTATTTTATTTCGTTGTATTTGCTTCTAACAGTGAAAGGTAAAAATGGTACTACATATATTTCTTATCTTTTTTTTGTGACTGTTCTAAGCCCAATGAATGGGAGATCTTTAAGAGGTTTGTACACCTCTCCTTCTGGAATATTAAAAAAAAACTAGTTTTTTTAAATGAAAGTAAGGAGCGACATTAAAACTTAAAACGAACAGAAATTACTCCGTATATGAAAGGGGCTTTTCCTCTTCAATGCCCCGCTCTTTACGCTAAAGTTTGACTCTTTCTCTTAACTCTACTTCTTAAAACAGTAAAAAACTGTTAGAATGAAGCTAGAATGAGCCCTCTCGCGACATTCTAGGACCACTGGGTCAATACGATCACCCCTGGAAAAAAACAACAAATAAACACGCATCCGTGATTCGTCTTCTGGCAAAAAATGCGAAATTCCACATTTTTGTAGATAGAAGCTTGAAACTTCTACAATAAGTTTCTCTGATACGCTGAATCTGATGGTGTCATTTTCGTTAAGATTGTATGACTTTTAGGGGGTGTTTTACTCTATTTTCTAAAATGGGGCAAATTTTCTCAGCCTCGTAACTTTTGATAGGTCAGACTAATCTTGATAAAAGTTATATATTTAAAATCAGTATTAAAATGCGATTTTTTATGTAACTATTGGTATCAAAATTCCATTTTTTAGAGTTTCGGTTACTATTGAGCCGGGTCGCTCCTTACTACAGTTCGTTACCACGAATTGTTTGATAAAAATTGTAGAAATTCCAAATTGGCATTCTTAAAATTGTTGGAACTCGGGTAGCAAGTGCCCAGAAATGTGAAATGGAAACATAATAACTGTATAATGTCGTCCTGTATATTAAAAAAAAATCGAATACGGATGGTTGAATTTTTTGGTGCTGTTTTTTTTTCCCATATTCTGACTCCGTGGTTGAAGTGTTCAAAACATATTAGATAAACATATTGCATATTAGGTAAGGATATATTAGATAAACATAGAGGCCAGAGCTGGTCTTTGTCATTATTGGGCTTTAGGATTTTTTTTTGCCGTTTCTGATAACAATTGCCGGTGGTTGACCGACTTTTGAGCTACAAAGCTGAATTTATATTCAACATCCTTTGATATCAGAAAATAAAAACATTAGCAAGTCCTATAAAATCTACTCTATTTGTTTTCCAAACACTAAATGCTACTATATACTGTCCAAATACTATACGACTATCCAAATAGTATATTATTATTGGAAGCTACGATAATGACAATGATCAAATATGGCTCTGAAGCATGGGCGCTCCGAAAAGTATACGAAAATTTACTAGATATTTTCCAGAGAAATTGCCTACGGATTGTTCTGAGTACCCGGCTGACTAACAGTATTTCAAACAGTAGGCTGTACGAAAAATGTGGTTCAATCCCGCTTTCTTGGGCTATAATGAAAGAAAGGTTGAGATGGCTAGGGCACGATCTGTGGATGAAGGATAACAGATTGCCAAAGATTGTTCTTTTCAAACAACCGTCTAGGGCTAACCGAAAAGCAGGCCATCTTCCTCTGGGGTGGGAGGATTTCAGAAAGAAAGATTTAAAGGAAATGGGAACTTCCTGGGAGGGTGTAAAGATTCTTTTCTGTTTCACAATCCGACTTGCAATCGTTGGTTATGTCTGTGCAAAAAGGACTGGTAATTGTGACTTGGGACTATAGAGTTTGCTTATTATTGCTAGAAGAAATGCCTACATCAGAATAAATGACTACAAGAAAATTTTCCTAGAAATTTTAGCTTGTCTAAACCAATTTGAAATTAACGAAACAAAAAAAAAACAACATAAATTAGTAGTTTTACTATATATTCTGTATCAGTTTCCCTAAAACCTAATCGGGTGACTCATGATCGGTTCGGCAGCTTTGGCCCAAATATACTGTAGCTGATTGCATAATTACTAAAGAAAGTTAGATAGGGAAATCCAAATAGGAGAAAAATATAGTAAATAAAGTATAGTTGTGTATTTTTTTCATTTCAAATTTATTTCTAGGACTTTGAGAGGTCGAAGGCTTTTATGTTTTTGAACGAGATCAAGAAGAGGTTCAAAATATCCTATGGCTCAAATGTTTACACAGCCCTTCCTTTTGCCATGAATGCTGAATTTTCAAGGATCCTCTCTTCACAAATGGTGAACCATCTCTCTCCCCCCCCCTCTCTCTCTCTCTCTCTCTCTCTCTCTCTCTCTCTCTCTCTCTCTCTCTCTCTCTCTCTCTCTCTCTCTCTCTCTCTGTCTCTCTGTCTCTCTCTCTCTTCAATCTCTCTCTGTCTCTTCAATCTCTCTCTGTCTCTTCAATCTCTCTCTGTCTCTTCAATCTCTCTCTGTCTCTTCAATCTCTCTCTGTCTCTTCAATCTCTCTCTCTCTCTCTTCAATCTCTCTCTCTCTCTTCAATCTCTCTCTCTCTCTCTCTTGTCATTTGATCAGGCCTTCATTGCGTCTCATATTGCTTTGTAGAAATAAAGTGATTCTGAAACTGATCAGCATACTTTTTTACAAGCTTTAGCTTCTAATAACAAGCTACTTTAAATTTATTGCAGAAATTTTATTAAAATAATATTTTACTTAAGTAAATTAATTAAATAATTATTAAATTACTAATTAAAAACTACTAGTACAAGCATTTAATTAATGACTATTATTTAAAGTAATTTTAAGTTATCAATTACAATTAGTAATGCACATTAATTATTTAATGACTAGATCACTGTTTATGGTGTTATAACCTTCTGGAAGCACTGTCTGTTTATCCTGCTAAATCTTTTATTTTACCAACCAATCTGATATTCTTTCTAATTTTATACTGAAACTAGGTTTTAACGATATTAGGTGATAGTTAGGGTACCATGTTTGGCTAGGATTCTAGTCAGAATTGAGTTGAAGATTTCAAGGAAAATCAGTCGACATTGTTTCAAAATTTTTGTTGGAATCCCAGCAATATCTTGCTCAGAAGCTCCTTCTATTGTGCTTAAATATGTTTCAATTTGTCATTACACTAGCGATTTAAGACAATCATTGTCGTATTCTATAACCGTAAGACTGGTCTCCTTTTGCTATGTTCGATAGTTCCTTCCTGAACTGATAATCAAATGAATTCCCTTGCTGGTCCGGGACGCTATAATACTCATGTCTCGGGAGCAGGTACTTCTGGCTTGAGTATTGGGTTAGCTTGTTTTATTTTTCTCCAAAAGAACTTCATTCCTTTTGTAAAACTGAATTTTTTCATGAATAGCGGCAGAGACCATACTGCCTTTCTATCATAAACACAAACAAGAGATAGAACATTAGGGATTTAAGTTTAGCTGCCGAAAAGGCAAAAATAGCATTGAAAGCGTGTTCTTAATTATTTTTATTTCACTTATATGAATTGCCTCGTTTTTGCTCATTTTATCTATCAATCCTGGTTGAAGTTCGTCAAAGTGAGGACCCTTAGACTGTTTAAAAAATGGTTGAAAGTTAAGCCGAACTGGCCAACAATAAACAACAAAGAGAGCTAAAACTCCACAAAAAAAAACAACCTCAAACGAGACTGCGGCCAGTAGAGAGGAAAGACTAAAATAACGCGGATATTTCGCCTGTATCCAAACTAGGCGTCCTCAGCACAAGATAAAAAGAAAAAACACTAAACTAAAAACAAATAAAACCACCACCAATAATAACAAATACAATTATCGCTACTGACCCACGTAGGGAATATTGGTGGTAGTTTTATTTGTTTTTAGTTTAGTGTTTTTTCTTTTTATCTTGTGCTGAGGACGCCTAGTTTGGATACAGGCGAAATATCCGCGTTATTTTAGTCTTTCCTCTCTACTGGCCGCAGTCTCGTTTGAGGTTTTTTTTTGTGGAGTTTTATCTCTCTTTGTTGTTTAAAAAATGGTTTTAAAGATTTTATTTTGATTTAAGTTTTTTTTTATATTCATAAGTGTTTTGTTGAGGATGGCCCTTAGAGATAGGCCTTGGGTCAAAATATTAGTTTTGAGGCGTGAGTTGTCTAACAAAAAAAATTCTCATTTTCGATATGTTGTTTGATGAATTTTTTCAGTTTTACCCCTCCTGGATTTTTTTTGGATAGATATCCTCTTCGTCTGTTTCAAAAGACTTTTATAACCTTTAAGAATATTTACAAACCTTTTAACTTGTCTAACCCTATCCTCATTATGTTCATCCATCCTTAAAATCTTTAGCTCTTGAATTTTTTCTAACCTTCTAATCCTATTGCCCTCATTAAACAACCCTTATCCTGCTGTCTCATGTATTATCTTTGTAAACTATTCAATCGTTCTAATCTGGCTATCAACTTTCTCTAATTAACATAAGTTTGAAACTACCTCGTATTTTTAAAACGCTTTGCGAAGTTTTATATTATCCTTTTTAACCATTTGCTAGGTATCCAGCGTTAAGTATTAAAGTATAAGCCTGAAAGGAATCAGCTTATTGATACCTTCGTAGGTTGATCCGCAGGCTAACATCTAAGAGTACATGCTGATGGTCAGAACCCATTGGTTTTGTTCGGATCCCAACAAATATCCACCAAAGCCTGCGCAATTAAACTGGGCCAACCCCCAGACACACAAGCAAACTCACCATGTTTATTATCCTTGCCAAATCATCCGCTACCACATACTGATCCCAATTCCGTACATAGTACCGACAACATTTTCCTCCATTGTTTAATCTTCTTTAATTGCCCCTGCTAGTCCTGGAGATTCTGTACACACCTGGGACTACTGACGGAATACCTGGAATTGATGTATAATTTAATTCAGCTTCATCAATAGTGTAAGCTAGTGAATCAAAAAATTCTTTTAATTACTCTTCGATATTGTCACTTTTCAATATTTTTCTCTTCGATTAATCTTCAATATTACTATTTTTTCTGAAACAAACCTCTTTTATCGCCACTAAAAGACCGCCATAATAACGATTACCCAACACTACTTCTCGAGATACGTTTCCCACTTTGAAACCCCTTACTTTTGACAATTTACTGGGAAAATGCCATGTTTTAACTAATGTTATAGTGTCAAATGTCAGTAGATCGCTCTTCACAGAACTTAGCTTGCTTTTTATTCCATGCATATTCAAAGATAAAAATTTGAAGGTTTATGTATGGTTTTGCCTTTTCTACTGGGTCCATAGTGTCTAGGCTTAGACGTTCATATGTTATAATCGTCACTCCTAGTTCTTTGGTAACCCTGCTGCTACCAAGGTTGAGTTATCAATGACTGCCTTAATGTGTGTGTGAATTTGCTGTAATTCGATGACCGTTAGTTAGTAGTAATCTGACCTGTCTATGGCTCTTAAAATGCGCCCTTTTTTTTCGTCAAACATGTCGAGCAGCTAGACTATAATTATCTGCTGGGCTAATTTTGCGTTTTTATGGGTCTACTCGTTGCCATTTTGGCTGTGTTTATGTCTTTTCTCCGACCGTGTTTGTGTCGCTTTTGATTCCAAAGAAATCGGTCTGCTTTGAAGCATCGATGCTCTTCCTCCTGGCTCTTCTGGGTGCTAACATTCTCGTGCGTTGCACTTGCGCCTGTGATTTTGAGATAATAAGAGGTATAGTAGGGTATTTTTATTACTTTCTTTAAAAAAAACTTACTGTTAAGATCATAGACAAATTTTTTACCCTCGATAATGAGGCTATCGTATTTGAGACGAGCGTTTTGGCCTTCTTCTATGGCTTGAGACAGCTTTCGTTTTCAATTGTTCTAGCCTTGCGTTGGAACGTGACAACACCAACGCCGGCAACACCAAAACACCATTGGTGTTGCACGTGGCAACACCAACGCCGTTTGTTTCAGCGAAAAAGCTTTCTTTGAAACCGTATCCCTAATTTCCAAATCGTACCACTTAACCATTAGGGACCCGGATCTTAAACAGAAACAACCTTTATTTCTCTTGGACCTTGCTGGAGGTTCAGGAGGCATCAGTCCAGAAAATCAATCACCTCAACTTTCAAACTCGACAAGGGTGGGTTACACTTAGGGAGGCTTTATATTCAGAGGTTCCAACGTTTTAATACCACCTCCATAGAGTCCATACTCATGGAAGGTACCATAATTTCACTTTTCTTTCTGTCAACTCGCTTTAAAATTATGCTCTGTATGTGCCCTACTATTCAGTAAAGTTGTTCATTTGTGTATGTCAGTCAATCTGGTTCATAGCTAAGGGAGAAAATCCAGTTTAAAATTTATCTCCCGCATAAACTGGAAAGCAGCTGTGGAATCTGGAGCGTCTGGGAGTTAGCTCCGGCTATCGTTCATTTTTATTGTAACATCTAAACAGTTAATTTAAATAAAATGTCCTTCCCAGTTCGTTTCCAGCAATAATCTCCTGCGGTAGAGTTTCCATATGGCGTTCGCTTTAGTCCAGGATCCAGCTATGTAGTGATATCTTAGTGAGCAATAAACTGTAGTGAATATTTGTCAAAAGGCGCTGTTATTTTGAGGGGCGTGGCTAAATTCTACGGGTCACTTAGTGTTTTTTTCGCTATTGGATGTTATCGCTTTGAATAACAAAGAAATTTGCTTTTTATCTAATTTTTAATCTTTTGTTAACTATTTATATTAAAAAGGTGAATGATTTATTTCTAGCGGTTTTTTTCTGACCCAAAAGAATCCGACAAGATAGTTAAAGTAAAAGAGGACGTGGATGAACTTCGAAATATAATGGTTCAAAATATCGGTAGGTATTTGTATGTTTTTTTAATATTTGGTTGATCATAGCATGAATGTTTACCAAGCAGATCTTGTACAATTCCCCCCCCCCTGCCTTCCGCAACATCAGTATTTCTACGCTTATTCCCATATTGATATTGATTTTGTTTTAATATGCCTGCTATTTTACCTTTTTCTTATTCGAATGCCTCTGCAGGGGAGCATCTTTCTTAAAAAAGAATTGAGAATTTTGCAGAAAAAAACTGTGAATCATTTAGCTATTGTGATCTTTTTCCGACTCAGGAAAATCGTACAAGATAATTCATGCCAACAGAAATATGAACGAACTCAGAAATACGGGTATCGTTCAAAATATTAGTCAGTTATTTTTGTACAGGCAAAAATTTGTGTAAAAAAACTAAAAAATTTCGAAGAAGCTGGTCAAAAACCTTAGGTTTTTCAGTTTTCCTACCAGTTTCATTAGATTTTCATGCTATTTCCTCGCTTTGTCGTTTTGAATCCCCCTCCTCTAAAATTCGAACAAACCCTCCGTAAATGCCTGCTTTACCCAATTTTGAGGTGGGGAGAGGGGTCAACTGCAATTATCTCCACCCTGAATTTTCTTTCAAGAGGAGTGTGCGTAGCTGCATTGGTATCAGACATCTTTAGCTGTGGTGAGTTGCGCTGAGTAGTAATATTAGTAGCAGCAATTTTGGAAAAAGAAGAATGTAATGATCAAAACCAAAAACGGCGCAAATTTAGGAGAATCACATGGACAACTTCATAAATTATATGAAAGCCAAAAAATATTAAAATTTTAAAAGCAGCCCTGGCGTGCCCACCAGTAGCCTAGTAAGGCACAAAAAGGGTCTTAGAAAACGTATATATTTGTTTTGGTCCATAATTCGTTATTTTTTTTTATTCAGACATTTTCTGAAAATTGTTGCAAGCACCATAATTTAGTTTCTCGAAAAGACCTGTCAAAGTTTAACGCAAATAAACTTTTTTTGACAGATTTTAGAAAGTTCAGCAGTATTAAAAAGTTTCATTTTATGGCATTTATTTATGGCAGCCTATACTTCTGAAAAAAAATTCAGTTTTGAATTCGACGTGCTTGCGTTTACTTTGCACATGACGATGTGACAATCAGTGGCACAGTGTTGTCAGAATTCTGGGTGGTTGGGGGGGGGGCAAAGTTGAAGCCAATTTTGTCAAACCAACTGAAGACGACAGTGAAAACTGAAAATAAGTCATATAGTACCATAAAGGTAAAGATATACTAAAGTAAACTGACACGTTTCTGTGGATGTTTGAATTACGTAGGCTTATCTTTGTTTTGACAAGCTTTATGACGAAACTAAATTTCAGCTGATCGGAGGGCAAACTGGGGCCCGGGAGGCAAACCTGAAACTTTCAGGGGCCGTTGCCCTTGTGTCCCATAGCAAATTATGCCCCTGGTGGCAATACAGACGTCCAAAATCGAGACGTACACTTTACAAATGGCGTTTGATTTCCGTCAAAGTTGGTGTTCAGGGATTTTTCAGATCATTGGTTAAGAATCTGAGCCTAAAGTTGGAATTATCAAAGTTAAAAGTTCATTTTTAATGATGTTTCAATGATGTCATTCAATTAATGTTGTTATTAATGATGTCAGTTAATGATGTTGAATTTTCAGTCAAGTGAAACTTTACCATTGCTACTCATGCTACGTCTACCTCTGCAATTTGTAGTCTTAACTCGACCCTTCCCAGTGCTAGAGCCTTAACAAAAGCTGCCCTCACTAGGACTACTGCTACCCTATCTAGAAATATCACATTTCTATTATTGTTAACGATTAACTGCTGTTAATTAGTAACAAAAATTATGAATATTAATACATAACTAGATGGATAACTATATTACCATAACTATATTACCATATATTACCATAACTATATTACCAAAGACATTAAATGATGCAAAACAATAATTTCATTTTTCAGAAAATTCATACAAAAGCTAGGCAAACATTCTGTTGAACAGCAGACCCAACAAAGAAAAAAAACCGCTGAGTCTACTGTTTCGTCAAGACCGATAAAGTGCTAATATATTGATTAAGTGCCAGTTTCTTTAGTGTAAGTGTACTCCATCCATTATCCAGATTTTTAAAGCGATTAGGAGATTGAAATTAGAAAGATGCAGAATGGAATTTTCCAGTTTGTATTATACTAGTAGTATTAAAATATTGAGAAAATACCAGTTTCTTTAATATATGTGTACTCTAGCAACAATTTAGATTTTGAAAAAGGTTAGGAGACCAAAAACGGAAAGATCTTAGAACGGAATATTCTACTTTTTAATATTCCGTTCCATCCTGATGAAATACCAATTTTCTTTGTACTAAAGTGTCTTTTCAGACTCTTGAAATAGATTGATATGGAACGAAATAATTCAAATTTTAATTAATTTAAATTTAATTTTAATTTAATTAAATTTAAAATTTAAACAAATTTAAATTTAATTTTCCAATCTTGATAAAACATCTGTTCCTTTTCTGTATGTATGCTCCACCGATTATGCACATTTTGAATAAGATTAGAAGATTGAAGTACAAAGAACCGGAATATTCCGATTTTTTTCATTCTAGAAATATTTCAATCCTGATAAAATACCCCTTTTTGTTTAGCTGTATCCCGGCAACTATCCAGATTAAAGAGCTTAGGATGTCGGGATTAGAAAGAAATATTCCATTTTTTTTACTCAGGAATATTCTGGTTTTGATGAAGTTCAAGTTTCTTTGGGAGACGTTTTCTTCAGCGAATATCTATATTTTTGAAAAAGAGTAAAAGATTGGAAAAATGCGAGTGTTTCAGGACTCAAGGGACCATCTGTTCTAAAAGCATAACTTTTCTTTTAGTCTTCAAAAAGTCTAAAAGATCGGAAAAACACAATTCCTGGAATAGAGTGCTTCAGGAATTAAGGGACCATCTGTTCTAAAACCACAGTTTTTTCTTTTAATATTCAAAAAGACTAAAAGATCTGAAAAACACAATTCATGGAATATGTTTCAGGAATTAAGGGACAATCGGTTCTAAAACCATAGTTTTTCTTTTAGTCTTCAAAAAGACTAAAAGACCGGAAAAACACAATTCCTGGAATAGATTGTTTTAGGAATTCAAGGACCATTGGTTCTAAAACCACATTTGTTTCTTTTAGTCTTCAAAAGACCGGAAAACACAATTCCTGGAATAGTGTTTTAGGAATTAAGGGACCATCGGCTCTAAAACTACAGTTTTAAAATCACAATCCAGGTCATAATTGTTAAAAAGTCAATTTCGGTTGTCGGTAGAACGGCTTTTTTTATTACCACTAATTCAATTTTTTGAATTATTGTATTCAAATTTGACTAAAGTCAATTTTTTTCTAAAGAATTACAATTTTCAATCTAGATTAGTACTAACTAATTTTCATGCTATTGCAGAATCCCTGACAACTAGAGGAGAAAGATTGGAGCTATTAATCAACAAAGCAGACAATTTAAACGCCTCAGTAAGTAATATTTTTCCTTTAATATTCTTAATAATATTCTTTAAGTAATAAATATTCTTTAATATTAATATTTAATATTAATATTCTTTAATAATATTCTTTAAAAGTAAGTAATATTCTTTTATTCTTGTCTTTATTTACCTTATCTTAGTAATTACCTATAAATGCACATGTGATATAATCTTACGGAAAAGTTTTAATTTTTTCCATAAAAGTTCCTTTGTTAGAATCATCTGACTTGCAAGCTTCCTGACCGAAAGAAAAATTTGTTTGTTTGTGTTTATTGGGAATTCTTTTTATTTTTTATTTTTGCATTTTTTTTTGTTCCTGTCTCTGAGGGCTCGAAGATAACTTGAAAGATAATATCTTCGGATTTCAAAAGTCTATATTCCAGATATTCTAGAAGTCAAATACATTCACTAAATATTTGACCATATTTCCATCGACTGTAATGCAAAAAAAGTGGTGTACTAAAAGAGCGAAGCTCCAGAATAGTTTCAGAAAAGTTCTGAAGCGAAAAGATTCAGAATAGTGTATACTTATCATTTACATTCTGTTTCTGCATCAATGATACTCCTAACGAACGCCAAGTAAGACGTTTAACGATATGGCGGTCCTGAGAGCAGTGCAAACCGCTACAGAAACCAAAAACTCTATACTGTTGAATAGGGTTTATAGTAAATTTTGTAATAGAGGTAAACAAAACTTGGTTTGACACAAAGGATATAGTGAATGACAGGCTGCTAATGTAGTTATGAGGATCTTTTCGTCTCTTTAAGAAATAACCAATCAAAAACAGTTGTTACAATAGACTGAGTCCACCAAACTTGTAATATAACTAATTAGAGCTGGGTAATAGAACGAAAAGTAGTAAAAACAAATACCGTCATTGTCAGAAATCCTGGATCATTTTACCATGATAAGCGTGAACCGGATATCATCTGACGAAACAAGTAGAGCAGCAATTTATCATGCGTTTTTTGGTAAAATTGATCTTATCTTTACAAGAGGTATTTACTCGGAGGGTTGTATTAACTGAAGTACTACTAACAATTCACCTCACCACCAGGCCACCCGAGGCCAACACAGATACACATGCTCCTTCTCCATTTCTATCATTTTCCCACTCCAAACGAGGAAGAACTGCTTTTCGGTTAGCCCTAGACGGTTGTTTGAGAAGAACAATTTTTGGCAATCTGTTGTTAATCAGTTGTGTATACAAAACAAACCGTAGGCAATTTCTCTGAAAAACATCTTGCAAATCTTCGTCCGCTTTTCGGAGCGCCCATACTTTAGAACCATACTTAACCACTGTCATATCACTGTATATTCCAACACTCTAATCTTAGTTCGCTAACCTATCTTCCAAACTTTTTTCAACTGTGAAAAAACACCCTAAGCCTTGGCTAATCTACTTTTAACATCTTCACAGTACCCACCATCTTTACTAATAATACTACCTAGGTAAGCGAAGCTAACACTTGATCGATCTTTTCGTTACCCAGCGCCGTCTTTTCATCTTCACCTATTCTGTGCCCAAGCGACTTTGTCTTCTTAACGTTACTTTTCAAACTTATTCTAGCACCCTGAACTCGTAAAACCTCTAAAAGTTCATTCCTTTTGCACGCATCATCTAGGATGATTAATTCATAGGCATAATCTAAATCCAGGATCTAAGTCATTCCTACCCAAATCGCAGCAGTGTTATTATCGTGGATAGCATAATCACTTTAATGTTTGGTGCTGGTCACAAGGATAACACCTTCGCTATAGCTCTTCTATCAGCTGAATCAAACGCTTGCTCATAATCTATAAAACTGAGGACTACAGGTGTTTAATGACTCAGGCATATATCCATTGTATCTACTTTTAATTCAGTTGTCTTTCGTATATATCCATACTTAACCACTGTCATATCACTGTATATTCCAACACTCTAATCTTAGTTCGCTAACCTATCTTCCAAACTTTTTTCAACTGTGAAAAAACACCCTAAGCCTTGGCTAATCTACTTTTAACATCTTCACAGTACCCACCATCTTTACTAATAATACTACCTAGGTAAGCGAAGCTAACACTTGATCGATCTTTTCGTTACCCAGCGCCGTCTTTTCATCTTCACCTATTCTGTGCCCAAGCGACTTTGTCTTCTTAACGTTACTTTTCAAACTTATTCTAGCACCCTGAACTCGTAAAACCTCTAAAAGTTCATTCCTTTTGCACGCATCATCTAGGATGATCATTAATCATCTAGGATGATTAATTCATAGGCATAATCTAAATCCAGGATCTAAGTCATTCCAACCCAAATCGCAGCAGTGTTATTATCGTGGATAGCATAATCACTTTAATGTTTGATGCTGGTCACAAGGATAACACCTTCGCTATAGCTCTTCTATCAGCTGAATCAAACGCTTGCTCATAATCTATAAAACTGAGGACTACAGGTGTTTAATGACTCAGGCATATATCCATTGTATCTACTTTTAATTCAGTTGTCTTAACTTAAAAAAGATATATAATTGCTGGAAAAATCAGGTAGTACCAGGCTCGAGTTAGTGGTTGTACACTTCACTGTTAATTACATTCCCCAGTAAGTTTTACCTCTCAGTCTATTCCACTTATTCAAGCGAGCATAGCGCAAAGTGCTTTTGTCATGACGCTTAGATATCTGTTTGATCTGAAAAATAGCAGCAGATCGTTTCATGCAATTCAAAGGTGCAGCCAAACTTAACTTCAGATTTAGCACGTTTTACCTGAAGGTTGATACTATATAAAAACTGGTCTTTTGGTCCCAGACCGACTCTTTCAATGGGTCTGGTGCGTAATCTAGAATCACTGTAAAAAACTGTTTTGCTATCAGAGACAATAGCTACATTCACGACATTGAAATTTCATTCGGTGATTACATCTCCCCAAAAGGCTTTATCGCTTGATCTATTCCAAGTATTCAAACGAGCACCGTGCAGCGCTTTTATATTGACGCTTAGATTTGTATTTAAACTTAAAAGCAGCACCAGAGAGAACCTTGCTTTAGATTTTCTGCGTTTTACCTTAGGGTCAATACTTATGGTCCCAGACCAATTTTTTCAACGGGCACAGGGGTCTTAGCTGCAGCTGTTAAATAAACAGTTGCATATTAATAATCTGAGTTTAAGTGGCAACATTTTTATTATCCTTTGAATTTTTTGCATTGTGAATAGAATGTTATCCAGGTACGAATAAAGTTCCAAAGCTGCGTGTAGCAGAATTCGACAGAATTCCAAAAGCTTATTTTTGTCTTAAGAATATACACAGAAAAAAAAGAAAAGATAATGTTAGTCAATATTGAAATCTGTTCAGTTTAATCGTGAATAATAAATTAAAATGTAGTGAATATGCAATCTATTTATTTTTCTTGTTTCTTTCTATTTCCTTTTTTTTTAGAGTGTTACGTTTTCATCTACGAGTAGACATTTGGCAAGATCGATGTTCTGGAAGAATATAAAAATTTGGGCTTTCTCTAGTCTCCTGTTACTGGTATGTAATACTTGAATTTGTCTTCGTTATTAGGAGCGTTCGAATTTGTGTAGAATGCACCATAATTTGTTGCAGATTGCACCATACTTTGGTGCATACTTTTTGGTGCTTTGATTGCACCATTTCCAGGGTTTTGTAGTAGGTAATTACGGACGGTGAAAACGAGAGTAAGATTTAGTTTCAGAAAACAGTAAACTATAAAGTCTGAAAATATCAGGTATTGCCTTAATAAAAGACGTTTCTTTTCAAAAATATCAATAAAGAATTATTTTGTTAGAATAATTAAAGAAAATATTTCTTACGAAAGTGAAGAGCGAGGTTGACAGTTTAAACGAATAAAAATTACTGCTTGGCTGAGAACGTAAGATACAACTACAAAACTAGCTAAAATAAACTACAGGGTGGGCCAAAAGTCACTGACCCTTTATATTTTTCAATATCTTTTTTATTTTTAAATATTTTTATTTTCTTAATATTTTTTTTAGATCCTGGAAATTAACTATGGAGAAATTCAGTACCGTACAACGTACGGTATATAAGGTGATACAATATACTTAAGTGATAGAAAATCAATTTCCATCGCCTTGACTTCATGATACTAAAGTTTCATGCATATAACTGATAAAATAAAAAAGTTATTTAAAATTGAAATGGGTAAGTGACTTTTGGCCCACCCTGTAATTCATGTTGTTTTCTAATATCTATAGGATTCTAAAAACTGGAGCTTTACTAAAACAGAGCCTGCATGAGTTCTTTTTTAGAGAATTATAATTGCGTACTAAAAGATACCAATATCATGGTCGCTGAAACACTATTGAGATATTTACCAATTTTTTCGATTTGGTGCAGATTAGTTATAGAGTTTGCCGCTCCTAAACCATCCTTAATTGTGGGAGGGGGGATGGGGTCTATTTTGTGTTTTCAGTGCAATACTAGTATTTAGATTTTTACAACTAATAGTAAATAGATAATTAGATAATAGATAATAGTAAATATGTCAAGTCAGTTTATTTGATGCAGTTTTCTGGTTATATCTTCCAGGTAATATTTTTTTTTTATCAATCTAAGTTTCAACTTTACTCTTTACTTCCTTAAGAAAGTCTTAAAGAATTTTTGCTTGTTTTTCGTTTTCTGTGTGTAATAAACTTTACAAAAAGATTTTGCGTGAGTTGGACAGTGAAACTAAAGAAATTCATTAAGGGTATAAAGAGAAAGGGCTATAAATATAGGCTTTAATTCTTACATCTGTTAAATTTTGTACAAGATATGTATAACTTTTTCACGTAAATAAAGAATCTGATAGGTATGCAATTATCGCTTCTCTCAAAAATTTGTACAAAAAACGATGTTAATTATTTAATGAAATTGGAAATAAATTAAAGGCATTTCTTCATTAGGTAGCTATTTTTCAAAGTGCGTTTATTTAGTTTTCACTTACTAGTGGAGTGGAGGTGAGAGGGAGTATTGAAAAAAGGGGATTGTAAACCTCTGGGTAAGGACGTTCAACTATGGAGATTACAATAGTATCTTTGATGTACTATGAACATTGCAGTATGGCAGTCAGAAGTTGTAAGAGATAGTAGCATTTACTTAAGCCATTAGGTATCTGTCTGCGATCTTGTGGAGTTCTGTTAGTCTTTCTAGAAACGAAATTCAAAAACAACATACTGTGTAATACTAATTATAGTATAATAGCTAAGTTTCACTTATGGTCAATTACCGCGATGTGTTTGTGCGTCTCTTTTTGTTAAGCTTAGTTTATACAAATCTAGTGGAAACTCTCAGATGCATGCATTTTAAAATCCTGCCCTTTTTTTTGAAGTTCTCATGAATTTATAATAAACTTTTACAATAAATATTAATCGAAGTAAATAGTTTCGATTCCTAAATCAATTTCAAATGGCAACAACGTTATAAATGCGTACTTACCTCACTTTTTAAGGCACATTGCTCCTCTTTGCCCCCTCCTTCCTCCTGAGGGATTAATATGAGCCACTTGATATATTTTGATTGTTTTATAATAGCAACCCAAACTATCAAGTTATTTTCAAAGCGGTGGGGGGGGGGGTTGAAAACGTATTGTAATGTCAGGGGTGGATCTAGAGAAAAATCTTGGGGGAGGGGAACTGGACTAAGGGTGCCAATATGATTCGAGTGTAATGATGGGGGGTATGTAGATGATAATGCTTTCGTCAGGCTAGTTTGTTTGTGTGAATCTGGATGGTGCTCATGTAAAATGAAACCTCTTTGAAAGCCAATAATATTTTCCTATAGCAGTAAAATGTTTGTTAACAACAGACGCGAGCAGATTCTTTGATGAATAAATTACTATGTGTTCATTGAGACTTTCTGAATGAATAGACCAGACTAATTTTTATTATTTTTCTTTAGAGTTGGATAAAAAAATTCAATTAATGGGGAAACCTCTAATTTCTAAGAGTGGAAATACAACAGTTTTTATAAGAGGTAGAGAATTGTAAAGCAACCCCTTGATCCCCTCCAGCCTCATGTATCTGTTCCTGGCCTAAATTGCTTTTAATTCTTTCATTCATCTGATTTCAACCAAATTAGCTACATAGTAAAAATAAATACTTAATTATATACTGTTTAATTAGTCAAAAAACTAAAATCAAGGATTTTACGAGGGTGGAGGGGGTTTATTATTAGTCAAAATTTACCTTTCGATTTCCGGGTATTTTACCAAAATATCTGGAAATATCCTTCGATCCCCGTGTACATTCAGTCATCAGTCTTCGTCTCTTATCCATTCTATGCTCATGTCCAGATTTTCTATTTTTATCCATTTTGAACTTTTAGCTACAAGGCTACTTTTCAATATGTCATTGTGAATAGACAAATAGCTATAACTGTGTCACTACGTTTATTAAACGTGCTGAAGATACCAGTTTTATCTTCAACAGGTGTTTCCATTTCCGTGAAATAGGGGAAAGTTCCATGTTCTTAGAAAAATCTTTGCAGCATTCAAAGATTTTTATGCCAATTTTGCAGATAGATACTGAACCGGCTGAAGATAAATAATTTTTGTTCGTTTTAAGTTTCAACTTTGTTCTTTACATTCATAGGAAAGCTTTGCTTTTTGTTGTTAATTGGGTAAATCACCTACGAAAATTGACAAGTATACTTAATAAAAAGTAAGAAAAGAAAAAAGAACGGGATGCGAATGAGGGCGCCAGAAAATCTTGGGGAGGGGGGGCTAAGGCCCCCTTCCCCGACTGAAGTATTAAAACGTGACAAATCAATTGATTATCTTAAAATTTCTGTTTCCTGGTATGTTGATGTTCCTTCGGATAAAATTGATATTTTGTGGCACAACGTGGCAGAAAACTACACTTTGCTGTGGCATGATCTTTTTGTTGCTTAAAAAGGTCATCGCCTACCGGAAATTTATCAAAAACCACGGTAATTGCTGCAGCATTCATGTCATTATTAACTGGCGGCTTATAAAATCATGGACCTAACTTTAAAATTTATATCACACCTTAGTGCTGGAGGTGTGGAGTACTATAGTCAACTATTCAAGTAAAACAACCTAATTAAATTACGACTTGTACGGTTATGTCCTAACATGATTAGTATTTAAACCATCTAAAATTAATTGATGTTTGTAAGCCTCAGGTCTGAAAAGAATCATGTGATAATATACGACGGAAAACCCATTGTGTTTTTATACCTGTCATCTTAAAAGCTTTATTTATAGTAATTATCTAGAAATAGTAAACGATTTTATCCATACCAATAATAGTCCTAATGTCTTCGAAGATGTCCCTAGGTCTTCAAAAATATCCTTTTTTTTTCATTCAAAAATCGTGAGGCCCTTCCTAGTTATTTTTATTTCTGCATTAAAATTAATCGAAAAGACCCACAGCTTCCTCCCATATTTACAAGAAAAATACTTTTTTTAATGAAAAAATTGTCCTCCTCCCACATTTGCAAGCCGAAAATTTTCTTTCCTACTATAGGACCTAAAAACGCAAAATTGTATGATTATTTGAAAAATTTTGTTCATTTTACGAAAGACTAAATTTTCAATTATGGGCCTATCTACCTTTAGATTCGTCATGATAAATGTATGAAAATTTCCAGTGTGAGTCTGCTGACAAAATTAGGGCCCAATGAAGCGTTTTCTGATGCAATACTTGCTATGGGGGGAGGGGGGTCGCCCACTTTGGAATGACATTTCCACACAAGATTTTAGCTTAGTTTCATAACGACTTCGAGTTTTTTTTTTAAGAGCCGACTCAAAACCGCCTTTAGATTCACTAAACTGTTGTTGTATGTTGCATATTTTATAGTATTTCTTTTTGAATGGGCTGGGGTATTTGTTCTATAATAATGAAAACCCACATTTGCTTTGTACTAACTGTAGCAATGACGCCAAATTATTTTTTTTTAATTCAATTTTTATTTTTTGGGACTTAATTGAATTTTTCTGTTTTAGGTGATCATATACTTTATTGTTTCTATGGCTTGTGGTGGACTTAGCTGGCAAAATTGTTTGGCCTAGTTATCAACGTTACTTCATAATTATCACAGATTTTGTTTGCAGAGTTCAAGAATTGAGATTTATCGTTATGTTAGTTACTGCTATTTTAGTTTTTCTGCTCACTATTTACTTCCTTTTACGTTCACATATTAAATGGCTGACTTCACTACCGTAAATGATCTTTTCTTCAGTAGTAGACTCTTACTAGGAGGAAGTTGCTTAGGGTTGTTCCAACCGTTCACCATAGACATTAATCTGAAATATGAGAAGAGAGAATCTTGATGTCCAAGATGCCCCCAAAATTTTCTTTTTTTTTCTAAATATACCCAGATAAACTTAAAATTTTCAGCTCAGAAGCACCAAGTACAGTGAAAATGTAATATGATTGTTAGAATTGATTAAATGTAAACTCATGCAACCATGTACATTTTAAAAAACTAGGAGATATCGGGAATTCAGTTTTTAATGAAAATGACCTCTACGTGGTTGTAGGGGTTGCAAACTTAAAAAAAAAGAATGAAAAGTGGGTGAAAAAAACGGCTAAAACAAAAGTACAAAACAGCTTAAGAAGATATAGCTTTCTTTTGAAGGTTTAATCACCTTTTGGAATCACCAGATTGTGAAGATTCAAATTTTCACGGATGAAAAACGTTGTTACGTTCAGACAATTATTTTTGCTTATTTATTTTCACGGTATATCAACGAAAATATGGTACAGTCCTAAAAATTTTCTAGTTTAGACCTGTGGTGGTGCAAGGGATTTGATCTTGGTAAAACGGGATCCAGAGTTCGAACTCCGCTGCAGCAACTTACTGCGATGCTAACACAAGGACCTAATAGCCTAAGCGTCGGTTATCCAAAAGAAACAAACCTCCTATTTTTTAATCTCGGTTATCATGCATGAATAGACCCAAGATGCGTTAAGGAGCAAAGATACTTTTATCTTAATGTCCTTGGTATTTTAAGACAGGTACATATTAAAAAATCATCTTACTTACATTGAAATAAAAATTTAAGTAATAGGTCCGCAGATATAAGTAAAGCCCATGGACTCGAAACTCGTTTGATGGATAAACAATCATTTTCTACAGAAACAAAGAAGGGCATCCTTTTTAAAATTGTGTATCGATGAAGTCACCAAAATGGTCAGTTGCACCTGGAAAACTTACAGTAGTCGACATAGTTCGATCTTTTGGAAACAATTACAGGCTCACTTTTGAATGATTTTTTTTTGGCAAGATTTTGATGTATATGATACAACGCTTGAGTGGGCTGATGAGGTTCAAGGAAGTTGAACAGTCTCCAAGATTCTAGCTCCACAAAAAGTGACTTCAAGAACTACGTAAATGGAACCCCTATAACCATTATTCAACAGATTTTATTTAACTTGCCTGATTAGAGGCGTATCATATTAAAATCTTTTGTTTAGTAAAATTATAAGCAAACTTGTAATTCTATTTCGGTTTTATTATTACGCAAGTAACTACTATCACTTTCCCTGCTTAACCTGTATGGTTGACCTTGGTTGGTAGGCCAAAAAAAAAAAAAAAAAAAAGACGGCGGCGCCAGACGCGCACAACGTTGAAGGTCAGGACGATTATACTAAATTATAGTAGATAATAGAAGGATGGAGCGGTGTCTTACAAAGCAATTCTTTTTTGAGTTTGGAAGTGTTAATTCTTTACATTTTCTAGAGGACCATTTTATATATACATAAAAAAACATTAATGACAACCATAAAAGTTCTTATACATTTTGAAATGAACTTGAGTGTGTTTCAGGCAGTAACGTGACTACCGGTTGGGCTATCATCTATAAGAAAAAGCTAATGACTATTTCTAATTCAAAATTATAAATTTGTTAGAAATCTTGGACATTTTCATTTAAAAATAAATGCGGTGTCATCAAAATGACTTTTTTCGATAGTACTCATTCGGATCAACCCACTTTATCATTATTTTTATTATTTTGTGTTTCGAGGCATCAATCGGTTCTAAATGGTTAGTAAGACCCATTTCCTTAAGGGCTCCCCAGAGAAAAAATCCAACGGGTTAAATCAAAATTTCCAAAAGAACCAGTTAAAATCTGTATTTTTGGGTAATAATAATTTGAAATCCAAAAGTAGAGTGGAAACGATATTTTATGTTAGCTGAGTGGCAAGTGGTCCCTTCTTCTTAAAATCAGACATAAATGTGACTCTTCCATTGTTGGAAACAAAAATCGTCTGGTATAGCATGGTAAAGTCTGTTATTGACAGTAAAGGTGACCACTTACTGTAACTCTGTGCTGGGCCGAAAACCCAACTAAACTATTACCCGTTCATGATACATAGACTTTTTAACATTCATCTGTGGATTCTCCGGTCTACAAGTACGACGATTCTGCTTATTTATATAGGATCTGAGATAGAAACATTGTTAGATAGAAGCATCGACAAACATGATTTTCTGATATAAATGCACATCGAAAATGTCGTCACTGTAAGTATCGTAACTTTGTTGTCATTTTGTCATGTTATGCCAAAATTTCAAGCGCAACTTAATTTCTGTCCATATTTCAGATATACTTGGAAGTTCAAATTTCATACGGTGATGGTCCGCCTTTTGCATCGTGTTTTTGTAGTTTTAATGGAAGCAGAAAACAATATTTTCGAGATATCCACGTGTGCCGCTTTTTGTCAAGTAGTTAAACATGAAAAAGCGCAAAAAAACAGGGTTGTGATTAAAAAAGAATTTAGCTTGAATAATGCTTATGAAGCTCAACAGAAATTAGTTAAAGAAAGGTAAATTGAGAAGATAAATTATTTTCCCCCCGTTATTGGGAAGATGCATCATATTCAGGGAGTCTCCTCTTGACATATGAATTGCTAACCTTGGCACAGGGAAGGATCGCTTGAGAAGCAATCAAAGGAGGGAGAATGAAGTTCAGTTGCTAGTACCAGTAATCAAGATATAAGAGAAAAGCTATACTTTAAACAAAAATCCTTCAAAAATAAAATCACTAAATTCCCTAAGTAATAATTCTAAATTCCCTCAAAGGCTCAATAACAAGAAAAGGGATTGCGAAACAAGTTTCTAAACATTAAGCTATAAGAACATATTCGATCATATGAAAGATCGCTTGAGGAGCAACTAAAGGTGGGAGAATGCAGTTCAGTTGCTAGTACCAGTAATCAAAATATAAAAGAAAAGCTATAATTCACACACAAATTCAAATGGTAAGATAAGGGAATGTGAAACAAATTTCTAAACATTAAGCTATAAGAACATTCAAGCACGTACAATTAAAAATTATTCATAAAAAAGAAGAGAGAAGGGGTTCATTAAGTATAACGAACACAAAACCCAAATCAAGCAATGCGAGAATCTACAGATCCAGAAAGGTCATAAAAATATGCATATGTAACAAGTTACAGATTAAAGTTAACTTATAAAAAGTCCACTGCCAGACGTTTGAAGAGGCGAGAGGAAAGATAGGCCGTACCATAGCTGAAAGTGCATTCCGTAATATTGATATCACCAAGAGGCTAAAACTGGAACAAACGAATACGACGAGCTGTCAGATACACAAATAGGAGGCTGGAAAATAACAGGAAGTTCTCCCTGCCCCCGTGTAAAACCAAATGCAAGACCGTAAAATGAACGAAGGTTTAAGAGGTGTTCAACAGCAGATAGAGGTGTAAACTTTACAGTTGGTCAATTCATCTCGCTAAGCGACACTACACTCCGCGCATTCGACTGAGAAGACGATGTTACATGGGAAGGACAATACGAATTATATGACTGGATCAAGGTGAAGAAACGAAGCAGAGTTATAGATCCAGGTAACGTTTATTGGGCAAGGGGGGAAGGGGTCTATTTTGTGTTTTCAGTGCAAGACTAGTATTTAGATTTTTAAAGATAATAGAAAATATGTCAAGTCAGTTTATTTGATGCAGTTTTCCGGTTACATCTTCCATAATCTGCCAGGTAATATTTTTTTCAATCTTAAGTTTCAACTTTAGTCTTTACTTCCCTAAGAAAATCTTAAAGAATTTTTGCTTGTTTTTCGTTTTTAATGTGCAATAAACTTTACAAGAAAATTTCGTTTAACTAAGACAATGTAACTAAAGAAATTCATTAAGGGCATAAAGAGAAAGGGCAATAAATATAAGCTTTACTTCTGACATCTGTTAATTTTTTGTGCAAGATATGTACTACAGCTTACGAAATAAGTTTCAATTCCTAGCAATCTTGACTTTTAACGTATTTATGTGGAATACCTTAACCACTAATAGCTGACAAGTTATGGGCGACTCTCCCGTTTCTTTTGTGGAATGAGTGCTGCCTACCCAAACCAGTCTGAAACCGGTAGTGGTGGCTTCGGAATTCGGAAGAAGAAAAAAAAGAAATACGGAAGCTCTGTCTCAAAATATCACGCACGATGGTATCAATAGCCCAGCAGTGCTAGTTCTTTTTTTTTGAACGGGAGGGAGGTATTGGCTTTTGTGGCTGGAGTCTCAACTCATTTTTATGAATTTTCCAACATCAAATAAATCATATTAGCCCTGGAACAGAATGGTGAGAAGAAGAAAACAGTTGAGCGATTTTGGTTTGGCCACACTTTTAAAGTATAACCAAAGAATTTACGCCAACCTGTTTGAAAAGGATTATACTGGATTATAATTTGTGCTTTGAACGACTTTGATTTGACCGCACTTTTAAAGGATAACCAAAGAATTTACCCCAATCTGTTTGAAAAGGATTATACTGGATTATAATTTGTGCTTTGAACGACTTTGATTTGACCGCACTTTTAAAGGATAACCAAAGAATTTACGCCAACCTGTTTGAAAAGGATTATACTGGATTATAATTTGTGCTTTGAACGACTTTGATTTGACCGCACTTTTAAAGGATAACCAAAGAATTTACGCCAACCTGTTTGAAAAGGATTATACTGGATTATAATTTGTGCTTTGAACGACTTTGATTTGACCGCACTTTTAAAGGATAACCAAAGAATTTACCCCAATCTGTTTGAAAAGGATTATTATATGTGCCGAATATTGACACTGTTAAGTAAAAATATTGTAGGAACTACAGATCTGCCTCTTTCGTTTAATTTTTACAATTTATTTTTAAAGGATCACCGAAGAATCTACCCCATTCTGTTTGAAAAGAATTATACTGGTATATTATTTGTGCTGATTATTGACACAGTCAAGTAAAAATATTGAAGGATTTACAAATCTGCCTCTTTCGTTTATTTTGATACGAATGATCAGTTTTTAATTTAATTCTACCCATTAAGAAAATTCTAAAAGATTTGTTAGGCCGAAAATTTCCCTCGCACAGAACTCAACCAGTGTAAGTCGAATAGTCTACAAGTGAATGGACAGAAATAAAAAAGTTTTACGATTTAATCCACTCAAGCGAGATATAACGACCCCAGATGCTCTGTTTCCAATTGTTTCCTCTACAACAATCCTACGCGTAACATTTACAAGTGACTGCTCGTTTAAGCTGCATGTAGACAATATTGTGTACAAAGGTCACTACTCAATCCAGAATTTAACAATCATGCGCAGGTTAGGCTTCTCTGAACGTCAGCTCCTGCTAGCATATACAACCTACATCAGGTCTTTTCTCGGGTATTGCTGCTCCGTTGGGGTCCCCAAACCCAGAACACAGCTTACATGGCAGATGAACTAGAGCATGTTCACAAACGCACTACTAGGATAATACTTGGACCCAGTTTCAGCAGCTACGAAAGTGCCCTTGAGCTCTTGAATTTGCCCACCTTATTCGATCGAAGATATGAGCTAATAAAGAAATTCGGGAAATTACTATTACTGATTTGTAATACTTGTAATACTGATTACAAGTTGTAATACTGATTACAAGTTTTATTACTAATTTGTAATACTGACTGTTACTGATGACTAGGAAACCAGTCAAGTGCCTTACGAACAGATTTGCAAACTCCTTTGTACCGTATTTCGTAAGTGCATTTAATAAGTGAATTGAAAGTAGCACCATATTTTGTAAGTGTATCTAATTAGTGACCATTTTGTGATTGTAAAAGTAGCGTAATTTAGCGTTCACTTTTGAGTGCTACGATAGCTATTTCAATAAGCGAATACGAATACGAAACATCTTCAGCAAGTCCTTCAATAGGATAGCTAGCTTAACGAGCCAGACAAAAAGTGATCAAGTCCTTCAATAGGATAGCTAGCTTAACGAGCCAGACAAAAAGTGATCTGGAACTAACCAGTAACTTGTGAGTAAAGTAAAAGAAGGCAGCTTTGCACACAGTGCATAGCACAAGAAACATCTTCAGCAAGTCCTTCAATTGGGTAGCTAGCTATACTTGCTACTCAACAGCTACTCTTGAAAAGAATTATACTGGATTATTATTTGTGCTGATTATTGACACAGTCAAGTAAAAATATTGTAGGAAATACAAACTAGCCTCTTTCGTTTAATTCGTTTAAAAAGGATAACCGAAGAATTTACCCCATTCTGTTTGAAAAGATTTATACTGGATTATTATTTCTGATGATTATTGACACAGTCAAGTAAAACTATTGTAGGAGCCAACAATCTGCCTCTTTCGTTTATTTTGATAAGAATGATCATTTTTTAATTTAATTCTACCTATCAAGAAAATACTAAAGGATTTGTTAGGCCGAAAATTCCTCTTTCACGGGAACATCTTCAGCAAGTCCTTCAATAGGGTAGCTAGCTTTACGAGCCAGACAAAAAGGGATCGCTCTGGACCTTACCAGTAAACTGTGAGTAAAGTAAAAGAAGGCTTTGCGTACAGTGCATAGCACAAGTGCATACATTACAGTTACTTCCTTTGGATACTACATTCGTTTAAACATATCACAGTTTCTTTTATCAAGCGTTTCCCTTTCAAATCCAAAATCACTGTATATTCACATCTTAATGAAACAGAATTCGTCCTTAAACTAGATAGCAAAAGGATAAATGTATGTAATTATTGATATTAAATTCATCATGAGGACGACCTGGTCTTTCATTCCTGATGCTGTCTCATGTGTCGGATCAAATTAGATTTCTGAGCAAATCGTTTTACGCACCTTCCACATGCATATTGGTTTTCCTGATAATGAATTCTCATATGCTTATTCAAATCAGATCTCTGAGTAAAATTATTGTGACATATTTTGCATTCGTAAGGTTTTTCCCCATTGTGGAATTTCATATGGAGCGTCAAATGGCATTTGAAAGTATATGTCTTTTTACATATTTGGCATTCATATGGCTGATTGCCAATATGAGCCCTCATATGATAAGCCAAATTTTGCTGCAGAGAAAACCTCTTTTCGCATATGTCACATTCGTATAGTTTTTGCCCATTGTGAATTGCCATATGGCGACTCAAATCAGATTTGGAAAACCATATCTTGTGGCAAACACAACACTCGTATTCACCATTGTGGACTTTCATATGGCGAGTCAAGTTAAACTTGTTAGCAAATTTCTTTTGGCATATTTTGCATACATTCAGGTTTTCGTTAATGGGAAAACTGGAATGCCTCTTCAGATTTGGTTCATCGGGTAAGTGTGTTTCGGAAGAGGAGTCTTCATGCGGAGCCTCATTATTGCAGACTGGTTGACAATGATTAATTTCTGAAAAAAAGATAGCATATTTCAATTGTTTTGACGGTACGGTTAACAAAACCTTAGAAAGGTAAAGTTTAACCCAATAAACGAACTATTTTGAATAAACTAAAAATACAAATCAATATTACAAATACATTCCAGATTCTGATTTATTAACAGTGAATCCCACATCGCGATTAAAATCAATGATTTATCAATTAATAAATCATTAATTGTAATGATATATATTAATTAATAAACATTAATAGTAAATCATTAATTAAAATCAATAAATCATTAATTAATAATCATTAAATCAATTAATAAATCATAAATCATTTATCACTGATTTATGTTTGTAATACAATTCGTTCCAAACTTTACAAGAATCAGGCCCTGTCCAGATTTTAATGGTGATTCACGTTTATGAATAATTAATAATGTCTTATTTAGATCAAGATTATAAGCCTTGGTTGAATAAAAACTGATACAATTCTATAGGTAATAAATGTAGAATTCTATCAGTTTTATACTCCTATAGTAAATAAAAAAAAGTAATTTATTTTTCATGTACAAGAATTGTCAAATAAAATCAAAATAAAATACATTCTTTTACATTACTCTTTTACTTAATTGACATTCTTTGATTTTGCAACTGATTTACGGTTAAAATAAAAGACCTATCCAAAATGTCAAAAAATAAAAGACCTATCCAAAATGTTAAAATGTCAAAGAATATATTTTCGCTAGAGTTTTATTTGATGCAAACGAAAATAAAATCTGTTCGCTATTTTTGGTCTAGGAAGGGTCGGCTACCCTTCCCAGACCACACTGTTTTTCATTTTAAATTCTATCTACAGCATCTCGTAGTCTAAAAAGTATCATCATACTAAGTAATTTGTTACCCACAGAAACCAGGTTAATGCCTCTTTAATCACCACACTCACTCCTAACAACATTCTTATGGAGGGCAATCGCTAGGTATTTCCCCTTTTTCCAAAATCATATTCATAATCTTCAGCAACTTATGTCTAACCCCACAACCATCATGTTAAAAAAAAGCTCATTTACAACACTATCATCACCTGGGGCCTTATTATTTTTTTATTCCCTTAGTACTGTTACTAATCCTTCATCGCTAAGTACGCTAAGTAAACCTTCCTTCACATCCAAAGCGTCACAAACTTTTTCGGTTCTTTTCTGTATGTTTTCCAGTCACACTATCACAGTTTAGAACATTCTCAAAATGTTCTACCCATCTCTTTCAAATTTTTGCCTTATCACTAATTGTGGCTCCTTCCCATCTTTAACTGGGATAAGTCCAGATTGACTATTGACTACTCCTCTCAACATTCTCTCAGATTCATCTGAATGTCTTTTGTCTTTTTGGACACTTGAGGTCAAACAGACCCACCTTTCTCAATAGCAAATACTATATTTTCTATTTGTTATTGTTATAACATATATAACAGTATATTTAATGTTACTGTTAATGTTTCAACGCCCCTACGATTTTCCAGTGATCCGCTGGTGCTGGAGAAAAAAGAAAGAAAAAAAGAAACGTCCTGATATCTTTTTCGAAATTCCCGAAAATTTATTCCGTAATTAATTTTGTTGTTGAGAAGAAAATAAATAGCAGCTACCAACAAATTGGTTTGCTATTTGAAGGATTTTTTCAATCGATACTTTTTCCAAAACTTTTTTTATTCCTCACAATGGGACTGGGAAGGGAAGCATTCAAGAGAGGGATTTTACACACCAAATAAAATGTTTTGGATCGTAGAGATTTCAGTGGTAGATCTTTTATAGTCTCGAGCCTTTAGACACCACAAATCATACTACAATCCCATTTTGGTGACATAAGTCATTTTATGAAGACGTTGTCAATACCAAATAATGAAAGTCACCTAAATATGAATATTAGCTTTCAAATAACGCAAAACAGCTCTCTACGATGTTCTAGTTCGCCATTATAACTGGAGAAAAAAGGGGGGAAAAGAAGACTTATCAGCATTTTAAGCTCTTTTTAAAAATTCCCATAAAGTTTATTTCCGCAATAAACTCTTACTATTAAGAAAAATCTAAATAATAGCTATCATTCCTGAATCAGTATTAATTTAAAGTTGTTTTTTTTTAGACGTCTTTGTAAGCTTTGGACTACTATGGACCGTGGTTTTCTCTGTACTAAGTTGTAACTATTGCTACACTATAGTAGCAATAGATTAAGTGTCATGAGACTCAAGTGTGTTCGGGCCGAAAAGCTTTGCTATTGCCAGATATATAAGATAAAAGGATAAATTCTAGATTTTCAGAGGGGAAGGGGAGGAATAGTTTAGTATTCAAGAAACATAAAAAAAATTACATGAGGACAAACTATTGAATGAAGACCATTTCATTCGAGTCAACTTTTATAACTTACAACAAAATGGGCTGAAGTGTGTTTTTTAGTTCTATTATTGATTTGAGGAGGGTTGAGCTGAATAGGGCTTATTTGAATGGGGGTTGAGTTTTACAGAGTTGGGTTAAATGGAGGTTGAGTTGCATGACAACTGAGCTAAATGAGAGCTGAATTGCGCAAAGACTGAGTTAAACTAGGGCTGAGTTGCACAAGAACCGCCTTTAGAAGGTTTGAGTGGGGGGGAGAGGAAACCTGCTCCTGCTGGTAGTAGTTTTCATCGTTTTTAAGTTTAACCTAATAATTCGTCATGTTTTGTACGTCTTTCAGGTTTTACTTATTCAACTTAATTAGTAATTTTTACCCTCACGTTTGATACCGCTAAATATTTTAATTTCTGTTGATTTTGGGTCCCATTAAATCATAGATAGTTTTTTTTTTTGTTACTTTACCCTTGAATTATCGTTGAACTTTATTTCTCCACGTCAAAGGATTTCATAGGACTCTTTACTTGCCTTTGAAAAACCCATTTTTCCGATGTATTTTTTTTTTAATTATCTCCGATTTATGATTAATGGTTCCTTAGAAGGGTTTTCGACCCATACCGTTGCGACTCCTCTCAGTAAACTTTTCCTATAAAGTAGCTCTAGAAAGTGGATAGACCTAATTTTTTGGTACAGCTTACTGTTTGAAATACGGCCAGTAAGACAGGTGCCCAAAACAGTCCGTAGATAATTCCTTAGGAAAAAACGGTTCCATTGCAACTGAACCACCGTGTAACTGAACACCATGCAGCTGAACCACCGCGCAACTGAACCTATGCAACTGAACAACAGGATTAACTGAGCGCGATTTATGATTCCTTAGTCGGGTTTTCAACCCATAACCGTTGCGACTCCTCTCAGTAAACTTTTCGAGATCCTTTTGAATGATCTCCAGCCACAATACACCTAAAGACAATTTGGCTTCAAACGAAGAACTAGCAGTATTGAGGCACTTAGTGTAGTAGCAAATGCTCTTTCATTATGTTATATGTCCGGTTGGTTCCCTTACAAACTTTGCAATGCTTCTTAAAAGTGGCAAACGAGGCTTGAACTCGAACCTCATTCGAACACTCAGCGATCCTAATTTATGACCATTCATCGGCCTGAAACTTCCAACAGAAAAAAAAATGTATTCCACTCATTTTAGGGGAAAAGCCTCATGGCAGTCTTAAAGGTTCCGGCAAGGTACACTTTTCATTGCCTGATTTTTTGAACATCTGTGTTTTAGAGGCTGACGATACGTCCTTCTTCCTTGATACTGGAACCTACAAATCTGTCATCAGTGTCTTTCGCGGACGGTATACTGAATCTCAGTTGTAAGCTGTAGAAAAAAGTGAAGTTTTGGGCGTCTTTTAGGACAAATACCTGAAGACTGGGCTAGAAGTTACCTCGAAGAAGTCTAAAATTGGTCTGTTCTATTCGAACTGCTAACTTGTCCCGCTCCTAGAACTTGGAAGCTTAATAGGTCAACTTGCTGATCTCCTAATATATTTGGGCCATTCCATCGGATCCTACTAACGACAGGCGAGGTCCCCTCTTACTGAGTATCTTAACCATCAATTTTTGGAACCTTGTATCTCTCCTATCACATGCCTATTTCCTTCTAGTAATCATTTACCAATTAGCCTTGACAATGCAGTATCTTACATATCAGTTCATTTCAGAAAATCGTCACAAAAACCGACCAATTAAAAATCTGCTCGTTGTTCGTTGTTTCTCCTTTTCGCAACTACCTGACCCACAAATAACTGATATCTACATTCGTTGTATAGAAACATCAATAGTTAAAAAAGTCTAAATAGTAGACTTTGTGTAACCTATCTCTCAAGTTAATGCAAAATATGGAAAAAAGCAACTGAAAACGAATTTAACCAACTTCTAGACAAGTGATTTTTATTGATTTAATGCCATGGAGGATTCGCTGTCCATTTATTAGTATTAACAGATATTAGCCTAAAAAGATGTCAAAAGCCAATTTCTTTCAAAATACTTAATACCATAATGTCTTAGCGTTATACCCTATGCACTAAAATAACTAAGAGAATAACATTATCTTGTACTTTAACGAATGAATACGAGAATATATTCCCTATTTTTCATCGTTCTCTAATAAATATAAGTCGCTTAAAATTATTAGCAATAAAAATAACTTACAAATCCCGCCCTAGGACTCTGACTATTGTCAATATTGGGTTTCTAATTCAAAAATAAAAATGAGAGCAAAAAGAATATGATAAGGAAGATCGTTACCATCAACACTTGGTCCAATCATTAAAGATTGCTCAGACACAGCCTGAGGCTGTTGGATTACAACATCCAATTCAGTTTTGAAACCAGATATGCGATCTGTGGCAGAAGAGTTGGGTCCACACTCCAAAACGGAATCTTTGACATTTTGGCCAGCATCCTCAGATGACAATGGATCCTTGTCATCTACATCTAAAAGAATACTAGCAATTATATTCAAATGGCCTATACCCTTATGACGCTCGGCATAATCAGTTAAAATTTCTTCAAATTACTAAAAAAAGGACTAACTTTTGAATTATTTTACAAACCCAAATGCTAGTGCTAGTGAAATCCAAAACGCGTTTAGTAGTGGGTTTTACTCAGTTTATTAATATTCATACGTCGTATATCTAATGGGAAAAAAAAATGATTGAAAGCAAAGGATAGAATCAACCCTTAAAAACACATAAAAACATAGAAAAAAAATCTTGAAAGAAATGTCTATTTTCTTCTTTAGTTTTGCCATTGCAAGCCAGTTCGGCTTTAGACCTTTCATTCCTAAAGACGTATACATAGAATTACAAATACAGAATATATATATATATATATATATATATATATATATATATATATATATATATATATATATATATATATATATATATATATATATATATATATATATATATATATATATATATATATATATATATATATATATATATATATATAATGACAAAAAAATCACCAATGAAACAGCACAAACACAGGAATAAACACACACCATAAATTTTTTTTATCCATATAAACAAAAAAGAAAGACATAAGGAGAAAGGAAGACTGTTGTCCTACTTTAGTAATTAATATAGATCAGTACTTGAATGAGGCCTTAACCCTACTCATCCATCCAATTACATAGGTCAAACAGTATAACCATACACAATCAACCGTAAAGAATAATCTACGGACAGGCAGTCGTGTCGTAAAAGTCGTCATATACCAAATATTAACAAGAGATAATAGCCCATATGGCACTTGTGACGAGGCCGGAAGAGCCGAGAGCTCATATGGTATGAGCTCTAGCAAATATCTAAGAATCAATATATTGATTCAAAAGGAAAATCGGAGGCGGAGTAACGGTCGGGATTTAAAATAAAGGCTCTGAGTCACGAGGTCCTTCTAAATATTAAAATTCATTAAGATCCGATCACCCACTTGTAAGTTATAAATACCTAATTTGTCCTCTGCCTTCAGTCCTCCAGATGGTCAAAACGGGGAAAACAACTTTATCAAGTCAATTTCTGCAGCTCCCATACTCCTACCAATTTCCATCGTCCAAGCACGCCCAGAAGCACCAAACTCGCCAAAGCACTGAACCCCACCTTTAAACTCCCCCAAAGAGAGTGGATCCAGTACGGTTACGTCAACCACGTATCTTCGACATTTGCTTATTCTACCCATCAAGTTTCATCCCGATTTCTCTACTCTAAGCGTTGTCCAAAATTTCTGGTTTCCCCCTCCAACTCCCCCGAATGTCCAAATTTCATTAAGATCTGGTCACCCGTTCTTGGGTTAAAAATTCCTCATTTTTTTTTATTTTTCCAAATCAAAGATTTGCTCCTCCAAAGTGAACAGATCCGTTCCAATTATGTCAATCACGTATCTATAACTCGTGCTTATTCTTCCCATCAAGTTTCATCCCGATCTCTCCACTTTAAGCGTTTTCCAAGATTTCTCTATCCCCCTCCAACCCCCTATGGCCCCCGGATCCGATTCAAATTGAAAATGGAGCATCAGAGACATATGATCCTTCTGTATATCAAGTTTCATTAAGATCCGATCACTCATTCGTATGATAAATATACCTCAATTTTCACGTTTTCCAAGAATTCCGGTTTCCGCCCATAACTCCCCCCAATGTCACCGGATCTGGTCGGAATTTAAAATAAGAGCTCTAAAGCACAAGATCCTTCTAAATATCAAATTTCATTAAGATCTGATCACCCGTTCGTAAGTTACAAATACCTCATTTTTTCTAATTTTTCCGAATTACCCCCCCCCCCCAACTCCACCAAAGAGGGCGGATCTAGTCCGGTTATGTCAGTCACAAATCTTGGATATGTTTTTACTACTTCCACTAAGTTTTATTCTAATCTCTCTGCTTTAAGTGTATTTCAAGATTTCCGCCCTCCCCCCAATGACGCTGGATTGGGTCGGGATTCAAAATGAGAGATCTGAGTTGCGAGGTCCTTCTAAATGTGAAATTGCACTAAGATACGATCACTCCTTCGTAATTAAAAAAAACTCATATTTTCTAATTTTTCAGAATTAACCCTCCTCCCCAACTTCTCAAATAGAGCGGATCCGTTACAGTTATGTCAGTCAAGTATCTAAAACTTCTGATTATTTTTCTCAACAAGTTTTATTCCAATCCCTCCAATCTAAGCGTTTTCCAAGATTTTAGGTTCCCCCTTCTACTCCCCCCAATGTCACCGGATCTGGTCGGGATTTAAAATAAGAGTTCTGAGACACGATATCCTTCTAAACATAAAATTTTATTAAGATCCCATTAACCGTTCGTAAGTTAAAAATACTTCATTTTTTCTATTTTTCTGAATTAACCAACCCCCCACTCCTCCCTCCAGATGGTCAAATTGGAAAAACGACTATTTCTAATTTAATCTGGTCCGATCCCTGATACGCCTGCCAAATTGTTGTCGCAATTACCACTAATCTAAACCTATCCCAATTAAACCCCTGCCTGAAGCCTATCAAACACTACGTTTAACCTAAATGCACCATTGAAAACAGCGTCTTCGTAAATCCACTGACTAAACGTTTGCAGCCCCGTCACCTTGAAAAACGCTTTTTAATATTGGTAGTGGTTTTTATGTGTTTTATTTTTTTCTTTGTTTCTTTTTTGCTGATGGCGCCTCGTTTTATACAGGCAAAATATCTGCGTTGTTTTCGGTTTTGAATCTTTTCTCTACTGAATAGAGAATTTTGAAATAAATTTCTTGTCCCATATTGAACTAGTAATCTTATCCATTTGCAGACCATAATCTTCCACAAGCCATAATTTATTACAAACAACATCACAAGAGCACTCAAGTTTCAGAACCATACTTGACTATACTCATCAATGTTGTTCCCAATGCTCTAATCTAACCTCGACAATCTTCTAAAGATCTAATCTTGGTTGTTCCGATCATCGAGCTTGATTCAGCTTTTGACTATTCCACTTTTAACGTCTTCACTGCCCACACCGTCTTTACTAATGATACTACCAAGGAAACTGAATCTGTCCATCAGATCAATATTTTGGTTACCAAACGTCACCTTTTTCTCTGCACTTATTCCTAGCCTTAGCAACTCAGTCGTTTTAACATTAATTTTCAAACCATTTCTTGCACCCTGAAACCCCAAAAATTCTTTCATTTTGCTAACATAAGCATAATCTAAGTCTACGAGAGTTTTACTTCCCCAATTGATTCCGTGTTCTCCCATTGCCCTTGCAGTGCTCTTTAGGACAAAGTCTATCCAAATGATCCGTGCACACGAGGATAGGACACAGCCCTGCTTAACTACTGTTTTAATACAAACTAGCTATCAACCTTATTTCCTACATGAATTACTATCCAATTGGATAGCTGAAGATATGCATCTAATCGATCTTCTCGTTACTAGACACCATATCTTCGTCATCATTTATTCTGAATCCAAGCAACGTAGTCTTCTTAACATTAATTTTCAACCTAGTCCTGCACTCAGCACCCTTAAAACCTAAAAAAAAAATCATTCATTTTCTTTTTTTATCAAAGACCTTCAAATAATCATAATCAGCATAGTCTAACTCTAAGAAGGTTAAACTTTCTTATTTGATTCCATGCTCTCCAAACTTTTCAATTTTCCTTAGGCAAAATTCACCAAAATGATCCAAATAAATTGGGATAGAGCACAGCCCTACTAACTTCTGATTCAATCCAAAACCAGCTACTGGCCTCATTTCCGATTTTAATCTCGCTTGTTCACAATCCATAAAACCCAGGACTAAAGGAGTCAGATTACCTGTCCTTTTCACACTCTTATTCTATTAAGACTTTATCTATAGCATATCTAAGTAAAAAGATACCATCATACTAAATAATTTGCTTCCTACGAAAACCAAGCTAATGTCTCTATAGTTACCACATTCACTCCTACCACCTTTCTTATAGAGGGTTTTAATTGGAGTTTTCCTTAAATCGCTAGGCAATTCCTTTTTTTAAATCCTATTCAGCCTTTGGTAATTTTATTTCTGACTTCACAGAGACCACATTAAATTATTAACCTCACTATCTAGTATCAACACCTATGGCATTACTATCTTTTAATCCTTTTAGTGTGTGTCTAATATTTCCTAGCAATATAAATCTTCCTTCAATTCCTTAGAAGGAAGGAATTGAAGGAATCCTTCCTCCCATTCTTTTTTATTTCATTTTCTGTATCTTTATCACAGTTTAGAACATTCTCAAAATATTTAGCCCGTTTCTCATTAACACTTTCTTAATCATTAATAGGGAAACCGCCACTATTTTTAACTGAGACTAGTCAAGATTCACTATTCCTCTAAATTTCTTAACATGCCAATGTAATATTTTACTAAATGACGTCTGGCCACATATTCACATATTTTCTCCATGGTCTCCGCTTCACACCTCCTTAATTCAGATTTTAATGCTTTCTCTAAGTTCCTTCTATTTCTATTATTATCAAATGATCAATCATTCAAATATTTTTTATATCAACCCTTCCTCTTCTCTAATATATTTAAAGTGTTTTTATTCCTATCTATGTTTATTAGTTTCCTTCCTATGACACAACCTGCTGCTTCACAATTTTCCTATAATCATTCCATTCATCTTCTGCACTGCCAAATTTCAGACTCTCTAGCTTAATATTCAACTATACCCGGAAAGTTTCTCGCATTCTTATTCTACAGTCATACCAATATCATAAAACTTGGAATGTCGATAACCTTCCTAAATTTTAGCTATAAATTAACCTTAAATAATGACGAACACCAAACTGCCATTCCATAATACAAATACAGAAGAGAATAATGAAGACTTTTTTTCCCCCAAGATAGTGAATCAACAAAACCTATTTGAATATTTCGGCCCTATATCTAAGGGCCGTCTTCAGCAAAGAAAATAATAAACAATAGCGCACTTACAATAAAAGTTCATGGTTAAAAATCCATTTTTTTTTAAATAGCCTAGGCATCATTACTTCTTAACGAAAAGTTCAGCCAAGACTGTGAGATAAAAGCTAATATTTTACAAGCTAAAAAGGTTCATTCATTTCACTAACTGTATTTATTAAAAATTGGAATAATTTCTTATTGCGATGTTTGCCTTCTCTGCAGCTAATCTTGTAGTTCTTTTGGGATTGGGCTTGTTTTTATTGGTTCCTATTTTTGTTTTATTTTGAATTAGATTATTTTCTATAATCAATTTTGTATACATAGGGTTGAGTGTGTATTCACCCAAGTCTCTATTTGTCAGTGAAAATGTCAATACAATAGTTGTTTTTTAACGTTGCAACATTAAAGTTGCAATTTTCGTGTTATATAAATCTTAGAATTATTAAAACCTCAGGAAAAGCAAAGCCTCAGACAGCAAGAAGTCCCTGAGACGTCCAGTTGAATGGATGTTTTATGGGATCCTGGGCCTATCTTGGCCAAAAAAAGGCTTCCCACCTTTGGAAAGCCGAGTGTGAAGTTGAAATTCTGCACAGGTAATCTCGAGCCTATTACGTCTAACTCACTATATATTCACGCATAAAAAACTATTTTGGCCTCAGGAAGAGTAATGGGTACCAACTAATGCAGGACAGGAACTAATTCATCTTTTCAAGTCTACACAGAGGTCTTAAGCCGGCTTAGAGATGAGCAGCAAGAAGTTCCAAGGACCTCCAGTTGGATGGAGGCTTCGTGGAAATCTAGGCCCATCTAGGTCACTCACAACAAGGTTTTCGACTTGGCGAAGCTCTTCTATCAACAAGAGCCGAAATTCTGCACAGAAAATTTCAAGTCTATTACCTCAGACTCGTTATATATTCATGCCAACAAATATTGTACTACTATGGGGAGGCAGCACATAAGAGATAACATGGCTAGGAAGAGGTTTTTCAGCCAAAAATGCCCACCAAACCGTAATGCGAACGAATAAATTACTGCAATAGGCCTACTTTAAAAATTATGGGCAACAAGTCGTAGGTTACCTTTTTAGATGATTAATGTCAGAAATTTATTTTCTGCACAACATTTCCACAATCAGAAATGGAAAAATGTACGTTTCAAAATTGTATTATAAAATATTTAAAAAAAAGGACTGCAGCTCTATTTTCATTAGATGTCCTTTCTACTTCCTATTCTGGTAAACAACTCAGAAAATTCTTGTGTGTATTACAGGTGATGAAACTCTACATGGACAACTTTGCTGACCCTAGCTGTCCTAAAGCAAAAAGTCAGATTCAGAGTCGTGCACTTAAAGAAGCTTAGTTAAAAAAGAGCATAAAACACTCAGGCATTTATGGATTCACTTTTTACAACAGTATACCGTATCCGTAAAAAACAATGCCATGGACAACAGCTGACATTTCAGCTGCTGTCATATATAACAGCTGTTGTCCTTAGTGTCAGGTGTTATCTAAAACAGAATACAGCTTTTAAAATGAGAATTAGGAGACACCAACCTTGATCACTATACACGGCTGGGTCTGATTGATGATAATCACACTCAATGAAATTGGACGAAGAAGGGTCTTTATGACCATCTTGGTGACAATGGGATAAAAGGGAATCTTCAGTCCATGAGATCTCAGTTTTGACTTCTGAAAAACAATTGCATATATCATAACAGCTTCCGTCAGCTGCCGCTCGAAATTTCGAAAGTTTTATTCTGGACATAATTTCCTGTTTTCTTGAACAAAATTAAATTAAGAGGAATTTTTTGAAAAAAGCTATCATTGCTAGCATTAAAATTAAACTAAAAATCACGAAAATATTTATTCCAGGGAATAGTTTTTTCGTAAGTTTATTTAGTATTGTGATTCTTCAGTTGATGATATTAAAAGAAAATTAAAACAAAATGTTCAAAATGGGTGTAGTTTTCAGTAAAGATGAACTATAGCCTTGAGAAAGTTTGAGGGGGGATAGCCCCCATTTTATTTTATAGGCTTTTTTTTAATAAACATATACCAAATAAAGAAACATGCATGTCTCTCAGTCAAAGATTATCATAACATGAGGTTCACAGATTCACTTCTTTCAAACCCTAACATTTAAACCTTACTTTGTTGTGATTTTACTTTTAGCTTAAATTGAAATACCCTAACAATTGAAAAAGTTGTTGCAGATTTGTTGCATATATATATATATATATATATATATATATATATATATATATATATATATATATATATATATATATATATATTATATATATATATATATATATATATATATATATATATATATATATATATTATATATATATATATATATATATATATATATATATATATATATATATATATATATATATATATATATATATATATACATATATATATATATTTCTTCAAATGATCATTTGTACTTTATAAAAGAAAAGCCTTTGCACAGTAACCTAAAGAATCTTTTTAATCCAACTTCATTTAGCCTAAATTTGAGTTTGATTTTCATCAACTGGGTTCACCTATAGTTGATGACAAGGGTATGTGCCATGAAATATAGTGTTCTAGCATTAACTATAATTCAGGGCATGGTTTGTCAAAACCTAATTTATTGTTGTTCACTAAAATTCCCACTAAGTAGGTGGAAAGATATGTTCAGTGAATTAAATTTGATCTTTATGAAATTTTACTTACTGACGATTATTGTGGTTTGCTAGGAATGCTAGAAATTGCTAGGAACCTGCCCTAGGAATGACGCATGGACGGATAATAGATAAGCATATCTATTAACAAATCAACCAACATCATTTTTATACAATCCTAATAAGGGGGGATTAATGCCAGAATTGCCTCTGACTCAATTGGACTATCTGTCTTGGCTTTTTCTACAATTACCCATGACTTGATGCCCCCAACTATTCCAATTTAATTCAAAAATCAATTAAAAACAACGGAAACTATTACTTTTACTATCTCTCAGTTTTTTGGTTTCTCAGAATTCTTCCGAAAAAGGTTTTGATTCTTCAAAATTTCCTCAAGAATGAACGATTTTTTTGTGTTAACTAAGCATTGTATACATTAGACTCTAAACTAAAATTTTTTTTACATCTATCTTTTTCACCTCCATATCTGTTATTTTTGTTCTTCAGTGCCTCCTTTGTGAATGGACTATCCCTTGGGCTATCTGTTGAAGTAATTTGCACAGTCACTGTGCAATGTTACCACTTGCAGTACTGTTATTTTTCTTATTTTGTACTAACTGAGCTGGTAATTATGGACTATCCCTTGGGCTATCTGTAGAAGCTGGTAATTAAGGAATATCCCTTGGGCTATCTGTTGAAGTAATTTGCACGGTCACTGTGCAATGTTACCACTTGCAGTACTGTTATTTTTCTTATTTTGTACTAACTGAGCTGGTAATTATGGACTATCCCTTGGGCTATCTGTAGAAGCTGGTAATCAAGGAATATCCCTTGGGCTATCTGTAGAAGTAATTTGCACGGTCACTGTGCAATCTTACCACTTGCAGTACTGTTATTTTTCTTATTTTGTACTAACTGAGCTGGTAATTATGGAGTATCCCTTGGGCTATCTGTAGAAGCTGGTAATCAAGGAATATCCCTTGGGCTATCTGTAGAAGTAATTTGCACGGTCACTGTGCAATCTTACCACTTGCAGTACTGTTATTTTTCTTATTTTGTACTAACTGAGCTGGTAATTATGGAGTATCCCTTGGGCTATCTGTAGAAGCTGGTAATCAAGGAATATCCCTTGGGCTATCTGTAGAAGTAATTTGCACGGTCACTGTGCAATCTTACCACTTGCAGTACTGTTATTTTTCTTATTTTGTACTAACTGAGCTGGTAATTATGGAGTATCCCTTGGGCTATCTGTAGAAGCTGGTAATCAAGGAATATCCCTTGGGCTATCTGTAGAAGTAATTTGCACGGTCACTGTGCAATCTTACCACTTGCAGTACTGTTATTTTTCTTATTTTGTACTAACTGAGCTGGTAATTATGGAGTATCCCTTGGGCTATCTGTAGAAGCTGGTAATCAAGGAATATCCCTTGGGCTATCTGTAGAAGTAATTTGCACGGTCACTGTGCAATCTTACCACTTGCAGTACTGTTATTTTTCTTATTTTGTACTAACTGAGCTGGTAATTATGGAGTATCCCTTGGGCTATCTGTAGAAGCTGGTAATCAAGGAATATCCCTTGGGCTATCTGTAGAAGTAATTTGCACGGTCACTGTGCAATCTTACCACTTGCAGTACTGTTATTTTTCTTATTTTGTACTAACTGAGCTGGTAATTATGGAGTATCCCTTGGGCTATCTGTAGAAGCTGGTAATCAAGGAATATCCCTTGGGCTATCTGTAGAAGTAATTTGCACGGTCACTGTGCAAGTGTTAACCACTTGCAGTACTGTTATTTTTCTTATTTTGTACTAACTTAGCTGGTAATTATGGACTATCCCTTGGGCTATCTGTAGAAGCTGGTAATTAAGGAATATCCCTTGGGCTATCTGTTGAAGTAATTTGCACGGTCACTGTGCAATGTTACCACTTGCAGTACTGTTATTTTTCTTATTTTGTACTAACTGAGCTGGTAATTATGGACTATCCCTTGGGCTATCTGTAGAAGCTGGTAATCAAGGAATATCCCTTGGGCTATCTGTAGAAGTAATCTGCACGGTCACTGTGCAGTGTTAACACTTGCAGTACTTTTGTTTTTCTTATATTGTACTAACTGAGCTGGTAATTATGGACTATCCCTTGGGCTATCTGTAGAATCTGGTAATCAATGAATATCCCTTGGGCTATCTGTAGAAGTAATTTGCACGGTCACAATGCAATGTCACCACTTGCAGTACTGTTATTTTTCTTATTTTGTACTAACTGAGCTGGTAATTATGGACTATCCCTTGGGCTATCTGTAGAAGCTGGTAATTAAGGAATATCCCTTGGGCTATCTGTTGAAGTAATTTGCACGGTCACTGTGCAATGTTACCACTTGCAGTACTGTTATTTTTCTTATTTTGTACTAACTGAGCTGGTAATTATGGAGTATCCCTTGGCTATCTGTAGAAGCTGGTAATCAAGGAATATCCCTTGGGCTATCTGTAGAAGTAATTTGCACGGTCACTGTGCAATCTTACCACTTGCAGTACTGTTATTTTTCTTATTTTGTACTAACTGAGCTGGTAATTATGGAGTATCCCTTGGGCTATCTGTAGAAGCTGGTAATCAAGGAATATCCCTTGGGCTATCTGTAGAAGTAATTTGCACGGTCACTGTGCAGTGTTAACACTTGCAGTACTTTTGTTTTTCTTATATTGTACTAACTGAGCTGGTAATTATGGACTATCCCTTGGGCTATCTGTAGAAGCTGGTAATCAAGGAATATCCCTTGGGCTATCTGTAGAAGTAATTTGCACGGTCACTGTGCAGTGTTAACACTTGCAGTACTTTTGTTTTTCTTATATTGTACTAACTGAGCTGGTAATTATGGACTATCCCTTGGGCTATCTGTAGAATCTGGTAATCAATGAATATCCCTTGGGCTATCTGTAGAAGTAATTTGCACGGTCACAATGCAATGTCACCACTTGCAGTACTGTTATTTTTCTTATTTTGTACTAACTGAGCTGGTAATTATGGACTATCCCTTGGGCTATCTGTAGAAGGCTGGTAATCAAGGAATATCCCTTGGGCTATCTGTAGAAGTAATTTCCACGGTCACTGTGCAATCTTACCACTTGCAGTACTGTTATTTTTCTTATTTTGTACTAACTGAGCTGGTAATTATGGAGTATCCCTTGGGCTATCTGTAGAAGCTGGTAATCAAGGAATATCCCTTGGGCTATCTGTAGAAGTAATCTGCACGGTCACTGTGCAATGTTAACCACTTGCAGTACTGTTATTTTTCTTATTTTGTACTAACTGAGCTGGTAATTATGGACTATACCTTGGGCTATCTGTAGAATCTGGTAATCAATGAATATCCCTTGGGCTATCTGTTGAAGTAATTTGCACGGTCACTGTGCAATGTTACCACTTGCAGTACTGTTATTTTTCTTATTTTGTACTAACTGAGCTGGTAATTATGGACTATCCCTTGGGCTATCTGTAGAAGCTGGTAATTAAGGAATATCCCTTGGGCTATCTGTTGAAGTAATTTGCACGGTCACTGTGCAATGTTACCACTTGCAGTACTGTTATTTTCTTATTTTGTACTAACTGAGCTGGTAATTAAGGAATATCCCTTGGGCTATCTGTTGAAGTAATTTGCACAGTCACTGTGCAATGTTACCACTTGCAGTACTGTTATTTTTCTTATTTTGTACTAACTGAGCTGGTAATTATGGACTATCCCTTGGACTATCTGTAGAAGTAATTTGCACGGTCACTGTGCAATGTTACCACTTGCAGTATTGTTATTTTTCTTATTTTGTACTAACTGAGCTGGTAATTATGGACTATCCCTTGGGCTATCTGTAGAAGCTGGTAATTAAGGAATATCCCTTGGGCTATCTGTTGAAGTAATTTGCACGGTCACTGTGCAATCTTACCACTTGCAGTACTGTTATTTTTCTTATTTTGTACTAACTGAGCTGGTAATTATGGAGTATCCCTTGGGCTATCTGTAGAAGCTGGTAATCAAGGAATATCCCTTGGGCTATCTGTAGAAGTAATTTGCACGGTCACTGTGCAGTGTTAACACTTGCAGTACTTTTGTTTTTCTTATATTGTACTAACTGAGCTGGTAATTATAAACTATCCCTTGGGCTATCTGTAGAAGCTGGTAATCAAGGAATATCCCTTGGGCTATCTGTAGAAGTAATTTGCACGGTCACTGTGCAGTGTTAACACTTGCAGTACTTTTGTTTTTCTTATATTGTACTAACTGAGCTGGTAATTATGGAGTATCCCTTGGGCTATCTGTAGAAGCTGGTAATCAAGGAATATCCCTTGGGCTATCTGTAGAAGTAATTTGCACGGTCACTGTGCAATCTTACCACTTGCAGTACTGTTATTTTTCTTATTTTGTACTAACTGAGCTGGTAATTATGGAGTATCCCTTGGGCTATCTGTAGAAGCTGGCAATCAAGGAATATCCCTTGGGCTATCTGTAGAAGTAATTTGCACGGTCACTTGCAGTGTTAACACTTGCAGTACTTTTGTTTTTCTTATATTTTACTAACTGAGCTGGTAATTATGGAGTATCCCTTGGGCTATCTGTAGAAGCTGGTAGTCAAGGAATATCCCTTGGGCTATCTGTAGAAGTAATTTGCACGGTCACTGTGCAATCTTACCACTTGCAGTACTGTTATTTTTCTTATTTTGTACTAACTGAGCTGGTAATTATGGAGTATCCCTTGGGCTATCTGTAGAAGCTGGTAATTAAGGACTATCCCTTGGGCTATCTGTTGAAGTAATTTGCACAGTCACTGTGCAATGTTACCACTTGCAGTACTGCTATTTTTCTTATTTTGTACTAACTGAGCTGGTAATTAATGAGTATCCCTTGGGCTATCTGTAGAAGTAATTTGCACGGTCACTGTGCAATCTTACCACTTGCAGTACTGTTATTTTTCTTATTTTGTACTAACTGAGCTGGTAATTATGGACTATCCCTTGGACTATCTGTAGAAGTAATTTGCACGGTCACTGTGCAATGTTACCACTTGCAGTAATGTTATTTTTCTTATTTTGTACTAACTGAGCTGGTAATTATGGAGTATCCCTTGGGCTATCTGTAGAAGCTGGTAATCAAGGAATATCCCTTGGGCTATCTGTAGAAGTAATTTGCATGGTCACTGTGCAATCTTACCACTTGCAGTACAGTTATTTTTCTTATTTTGTACTAACTGAGCTGGTAACTATGGAGTATCCCTTGGGCTATCTGTAGAAGTAATCTGCACGGTCACTGTGCAGTGTTAACACTTGCAGTACTTTTGTTTTTCTTATATTGTACTAACTGAGCTGGTAATTATGGACTATCCCTTGGGCTATCTGTAGAAGCTGGTAATTAAGGAATATCCCTTGGGCTATCTGTTGAAGTAATTTGCACGGTCACTGTGCAATGTTACCACTTGCAGTATTGTTATTTTTCTTATTTTGTACTAACTTAGCTGGTAATTATGGACTATCTCTTGGGCTATCTGTAGAAGCTGGTAATCAAGGAATATCCCTTGGGCTATCTGTAGAAGTAATTTGCACGGTCACTGTGCAATCTTACCACTTGCAGTACTGTTATTTTTCCTATTTTGTACTAACTGAGCTGGTAATTAAGGAATATCCCTTGGGCTATCTGTTGAAGTAATTTGCACAGTCACTGTGCAATGTTACCACTTGCAGTACTGTTATTTTTCTTATTTTGTACTAACTGAGCTGGTAATTATGGACTATCCCTTGGACTATCTGTAGAAGTAATTTGCACGGTCACTGTGCAATGTTACCACTTGCAGTAATGTTATTTTTCTTATTTTGTACTAACTGAGCTGGTAATTATGGAGTATCCCTTGGGCTATCTGTAGAAGCTGGTAATCAAGGAATATCCCTTGGGCTATCTGTAGAAGTAATTTGCACGGTCACTGTGCAATCTTACCACTTGCAGTACTGTTATTTTTCTTATTTTGTACTAACTGAGCTGGTAATTATGGAGTATCCCTTGGGCTATCTGTAGAAGCTGGTAATCAAGGAATATCCCTTGGGCTATCTGTAGAAGTAATTTGCACGGTCACTGTGCAGTGTTAACACTTGCAGTACTTTTGTTTTTCTTATATTGTACTAACTGAGCTGGTAATTATGGACTATCCCTTGGGCTATCTGTAGAAGCTGGTAATCAAGGAATATCCCTTGGGCTATCTGTAGAAGTAATTTGCACGGTCACTGTGCAGTGTTAACACTTGCAGTACTTTTGTTTTTCTTATATTGAACTAACTGAGCTGGTAATTATGGAGTATCCCTTGGGCTATCTGTAGAAGCTGGTAATCAAGGAATATCCCTTGGGCTATCTGTAGAAGTAATTTGCACGGTCACTGTGCAATCTTACCACTTGCAGTACTGTTATTTTTCTTATTTTGTACTAACTGAGCTGGTAATTATGGAGTATCCCTTGGTCTATCTGTAGAAGCTGGTAATCAAGGAATATCCCTGGGGCTATTTGTAGAAGTAATTTGCACGGTCACTGTGCAGTGTTAACACTTGCAGTACTTTTGTTTTTCTTATATTGTACTAACTGAGCTGGTAATTATGGACTATCCCTTGGGCTATCTGTAGAAGTAATTTGCACGGTCACTGTGCAATGTCACCACTTGCAGTACTGTTATTTTTCTTATTTTGTACTAACTGAGCTGGTAATTATGGACTATCTCTTGGGCTATCTGTAGAAGCTGGTAATTAAGGAATATCCCTTGGGCTATCTGTTGAAGTAATTTGCACGGTCACTGTGCAATCTTACCACTTGCAGTACTGTTATTTTTCCTATTTTGTACTAACTGAGCTGGTAATTATGGACTATCCCTTGGACTATCTGTAGAAGTAATTTGCACAGTCACTGTGCAATGTTACCACTTGCAGTACTGTTATTTTTCTTATTTTGTACTAACTGAGCTGGTAATTATGGACTATCCCTTGGACTATCTGTAGAAGTAATTTGCACGGTCACTGTGCAATGTTACCACTTGCAGTAATGTTATTTTTCTTATTTTGTACTAACTGAGCTGGTAATTATGGAGTATCCCTTGGGCTATCTGTAGAAGCTGGTAATCAAGGAATATCCCTTGGGCTATCTGTAGAAGTAATTTGCACGGTCACTGTGCAATCTTACCACTTGCAGTACTGTTATTTTTCTTATTTTGTACTAACTGAGCTGGTAATTATGGAGTATCCCTTGGGCTATCTGTAGAAGCTGGTAATCAAGGAATATCCCTTGGGCTATCTGTAGAAGTAATTTGCACGGTCACTGTGCAGTGTTAACACTTGCAGTACTTTTGTTTTTCTTATATTGTACTAACTGAGCTGGTAATTATGGACTATCCCTTGGGCTATCTGTAGAAGCTGGTAATCAAGGAATATCCCTTGGGCTATCTGTAGAAGTAATTTGCACGGTCACTGTGCAGTGTTAACACTTGCAGTACTTTTGTTTTTCTTATATTGAACTAACTGAGCTGGTAATTATGGAGTATCCCTTGGGCTATCTGTAGAAGCTGGTAATCAAGGAATATCCCTTGGGCTATCTGTAGAAGTAATTTGCACGGTCACTGTGCAATCTTACCACTTGCAGTACTGTTATTTTTCTTATTTTGTACTAACTGAGCTGGTAATTATGGAGTATCCCTTGGTCTATCTGTAGAAGCTGGTAATCAAGGAATATCCCTGGGGCTATTTGTAGAAGTAATTTGCACGGTCACTGTGCAGTGTTAACACTTGCAGTACTTTTGTTTTTCTTATATTGTACTAACTGAGCTGGTAATTATGGACTATCCCTTGGGCTATCTGTAGAAGCTGGTAATTAAGGAATATCCCTTGGGCTATCTGTTGAAGTAATTTGCACGGTCACTGTGCAATGTTACCACTTGCAGTACTGTTATTTTTCTTATTTTGTACTAACTGAGCTGGTAATTATGGAGTATCCCTTGGACTATCTGTAGAAGTAATTTGCACGGTCACTGTGCAATGTTACCACTTGCAGTAATGTTATTTTTCTTATTTTGTACTAACTGAGCTGGTAATTATGGACTATCCCTTGGACTATCTGTAGAAGTAATTTGCACGGTCACTGTGCAATGTTACCACTTGCAGTAATGTTATTTTTCTTATTTTGTACTAACTGAGCTGGTAATTATGGAGTATCCCTTGGGCTATCTGTAGAAGCTGGTAATCAAGGAATATCCCTTGGGCTATCTGTAGAAGTAATTTGCATGGTCACTGTGCAATCTTACCACTTGCAGTACTGTTATTTTTCTTATTTTGTACTAACTGAGCTGGTAATTATGGAGTATCCCTAGGGCTATCTGCAGAAGCTGGTAATCAAGGAATATCCCTTGGGCTATCTGTAGAAGTAATTTGCACTGTCACTGTGCAATCTTACCACTTGCAGTACTGTTATTTTTCTTATTTTGTACTAACTGAGCTGGTAATTATGGAGTATCCCTTGGGCTATCTGTAGAAGTAATTTGCACGGTCACTGTGCAATGTTACTACTTGCAGTACTGTTATTTTCTTATTTTGTACTAACTGAGCTGGTAATTAATGAATATCCCTTGGGCTATCTGTTGAAGTAATTTGCACGGTCACTGTGCAATCTTACCACTTGCAGTACTGTTATTTTTCTTATTTTGTACTAACTGAGCTGGTAATTAAGGACTATCCCTTGGGCTATCTGTTGAAGTAATTTGCACGGTCACTGTGCAATGTTACCACTTGCAGTACTGTTATTTTTCTTATTTTGTACTAACTGAGCTGGTAATTATGGACTATCCCTTGGACTATCTGTAGAAGTAATTTGCACGGTCACTGTGCAATGTTACCACTTGCAGTAATGTTATTTTTCTTATTTTGTACTAACTGAGCTGGTAATTATGGAGTATCCCTTGGGCTATCTGTAGAAGCTGGTAATCAAGGAATATCCCTTGGGCTATCTGTAGAAGTAATTTGCACGGTCACTGTGCAGTGTTAACACTTGCAGTACTTTTGTTTTTCTTATATTGTACTAACTGAGCTGGTAATTATGGACTATCCCTTGGGCTATCTGTAGAAGCTGGTAATTAAGGACTATCCCTTGGGCTATCTGTTGAAGTAATTTGCACGGTCACTGTGCAATCTAACCACTTGCAGTACTGTTATTTTTCTTATTTTGTACTAACTGAGCTGGTAATTATGGACTATCCCTTGGACTATCTGTAGAAGTAATTTGCACAGTCACTGTGCAATGTTACCACTTGCAGTAATGTTATTTTTCTTATTTTGTACTAACTGAGCTGGTAATTATGGACTATCCCTTGGACTATCTGTAGAAGTAATTTGCACGGTCACTGTGCAATGTTACCACTTGCAGTAATGTTATTTTTCTTATTTTGTACTAACTGAGCTGGTAATTATGGACTATCCCTTGGACTATCTGTAGAAGTAATTTGCACGGTCACTGTGCAATGTTACCACTTGCAGTAATGTTATTTTTCTTATTTTGTACTAACTGAGCTGGTAATTATGGAGTATCCCTTGGGCTATCTGTAGAAGCTGGTAATCAAGGAATATCCCTTGGGCTATCTGTAGAAGTAATTTGCACTGTCACTGTGCAATCTTACCACTTGCACAACTGTTATTTTTCTTATTTTGTACTAACTGAGCTGGTAATTATGGAGTATCCCTTGGGCTATCTGTAGAAGCTGGTAATCAAGGAATATCCCTTGGGCTATCTGTAGAAGTAATTTGCACGGTCACTGTGCAATGTTACCACTTGCAATAATGTTATTTTTCTTATTTTGTACTAACTGAGCTGGTAATTATGGAGTATCCCTTGGGCTATCTGTAGAAGCTGGTAATCAAGGAATATCCCTTGGGCTATCTGTAGAAGTAATTTGCACTGTCACTGTGCAATCTTACCACTTGCAGAACTGTTATTTTTCTTATTTTGTACTAACTGAGCTGGTAATTATGGAGTATCCCTTGGGCTATCTGTAGAAGCTGGTAATCAAGGAATATCCCTTGGGCTATCTGTAGAAGTAATTTGCACGGTCACTGTGCAGTGTTAACACTTGCAGTACTTTTGTTTTTCTTATATTGTACTAACTGAGCTGGTAATTATGGACTATCCCTTGGGCTATCTGTAGAAGCTGGTAATCAAGGAATATCCCTTGGGCTATCTGTAGAAGTAATTTGCACGGTCACTGTGCAGTGTTAACACTTGCAGTACTTTTGTTTTTCTTATATTGTACTAACTGAGCTGGTAATTATGGACTATCCCTTGGACTATCTGTAGAAGTAATTTGCACGGTCACTGTGCAATGTTACCACTTGCAGTAATGTTATTTTTCTTATTTTGAACTAACTGAGCTGGTAATTATGGAGTATCCCTTGGGCTATCTGTAGAAGCTGGTAATCAAGGAATATCCCTTGGGCTATCTGTAGAAGTAATTTGCACGGTCACTGTGCAGTGTTAACACTTGCAGTACTTTTGTTTTTCTTATATTGTACTAACTGAGCTGGTAATTATGGACTATCCCTTGGACTATCTGTAGAAGTAATTTGCACGGTCACTGTGCAATGTTACCACTTGCAGTAATGTTATTTTTCTTATTTTGAACTAACTGAGCTGGTAATTATGGAGTATCCCTTGGGCTATCTGTAGAAGCTGGTAATCAAGGAATATCCCTTGGGCTATCTGTAGAAGTAATTTGCACTGTCACTGTGCAATCTTACCACTTGCAGAACTGTTATTTTTCTTATTTTGTACTAACTGAGCTGGTAATTATGGAGTATCCCTTGGGCTATCTGTAGAAGCTGGTAATCAAGGAATATCCCTTGGGCTATCTGTAGAAGTAATTTGCACGGTCACTGTGCAGTGTTAACACTTGCAGTACTTTTGTTTTTCTTATATTGTACTAACTGAGCTGGTAATTATGGACTATCCCTTGGGCTATCTGTAGAAGCTGGTAATCAAGGTATATCCCTTGGGCTATCTGTAGAAGTAATTTGCACGGTCACTGTGCAGTGTTAACACTTGCAGTACTTTTGTTTTTCTTGTATTGTACTAACTGAGCTGGTAATTATGGAGTATCCCTTGGGCTATCTGTAGAAGCTGGTAATCAAGGAATATCCCTTGGGCTATCTGTAGAAGAAATTTGCACGGTCACTGTGCAATCTTACCACTTGCAGTACTGTTATTTTTCTTATTTTGTACTAACTGAGCTGGTAATTATGGAGTATCCCTTGGGCTATCTGTAGAAGCTGGTAATCAAGGAATATCTCTTGGGCTATCTGTAGAAGTAATTTGCACGGTCACTGTGCAGTGTTAACACTTGCAGTACTTTTGTTGTTCTTATATTGTACTAACTGAGCTGGTAATTATGGACTATCCCTTGGGCTATCTGTAGAAGCTGGTAATCAAGGAATATCCCTTGGGCTATCTGTAGAAGTAATTTGCACGGTCACTGTGCAGTGTTAACACTTGCAGTACTTTTGTTTTTCTTGTATTGTACTAACTGAGCTGGTAATTATGGAGTATCCCTTGGGCTATCTGTAGAAGCTGGTAATCAAGGAATATCCCTTGGGCTATCTGTAGAAGAAATTTGCACGGTCACTGTGCAATCTTACCACTTGCAGTACTGTTATTTGTCTTATTTTGTACTAACTGAGCTGGTAATTATGGAGTATCCCTTGGGCTATCTGTAGAAGCTGGTAATCAAGGAATATCCCTTGGGCTATCTGTAGAAGTAATTTGCACGGTCACTGTGCAATCTTACCACTTGCAGTACTGTTAATTTTCTTATTTTGTACTAACTGAGCTGGTAATTATGGACTATCCCTTGGGCTATCTGTAGAAGCTGATAATCAAGGAATATCCCTTGGGCTATCTGTAGAAGTAACTTGCACAGTCACTGTGCAATGTCACCACTTGCAGTAATGTTAGTTTTCTTATTTTGTACTAACTGAGCTGGTAATTATGGACTATCCCTTGGGCTATCTGTAGAAGCTGATAATCAAGGAATATCCCTTGGGCTATCTGTAGAAGTAACTTGCACAGTCACTGTGCAATGTCACCACTTGCAGTAATGTTAGTTTTCTTATTTTGTACTAACTGAGCTGGTAATTATGGACTATCCCTTGGGCTATCTGTAGAAGCTGATAATCAAGGAATATCCCTTGGGCTATCTGTAGAAGTAACTTGCACAGTCACTGTGCAATGTCACCACTTGCAGTAATGTTATTTTTCTTATTTTGTACTAACTGAGCTGGTAATTATGGACTATCCCTTGGACTATCTGTAGAAGTAATTTGCACGGTCACTGTGCAATGTTACCACTTGCAGTAATGTTATTTTTCTTATTTTGTACTAACTGAGCTGGTAATTATGGAGTATCCCTTGGGCTATCTGTAGAAGCTGGTAATCAAGGAATATCCCTTGGGCTATCTGTAGAAGTAATTTGCACGGTCACTGTGCAATGTCACCACTTGCAGTACTGTTAATTTTCTTATTTTGTACTAACTGAGCTGGTAATTATGGACTATCCCTTGGGCTATCTGTAGAAGCTGATAATCAAGGAATATCCCTTGGGCTATCTGTAGAAGTAACTTGCACAGTCACTGTGCAATGTCACCACTTGCAGTAATGTTAGTTTTCTTATTTTGTACTAACTGAGCTGGTAATTATGGACTCTCTCTTGGGCTATCTGTAGAAGCTGGTAATCAAGGAATATCCCTTGGGCTATCTGTAGAAGTAACTTGCACAGTCACTGTGCAATGTCACCACTTGCAGTACTGTTATTTTTCTTATTTTGTACTAACTGAGCTGGTAATTATGGACTCTCTCTTGGGCTATCTGTAGAAGCTGGTAATATATATATATATATATATATATATATATATATATATATATATATATATATATATATATATATATATATATACATATATATATATATATATACTTGGCACAATATCATAATTTCTTGTCATTTTGATTCAGATCCTATTTTTGTACTTATCGAATCTACAAAACTATTGAACTTACCCTTCTTAATATTTGCAAAAAAAATAAGAGACTCTTCAGTCATTTATCAGAATTTTGAGGTAGCTTCAGAAGTTTTTCTCCAAATAAATGTAGAGTTACTTCCAACAAATCATCAAAATAGCTTGATCAGCAGCAAATTTCAACGTACTCAGACAGGAGTAGCAGCAAAAGATCCCTGAGGGAGAGTAAAATAGATGACTCAGACTGTGTCATAAATTATATAAATTACATAAGAGAATACAGTTTACACTTAGTTCTTAAAATGGGGTAAAATTAACGATGTTTTTTTGGTTTCTTTCTTCTAAAAATGAAGTTTTGTTTCCTAAAGTTACACAAATTGCTCAAGGAGTTTCCTTATTCAAAAGTTCCATTAAGTATAAATCTCTAAATTATAATTATGATGGCATATATCTCCCTCGTAGTTCCTATGCTAATCTAGCGTGTTTCTTTTCTTCTTTTTTTTTTCATTCCTGCACTTGGTGCATAGTTATCAACTAAATTTATGTCTCTTTTTTATGCTGAGGTCAAAAACACCTTTATGGAAAATTGGATATGTGTTTCTTTTTTAGAGACTTATTAATCCAGTTAAAATAATGGTTAATTCTGAGACAATCCCATTACTTCCATAGGGACAAGATACACTTATTATGCCCTTTTCCGAATATATAGTAATTATTTCACTTACAAGTCAAATTTTAAGCCTTTATATGAATTGTGTTTTCAGGCACTGGGTTTGAAGCGTGTTTTGAGCGGGTTTGACAAAAATCGTTTTCAGGTTCTCCTTATTTTATTATTTACTAGCTCTCTCAAAATGTTTGGTAACAACCTAGAAGGAATTTTGTTTTCCCAATTTTTCTTTTTTTCATTTATCAGTGTTGATCATCCCTAGAAAAGGGTTTACTAACCCTTGAAAGAGTAATAAAAGTCCTCCCTCCTTCAAACAACCACGACAAAATATACAGTAAAGTGTAATCACTGATGATTTTCCAATATATTATCTGGCCCCAAAAATTATAAGTTGACAATTTATTATTGCAAAAAACTAAAATTGTTGACAAGATAGTGACAGTGAAATGGTAGTTCACTAGGAATAGGTTGGCTCCATAAGCTATGTCAACTTCCTGAATTTTAGTAGATGTTAAGTCAAGTCACCCTACCTGTATATATAGTCAAAAATGTTTCTTGGATGACAGTAGCTGGTACATTATTTTAAGTAGCTGGCAGTAACTGGTACATGACAGTAGCTGGTACATGGTAGGATGACAGTAGCTGGTACATTATTCCTAGTTCACTAGGAATAGGTTGGCTCCATAAGCTATGTCAACTTCCTGAATTTTAGTAGATGTTAAGTCAAGTCACCCTACCTGTATATATAGTCAAAAATGTTTCTTGGATGACAGTAGCTGGTACATTATTTTATAGCCACACTGCCTCTAGTGAATTCAGGGCTTCAGCAGAGTCATCAAGTTCTGATAATCCAGACCTTGAATTCTATCCTGAGACGATATTTGTAACCTCTTATGTCTACTTCTTCTCTTTTTCTAATGATTAAAAGATTGTACAGAGGATTTAATTTGGGGGGCATTAAATGGCTTTTGTTAATTAAGGTTTAAACAAGCTTTAATTTTATTCCAGGTTTTAAAAACACGATTTCCTTGATCTGAACAGAATTTCGCAAACATTTAAGGGTCTTTCCAAGGTCATTGCACTATTTCCGAAATTCGTAAAAACACGTAATAAATCAAGACTTAGCAAATTTATGTTGTAGCTAACAAAAAATATTTTCGCTTTATTTGTGCTGTACATCAATTTACAAATACATTTGATATATGTTCACCTTGGCATGTTATATTTGAGCTTCTTTTTAATGCTTTTATTGTATTGTTATCTGTTATTATATTGTTGTTGTATTGTTTTTATATACTATGTATTGTTATTTTATTGTATTGTTTGCAATGTGCTTATGCTGGTTGTGTTGTTTTGCTAATTAGTTGGCTTCAATAAATTGATCCAATTAATTGTCTTTCCTCTAATATAACATTTATGTTTTTCACAAAAGTTTGTCCGTGTACTTAGACGGTTAGGGTGAAATTCTAGATGATAGACTTTTTGTTATCTATGACATTAGTTGAGTGACTTGAGTACAACTGAAGGGAACGAACCCAGGGAAAAAAACGAACTCAGACCAAGTAAAAAGAAAAAAGGAAGTACTTTTAGTAATGATTAAATAAAAAAAAAACAAGTTTTTTTAAATGAAAGTAAGGAGCGACATTAAAACTTAAAACGAACAGAAATTACTCCGTTTATGAAAGGGGCTTTTCCTCCTCGACACCCCGCTCCTTGCGCTAAAGTTTTTTATTGTTTTAAAAAGTAGAGTTGCGAGAAAGAATCAAACTTTAGCGCAAGGAGCGGGGTGTCGAGGAGGAAAAGCCCCTTTCATATACGGAGTAATTTCTGTTCGTTTTAAGTTTTAATGTCGCTCCTTACTTTCATTTAAAAAAACTTGTTTTTTTTTTATTTAATTTCTGAAAGTTTTTGAATTAATGCATGTCTGATTTTGGCTCTCCGTACATAAATTACTAAAATGAAATTTGCATATTAATTCTTTTTTTGGCTAAATGGCTTTCTCTTAGTTTTGATCAGACGATTTTGAGAAATAAGGGGTGGGGAAGGAGGTCTAGTTGCCTTCCAATTTTTCGGTTACTCAAAAAGGCAACTAGATCTTTTAATTTTTAACGAACGTTTTTATTAGTAAAAAAAAACGTAACTTAAGAATTAACTTACGTAACAAACGTACATAACTTACGTAACTTACGTTACGTTTTATCCCAATTCTTTAAGAATGACCCCTGAATCAGAAAGGCCGTAGAATAAATAGTTCAAATTATTTTAAAAATTTTTAGCATAAAGAGCGAAGTATTTATCTCCTCCTAAATACCTCGCTCTTTATGCTAAAGCATTTTTAGAACCCTTCATATGCGTAATAATCTCTGTTCGTTTTAAGTTTTGATGCTTCTCCTTACTTTCAATTGAAAAAACTTTTTCATGTTTATATTTTCATTGTTTTTTTTTATAGTAATGCTAGAAAGTCCTGCGCCCTTTTCATTGAATTTCTCTTCCCCCATGAAATACTCCTCCAAGGAAAGATCCTCCCATATAGCCCCCTCCCCTGAACCCCACACCCAAACCCAAAAAATCCCCCTGATAACATCAGTACACTTCCCAGTAACCATTACTGTATGTAAACATTGGTCAAAGTTTGTAACTTGCAGCCCCTCCCCCAGGTACTGTGGGGGGTAAGTCATCCCCAAAGACATAGTTATTATGGTTTTCGACTATGCGGAACAAAATGGCTATCTCAAAATTTTGATCCGTTGACTTTGGGAAAAAAATGAGCGTGGGAGGGGGCCTAGGTGCCCTCCAATTTTTTTGGTCACTTAAAAAGGGCACTAGAACTTTTCATTTCCGTTAGAATGAGCCCTCTTGCAAAACTCTAGGACCACTTGGTCGATACGATGACCCCTGGGGAAAAAAAAAAAAACAAAACAAAAAAACAAATAAACACGCACCCGTGATTTGTCTTCTGGCAAAAAATACGAAATTCCACATTTTTGTAGATTGGACCTTGGAATTTTTTCTATAGGGTTCTCTGATACGCTGAATGCGATGGTGTAATTTTCGTTAAGATCCTATGACTTTTAGGGGGTGTTACCCCCTATTTTCCAAAATAAGGCAAATTTTCTCAGGCTCGTAACTTTTGATGACAAAGACTAAATTTGATGAAACTTATATATTTAAAATCAGCATAAAAATCCGATTCTTTTGATATATCTTTTAGTATCGAAATTCCGTTTTTTAGAGTTTCGTTTACTATTGAGCCGGGTCGCTCCTTACTAACAGTTCGTTACCACGAACTGTTTGATATAAATAAGAAGTTTCGGATTTTTACAGTTGTTTCAGGATTTTCATAGTGTTTCCATTCGAGAAAAGTAATTCAGAACTAGTAGACTACTTATTAGGGTCCATTTAAGGGTTTTAATTAAGTTTACAAGTGAAATAATTATTATATTTGGAAAGAACATCCAAAAAAGAATTGAGCAGTGTGTCCACCTCATTTACTTATTATTTATTTATTTATCTAATTGAAAATCCATCTACAAGAACTTGAAAAGAACAGAGCATAAATGGAAAAAAAGGAAAAGAAGACAGTACAAAAAAAAAAACATTTACACTAGCAGAACAATGAAAATAGTAACATACCATAGCCTAATGTAAGACAAATATCATCAAAACCAATAAAAATTAAATAAGAACTCCAAATTATATATAGAGCAAGAGTAAATGCCTAAGCAAACACAGGCTAGCTAATATATAAACCAATAAATGATCTAAAAGTTGGCTTTCCATATATCTCAAAGGAAATTGGAAACAGAATACTGACAAAAGAAGAACAAAACCAATTAGTATATAATACAAAAATCAAACAAAGTGAAAGCAAATACAAAAATACAGCATTAACATGTTCATGCATAAATGACTCACAAATAAGTCTTTGCAAAAAACACAAATCACAATTATTATTATATATATATGTATATATATATATATATATATATATATATATATATATATATATATATATATATATATATATATATATATATAGCCCAAGGCCATAGCCTGATAGCTCAAGCAAGCAATAGCCTGAGAGATAGTTAGTAAAGGTTAAGCAATTTTATACTTTTGAACTCATAGAGTATTTCTATACCAAGTTGGTTTAGTTTAGAAGTTTATCTATCATTCAATATAATACAATACAAAATACAATTCAAAATGGATTTACAATACACTTATTCCCATTCAAAAGGCTCCATGGCTAGGGATACAAGGGGGATACAAAATGGTGAATATAATAAATATTTTGCAAAATGGAAAAACAACAAACAGACTTCAGATTGGTATGATTTTGTGAATTTTCCAGGATAGGACAATAAATAAGACATGAGGGAGTGTCACTGCATTATAAAGAGTAATGAGTAGATAATGGCTAAATTGGATTTTGCATATAATAGCAGAGACATAAGATGCTAAAATTTAACAATTAAGATGGTCAATGAAAAGTCACCTCATGTATTGACAAGAGGACCCAATAGGTAGGCTCCAATACACTAAATGATTGGTAAACGTACGAGCTGAGCTTCCTAGTTCTATTAGCAGGGGAGGTAAGTATTTCTAATTTAACAAAACAATTTTTGGATTTGTTCAAATTAAACTGAAGCCCACCCTTGCAGTATTTATTTTAAAGGATACTTGAAGTTTATTTTAATTTATTATGAATTATTTAATGTATAATTTAATAAATTAATTTAATAATTAATAATTTATAAATAATAATTTAATTTATTATTATTATTCCTTAAAGTTCTTTAATTTATTTTGAAGTTTCACTGATTTGCTGCAGCATGCAACTGAGATTCGAGAAGTCATCCATGTAACATGAAGGACAGATTGATAGATTCTAATACCAAGCAAGAAGGACATTGGTCATAAGCCTCCAGAATATAGCTGTTGAAAAGAACAGTCAAGAAGCTTGGGCCTTGTTGAACACCCTTTAAGACAGATGTGAGCTTTCTCTAAGGAACAGAAGGCATGCTCCTGAGCATGCAAATCATATATCTGGTTCAAACCATTCTTGCCAGTTTTAAAAAGTGGCCTATTGTAGAGTGTAAGCCTATAAGTGAATCAAATGCATATGTAACATCATTACCAGCAATAAGCAAACTTTCACCCATTAATTTCATGCCAATATGTGTGTTTGCTACTATAGTAAGTGCATTAGCACAACCAGTTCTTTGTTTAAATCCCAGTTAGAGTGGAGGTGTATACCAAACTGCTTGCAGCTCATCTTGAAAAAGAAGCTCAAGAACAGTGACGTGACTGAACAGAGATAGCTCAAGAACAGTGATAGTTGCAACAGTGACGGGATGAAAAGAGTAACATTGGGCATCAGCTTTTTCTTTCTTAGGAATCAGAGTGAGATCTCCAATACAGAATGTTGAAGGCACAGTAGACTACAAGAATATCATCTGCATCAAAAGTGTGAGGTGTTGAATGAAAAAAAGGACTGTCATCCTTTAGTTTCATGGCTCCCATGTAGTCATGTAATTGGGGCGGTTTTTACTGTCTTGGAAAGTAGTCAAGCGGGTGAATGAAACTCTAAGGGATGTATCCAGGACCTCAATGATCACCTGGAAAAATACTTTGAAGCACTGGCCTCTACTTCATCTCCCTTTAGAGCCCACTCGCTTATACGACTTTTAACAATATTTGTGTTACAAAAGTGAAACCTTGCAAAACAGATGTCTTTTAAGAGAAAAACATCGTGGTTTTAGGAAGGGTAGAGGATGTGTTGATCAGATTTTCACTCTTAGATATACTGAGAAGTGCCAGAGTCATTAAACAACTTTAGTCCTCAGTTTTATGAATTATGAGCAAATGTTTGATTTAGCTGATAGAAGAGCTTTAGCAAAAGTCTTATCCTTGAATAGTATACCAGACAAATACCTTGAAGACAATTAGTGCTATGTACTTGAATAACATTGGAGCAGTCAAGATAAGAAATGATGTTAGTAGGTGGTTTTGTATACAATCAGGTGTCAAGCAAGGTTGAGTTGTATCCCTATTCATATGAATCATTTTGATAGACTTTGTTCTAAGAAACACAGCAAACACAATAGGAGAGCATGGAATCAAATGGGGAGGAAAAACTCTCCTGGAGATTATGTCAATAATTTCAGCATCTTAGATGAAAGTGTTAGCAATCAAAAGAACTTTTAAAGCTTTTGTGAATTCACGGTATAAGAACATGTTTAAAAATTAATGTTAAAAAGACTAAGTCACTAAGGCTAGGAATAAGTAAAGGTCACATTGGGTAACAAGAAGATTGATCAGGTGGACAGCTTGATTTAGGCTACCAAGGCAATATTATTAGTAAAGATTATGGGTACAGCAAAGATTTAGTAAAATTCTAGCTTAGCTATTTTTCCCTATCTTGGAAAGGGGTTAGGTTGAGAAAATGGAGCTTTCAGGGAAGGGTCTACAGACTGAAATAAAATATTTCACATAAGTATCTACCTTAACTCAATCTCCCTCTACAGGAAGTGACCTTTGATGACATTTAGAAATCTTTGTGTCATAAAAGTGAAACCTTGCAAAATAGATCTTCTGCTTAAAGAAGTACAACAAAATTAATTTCGGCTTCATAACTTTGCTCAATCCCACTTTATGTGGTTTCAGAGATATGCAAATACATTTCCTAAATTTAAACTTTACATGGCTTAAAATTCCACTCAAATAACAGGAATTACATTTTCAGAACTAAAACCAGAGAAAAAGAGAGGAATAACTAAAATTAAGGTAAAATGTTTTTTGTCAAAATTTCAATAGGTATAGACATGTCAAGTAGGCAAATTTCTAAGAGTTAGAAATCAGAAGAGGTTAATATAGTAGCTTGCGAATACCTTCCCAGAGTATGTGTTTGGTCTTGGATTCATTACTGAAAGTTTCATTTTCCTATCCTAACCCCTTTCCAAGATAGCAACAAGTAGCTAAACTAAAACCTTTAAAAAAATTTTAAAGTAGAGTAGCCACAGCCCAGGGTGTTTTTCACAGTTGCAAATAAGTTTGGAAGAATAGAAAACAAAAGTCTGTAAAACAAGATTAGAATGTTGGAAGCTATAGTGATGACAGTAGTCAAGCATGGTTTTGGAGCTCAGGCCTGAGAAGGTGCCTGGAATTATTTTAAATTGCAGATGAGCAAAGTAGCACGACTGGTGCTAGGCAATTGAAGTTTTCCAAATAAATTGTGGCTAACTAATTAAACGCTGCAGGTCATAGAGCAATGACAGAGGGCAAGACTCCTTGGAGACCCGGCCACTTATCATAGGCTAATGGATTACAGAAAAGACTCAGTCGCTGGGACCAAACTCAGTTTGCTGCAAGGAAAGCTGATGAAATTGAACTAGCAGCAAAAAGAAAGACACAGTTGGCCAGTTCAAACATGTCCAAGATCTAACAGAATATAGAACTCCCACTTTGGGACCTGTCCCAAATATTGTCACCAAAAGACAAGAAAATTGTTAAAGGAAAACACAACTTTGTTGGTGTCCTAAATGAGCACTTTCGCAAATATTGGTCTAATAACATCACTTGAGGCATCCACTCGAATCTTACCTGATTCAGCATATTCTACTTCCATACTGCCTCCATTACATTGCTCTTTTTCCTAACGCTAATGTCAGTGGAGGATTTACTGCAAGCTCTATATCAACTGAAGAATGGGTCATTGGAAGGTAAGGATGGCTTGTTGACAAGTCTCTTAAAACAGATAATGCCAGGTGTTATATAATTTCTAGTTCATATTATCAAATTATATTTTTCAAATGTACGTTTCCCAACTTGTTTAAAGTCTGCACATGTTTTAGCCCAGCATAAGGGTGATGACATGAAAGATCCAAAAAACTAGAGGCCAATCTCGATCCTATCTTCATTTGCAGAAGTGATTGAAAGATGTCTTTTCAACCACATAGTGAAGTTTTTTGATGAGAAGGGATGTTTTAATGACCTTCAGTTTGGGTTTAGGAAAGGTCAGATGATTAGGCCTGCACAGTGTACAGTGCTTATGAAATGTTGTTTAAAAAGAATATGTTGGTAGCTTTTGAGAAGATAGAAACTCGGTTTAATGCAAATAAATTACCTGTTAATATGTCAAAACCAAGTACATGACTTTCTCTTGTACTGGCCAGTCACTATATGAAATTAGTAGACAATCCATTGATGAATCTACTTATTTAGAGAGTGCATCTACTCTGTGATATCTAGGTGTGCTAGTTGACCAGAATATGAGCTGGAAGGAACACATTGATAAATTACAGGGGGAAGGACTGTTAGAATATTGCAGCATTTGAAATTTATTCTACCTCTTTATGCATGAGATTGGTACATTTTGCCCAAGTTCATTCTTATCTGAGTTATTGTCCCTTTATTTTCCTGGATACATTTAAAACTCGAGACAGCAAAATAAAGCACTGCATATCCTAAAAACTTTCATCCCCTCCCCAATATCCCTACCATCAAAATCACCAGTTAAAAGTAGATATTCTTTCCTTAATATATTACTTTTGGAGTTATTATTATCTTTTCATAGAACAATGTTTTGTATTAAGTATTTTGCCAAGGTTCTGCTGAATAATTTTTATGCAACGGAACTATTTAAACCACATGAGCATGATTATGGAACGAGGGGATGTTCTAAGTATGTTAAACCCCAAGCGTGCACTAAAAGATTGAGGTTCTCACTCAGGCACTGAATAACCAAACTTTGGAATGTGCATAGGTCAGGTCTTAATCTTGGTCTTTCCATTGGTACACTACAAGGGTAATTAAAAACTCTAACCCTGTCATCATTTCTTTTTTTTAATTAATATATATATATATGTATATATATATATATATATATATATATATATAATTTTTTTTTTGGTGATTTGTTATGCTAAGTTCTCTATTTGGCTGCTGGCTTTGGTTGACGCTTGGTAAGTTATACATTTTTTCCCTCTTTATTTATTTATAAAAGAGTAAGATTGTGTGTAATTACAGTAATATATTAGGTGATGTTCTATTTTGTTTTGTCATTGGTTGCCCAGTGATACAAAATAGACTCTCAGCCAGGCATACCATTTTGTAGTTGTATATACTTTGTAAATAAATAGAACAAGAACCTGTCCTATTCAAGGATGGGACACTTCTAAATAATGATGGCCCTTCTGTCCCTCCAAATGATACCCAGTCCAGCAGTCAAAGAAAACAAGCAGATATTCCTCCAGATGAGCCATTCAGCCCCTCAGAAATCAGAAATGCAGTTAAAAGGCCTACAAATATAGTGGACATTTCAACTTTTTATTCAACTTAATTATGACAAACCAATGCTTGTGGATTACATAACTTTAACAAAATGTGTTTTATGGTAAAAAAAAGTACCTGTTTTAAACCTTTTTCAAAAGTACAAAAAAGGCTTAAAACTGAATTTGCAAAAAAAGCAATTATTATATTCAGAAAGAGCATAAAAATGGCATCTAGTGGTATATTCACTTTATTTGTAGGTCAATAATATGAACTGTTCAATATTTACCAAACTCATTCCCTGGGAAGGAATTGCAAGTTGCTATTCTGCCTTTTCTGATTTCTAGGCAGTAGTGTAATTCTGTTGAAATCCCTGGGGAGCAGGGTTGGAGCCAATTTTCCCAAATCAAGAAAAAATGACATTGAAATCTGGAAAATTATCCATATTGCCATAGAGCCAAAGATATACTAAAAACACTGACCTGTTTCTCTTAATACTTGAATTCTGCAGGCTTATTTTAGTAAGTAAGTAAGTAAGTACTTTTATTACCCAAAGATTCACTAGAATTATATCAGAGTATGAATGGGAAAAAAGAAGAAAATCACACTATGAACATAACCATAAGTAAACACACACTATGTACACTAACAAAACTACTGACACATGATAGCTAGCCAAGGGTTCGTCCTTCCCTTAGCCTTTTCCAGGAAATTCTATACGACCCAGTTAATGCAAACTGTTGGATCAGACACTCTGTATTTATGCATTATATATGAGTTCTTTGTCCATGGAGGAAGTCTCAGAAGGAACTTCATGAATCAAAAACAGAACTCTTACTTTTGTACATTGGGTGGACAACAAATAATTCCAAAAACGGGCTATATACAGTACATGTGGGAGGGCAATGGCATTATATGGCAACGCAAGGAATCTACAGCAGAATCAATGTCTGTTACCAATGATTGATCCATAAGCAATCCGGATTTTTGCCTCTACGTGTTGTAAAAGCAACATTCCTGTCGAGTAGAGGCTTCAACCAATTGGTAAACCAAGGCAGGTAATGCTTTCACATGGCTTAACAGCTGAATCACCTAAAGGAATTTCATTCTCATAATACCCTGCATTGAAGAACAGTACAGCTGATTTACACATTAAATGATAAAACTATTTTTCACATTTTCAGCATACACCATCAACAAAACATTGATCCCTTTTGAAACACAAGACATAGCTACCTGGGCTTATGCCAGCAGAACGCTATTGTTATACAAAGTCGGAGACACAACTGAGCCTTGCCTGACCCCTTCATGAACTGGTACAACAATGGATTCAGTCGTTTTGTTTTGACAAGATTTTTTGCAGAAACTAAATTTCAGCTGGGGAGAGGGGGCAAACTTAGGTGTGGAGGGGACAGTTGCCCCCCCCTGCCCCAAAGCATAATTACACTCAGGGAAAAGTCTTGTTTTCTGCCATTCTAGGGCACCAAACTATGACTATCCCAAAGAGGATGAATTTGCAATCAATTTAAATTTCTGAGAAGCTAATTGATTTAAAAGTATCAGTAACTATATTTTAGGCTTCCCAGTTGCAAAAGAAGTAATAATGCCATATGGTGGCAGTACTGGATTCATCTAAGTTGATTTGCTTTATTTGTAATGAAATTAGGCTATGTTTGGTGATTGTAATTCCATATCAGCTATAATGAGAGGGGGTGAGCAATTGTTTAGGTTAAGGGTAGGTTATATTCCTAAAAAGAACAATTTAATGGACAAACTGCTTACTCTTCACAAGGTTTCAGTTAAATGTTGAAAGAGGCAGGGCAGGAGTAAGAATGAATTAAATTTTTCTCTATACAGCTAAAATGTTACATTCCCATGTCTACCAGCACAGAGGTGAGAAAGGCAAGGGAGGTCATCATCAGCCCCACCAGGAAACTTCTTTGGGATGACAAATATTACTAGTAACTTAGTTTTCAGCAATTTCAAATGGTTTCTATTTTTACACCCTCTTGTAGAGATAGTGATGGCTTCAGTTATGTAGAAGATCAAAAGTTGCACAAATTTTTAATCCCAATTAACAATAATACTCCTTTTCATTCAACCAAAATTCTTTAGTAGTGATATTAACAAGGAATTTTCACTAATATCACTATTCACTGGCAACTTTTTTGGTATATTCAAATTTTATCCTAAATTGATCTTGCAAATTCAAACAAAGGACAGTTCTAATGAAAATAAAATCACTTATTTACACATTTTAAAAGCAATTAATCAGGGATTTAAGGGACCAGTACCTTAAATTATATCTTGGTTAAGTCTGGGTGTGATTTGGAAAACAATAATAAATCAAATAAAAAAGAGCTTTTCAGATGAGAGCAAGGAACAGATTTGAAACATATTTGAATGGATTTATCTTTAAACGAAGGGGACTGTCTTCTTCTTAGCTCATAACTCTTTACTGTGAAGTTTGGCTTTTTTCAAATTTTTTAAGGAAATTTCCAACTGGAAAGACAAGATTTTTCAAGGCACTAAAAAACTTTGTTTAGTGAACAAGAAGTTGAGAAGGGGGCAGTCCCCCTTATATACAGAGTAATTTATATTTGTTTTAAGTTTTAAACTTACTCCTTACTTTATTTGAAAAACCTTTTCTATTTGTTCAATTAGGGCTACATACCATGAAACTGTAAGGTTTTATGAATACAATACTTTTGGCAATGCAGAAAAAAAAAATCAATATTTCAACCATCTCTGTTTGAATTTTGATGGGTAATCAAAGAGTTCATGATAACAAACTGTACAGAGTGACCTGGCTCAATAGTAACCAAAAAATTAAAAACAAAATTCAATACCAATAGACCTACCAAAAGAATTGGCTTAATATACTGATCCCAAATATATAAGTTTCCTTAAGTTTAGTCTTAGCCATCAAAAGCTTCAAGCCTGAGAAAATTTGTCTGATCTTCAAAAAAAGGGGGAAAGACCCCCTTCAAGCCATAGAATTTTAATGAAAATCACACCATCAGATTTAGCATTCCAATGAACCTTATTGTAGAGGTTGTAAGCTCATATCTGCAAAAATGTGGAATTTTGTAATTTTCACCAGAAGAAAGATCATAGATGTAGTGTTTATTTGTTTTTTTGTTTTTTTTTTCAGGGGTGACTATATCAACCCAGTGGGCCTAAAATGTTGAGAGAGGGTTCATTCTTATGGAAATGAAGAACACTAGTGTTGTCTTTTTCAAGTGACCAAAAATTTTTTTGGGCAATTAAGCCCCCTCCCATATCACTTTTTTCCCAAAATTGCCAATTAAGATTTTGAGATAGTTTTTTTTTCTTCAGTATAGTTGAAAAGCCCAATAACTATGTCTTTGGAGATAAAATCACCCCCTACAGCCCCTGGGGAAAGGTTTTTATGTTATAAAATTTACCCTATGGAAATTCAATAGTTGAGATTAAGCGTAATTTGAAGCCAGTACAAAATTCTGGTCCACCCTTTAGTGCTAGGCTCCCAAATGATCCCAATAATATTCGAATGAGGCTAGTTAGTGATGCCAGTGATAGTGATACTGAGACATTAGTACCATTGACCAGCACTCCTCGGGCAGTATTGACAGCTAAAAGACCTGCTAGTGCTATTGTCAGCCCAAATGACTTGTTTCGACCAGGTACTCGTAATGTAGCACCCAAAGGAAGCCATTTGCCAAGAAAGAAGTTTAATGAGAGACATTGTGGTGGTTTTTCACGTGATTTTTATGACAATAAACACCAAAGTGAGTTAGCGGATATAAATAACCGCACTCGTGAGTATTATCATGTTGCCTTTCCCCTGACTAAGACTAGTAACGAGCAATCTCAACCAAAGGCTAGTGATGTTAACGTGCTAACAGAAGGCATAGAAACATAGGATATAGAGGGCCACATACTGAGTCTAGTGTCATGGAACATACAAGGATTACGTGATGAATTGACCTATTTATATGACGATTTATTTTCTTTTGATGTGATTTTACTTGTTGAAACATGGAATGATTGTTCTCCTATATCACCTCTCCCCGGGTATTTTGTTGAACAGACCATGCGTAATGTAGCAAGAAATAATAGACATTATGGTGCCATTTGGGTTTTGGTTAAAGCATCTGCTATTGACAGCTATGAGAGAATTAGTAGTAGATCTGAAAACTTGCTTTGGCTGTCTATTTATTTGAAATGTGGGAAGCAATTAATTTTGGGTGCAGTGTATATACCTCCACAGAATAGTTTGTACAATTGAGAAAATACTTGGGAAATTTTAGGAGAAGAATTTTCGTTAATACAAGAAAGTTATAAAGATCTGGATTGTGTGTTAATGGGGATTTCAATGCTTATGGAGGCTGAGATCCCAGATGTGTTGATCCCAGATTTAGGTGATTTTGTCCCAATTTGTTGTAGAATACCACAAAGCAACAAGGATGAAAAAAGAAAAATAAATGTATGGGGAAGAAAGTTCCTGGCGTTTTGTGGGGAACATGGTCTGATGATTGCAAATGGTAGGTTTGGGAATGATAAGGGTAGGGGCGAGTTCACTTGCCTTTCGGGTCCAACTCCAAGTGTTGTAGATTATGTGCTAATTAATATGCAATTTGTACCTGAATCAATAAATATGGGAGCATTAGATTTAGTTGGATCTGATCATAGAGCTATTATGCTTGAGGTGAAGATTGGGCAGTTTGTGAACCACAGTTCACGAGTAAGAAATTTCTATAATACAGTTTATAGAAAAACGAATTTGAAATGATTTAACAGATAAAGATATTTAGGCATTTAGAAGAGAGCTCTTGGACTCGCATGTAAAAAATAAGTTGTAAGTGCTAGAAGACAATGAAAAAGATGCACATAGTGTAATTATGCTGTTAAATGAAATAATGGGCAGTTGTGCAGAATCATGTGGCCTGACTAAAAAATTAAAAAAGAATGAGGGATATTTTGACTTGGATTGCAAGTTAATGAAAGAAGAAGCAAAATACTTATTAAATCGTTTGAATGAATTTGATAGTGTGGAAGATCAAAGTCTAAAATTGGCTAAATATAAAGATAAAAGAAGAGAATATAAATGTTTAATAAAAAGAAAAAAAAGAGTATGAGAATAAGAAGAAACTGGATATTGCTGATGATTTTAGAAATAAAGATTTTAAAAAGTTTTGGGGCTATATAAAGAATGATAGTGGAAGGAGAAATGTTAATACCCAGGCTGTTCTGGAAGCTGATTCATGGCCTGATTACCTAAATAATTTAGAAGGTGTTTGTGCAGATCTTCAGGAGGTAGCGCATACCCCAGAGATGGTTATTTATCCCATGAGAGAACATGATTACGATTTAGTGGGTGATGTGAATGGCCAAGAGATTAAGTCAATATTTAAGAATTTAAAAGGTGCTACTGCTGCGGGTGTTGATGGTATACCAATATTGTTATTTAAGAATTTTCTTTCCATTTTGATGCTGATAATTGTTCTTCTTTGTAATAAGGTGTTAAGGTCAGGGCAATGGCCAAGCGCTTGGAAGACATCATTGTTTATACCACTTTTTAAGAGAGGAAACCCGAAGGCTCATGAAAATTATTGTTTAATAGCACTTGTCCCTGCTTTAAGTAAGATTTTGGAGAAAATATTAGATACCAGGCTTTCCAATTGGTTAAATAAAAATAATTTAATACATGAGGAACAAGGAGGTTTCAGGACAGGGTATGGGACGACAGATAGTGTGTTTATTTTAAAGGCATTAATAGATAAATATGGAAAGGGTAAAACTTGTCTTTATGTGGGATTTCTGGATCTCCATAAGGCTTTTGATAGTGTCGACAGAGAGTTATTGAAGGATGCCATGCTAAATATTGGCCTTCCCCATTCATTTGTTAGATTGATAGTGAGCATGTATACTTGTGTATACTTGTGTGAATCATTCAAGTTGGTAATAGGTTTTCAAAGCTTTTTGATATTAAGCGGGGAGTAAAACAGGGCAGCACCCTTTCACCTAAGTTGTTTAATATTTATATTAATGATGTTGTTAATTTTCTAGAGAATAGATGGGCTCCGAAAGTTAGCCTAGGGACTCAAAAACTATCTCTCTTATTATTTGCAGATGATATTGCTTTGGTGGCTAATAAACCACAAGATCTACAGAGTCTTTTGAATCTCATAGAAGAATATTTGCACATAAAAAAGTTAAGGCTAAATACTGAAAAGAGCAAAGTTTTTATTTTTAAAAAAAGGAAGGTTGGGGATGATGGAAAATATACATTTAAATTTAATAAAAAGGAACTATTTATAAGTAAAAGAATAAAATATTTAGGCTTTATCTTATCAGAAAATGGAAGCCTAAGGAGTCATGTTGATGAAATAATTAAGAGAGGTAGGGTGGCCATGTCAGCTATATTTAGAAACCCAATGATAATGGGGATCAAAAACCTAAAAATGCATAAAAGAATATTTAACACAAAAATTTTACCCATGATAGAATATGGAGCAGAGATATGGGGTGGAGAAACGGTGCAGCAACTGGAGTCCCTTCAGCTCCAGTATTATAAAAGAGTGTTTGGTCTAGATCAGACAACTCATTCACAGATTCTGAAAGGTGATATGGGCCTGTTTTCTTTAAAGCTACGTAGGTATATTTTAATGCTTAGATTCTGGTTGAAGTTAACTAAGAGTAATGAAGACAGACTAGTAAGAGTATGTTGAAGAGATGTTGAAATGTGGTTTAAAAACCTCATGGCCATCCCAAATTAAATCATTACTAGAAAAAGTAGGAATGCCTTATTTATGGAATAATGGTCTTTGCTCTTGTGATGTACCAACAAATTTAGAAAGCCAGGTATGATTTATATTAGAAAGTCAGGAAATTCAGCATTGGCAAGGGCTGGTTTTTGATTCTACAACCCTACAACATTATAATCAGGCAAAACCTAGTTTTGGGGAGGAAGTTTATTTTAAATTTAATTTATTTAAGTTTATTTTAAATACAACCCTACAACATTATAATCAGGCAAAACCTGGTTTTGGGGAGGAAGTTTATTTAAATTTAATTTACCGGCTATGATTCTACGTTGTTGGATCCAGCTTAGGGCAAATTGTCTTCCAATCCAGAACAGGCAAAAAACATTTTACAAAAATAAAATGATAGTTGGTCCTGATAGGCGGTATGTTTGTCCCCTTTGTAAAGATGATGATGAAGACTTGGAACATTTTCTCCAGAAATGCCTGGTGCTCTTGGATTTACGGGAAATTTATTTGCATGAGATTAATTTGATGCTTCCGGGTATTCTACAAAATAGTAACCCAACCACAATATTTCGAGTGGGAGTATATATAGATAAATCTTTAATAAGAAGAAAAAGTTTTATATGATTAATTTCTTTTGTAGTTAGATTAGGTACTTTTTGTGTTGAATTCTGTTTTTTGTGCGTGTTTGTACTGTTGTTAATTTCCTTGCTTGTTTGTTATTTATTTATATTTTTGTGTGTATATGGCCCATGGGTTTTTGAAATATACCTATCTATCTATCTATCTATACATAATAATTACTGTAATTATTATGTAAAAATCTTGTCAAAACTAAAATAAGCCTGCATAATTCAAGTATCAAGAGAAACAGGTCAGTTTTTTAGTATATCTTTACCTTTATGGTAACAAATGGCTCATTTTTCAGATTTCAATGTCATTTTCTCTTGATTTGGGAAAATTGGCTCAACTCCTCCTCCCTAGAGATTTCAACAAAATTACACCACTGCCTAGAAATCAGAGAATGCAGAATAGACCTAACCTATATGGTAACTTAAAGAGAGCTTTAAATTTTATATTTGAATGAGCTCTCTTCCAATTATCTTGGACCTTCAGTTTAATACAATCACTGTTGGGAATAAAACAAATCTAATAAAAGAATTTTCAATAAGACTGCTTGCTTTTTTGGGGTTGTTCTCTCTTTTTTCAAAATTCAGGCAAATTTTCTTAGATTTTTGGTTTTGGGTGGATAGCAATAAACTGAAAGAATTTTACAGAGCCTATTTAGAACCAGCATAAAAAGCCAATACTGCTGGTGTAGCAATTATCATGAGAATTCTATTTTTAGTTTTGTTGAATATTGGGCCAAGTCACTTTTTACTTCTAGTATTATTTTTATCACAAACTATTTGATAAGATTCTCTTATGACAAAATTTTTTTTGAACCTGTTCCTTCTATTTAGTTGAATAGGACAATAAAACAAAGAGGGTTAACTTGACAACTTGGTAATAAGTTCAAATTTTGTTTTCTTTTGCTATTTTATTTTTTTAATGTCTGAATACACAAGGGATTTAAGTTTGAGGGGGGGGGGGGAATTGTCCTGTTTTGAAAGAGGCACACTTTACATAGCCTAGCTGTTATAAAATCAAATTGTGGTATCTATACAGGCAAGAGATTCTTGAGTATTTCTACTCCTTCTGTAAACTATTCTAAGGTATAGAAAATTGCACAAAGACAAGTCCACATCTGTTATAATCTACAAAAGAAGTTTTGGTTTGAGTTTGATTTTCTTTTAAGTTTCAATGTACAATAATCAAATATATTATAAATAAAGTAAATTGATCCCTTCACCATGAAACCTTTTTGTTTAAAATTTACTGTAGCCTATTTTGTTTCATTTTGCATACAATGTAATTGCTCTTTTTATATGTTTTTTTCCCTAAAAGTATTTAGAAATAAACTTGTTCCTACCAAAATATTTCCTGATATATTCCCTGTCACCCAAAAACCACTGATGTTTTGGTATTTACCCCACCCCCTACACCCACACACACATAATTGGAAATTGTTCTGCCAGCACCCTTGGTCAATAGTAGGCTAGTGTTTATAAAGCAAGCAAAATAAATCAGAAGCAGCCACTGCACTAAGTGTCTAAGCAGGGTGGAAATGGGCTGATAAGCACTCTCAAGCAAACACAGTCAAACCAAGCCAAAATTGAACCACACACTAAATGTGCAGGTGTCAGGGACCCCAGGGGAGAGAGCCCTTTGTTATTTAATCAACAAACCATGTCACATAGCTATTCCAACTAGGAAAATAGCAACATTAAATATATTTGACGTAGGTCTATTTCATTCTTTTCTCTTTATCCTTTCCTAAGAGCAGCGCCTTTTCTTCTGTTTCTTGCCTAGAAAGGCCAAGCGAGGTGCCCCAAAATTTTACTTTTTTGGGCATATTTATGCTACACACAGGTTTATTCTTCCAAACTTCATTAACGAGTTAATCAGTTATAAATTAGACCGAGTAAAAGGAAAGAACCAAGGAAAGTGTGACATACAAACCAGCCCCCCCCCCCCCTACAAAACTCAGAATCAAATCCCTCATTCGATCCCTTTAAAAAGTTTCAAAATAAGAATCTTTTAAACTTCTAAAGGTTTAAAAGTTAAAATTAACCATTCCTTAAGATTCGTGCTTTTTGGCTCAAGTGTTAAAGCAAGCAAAAAATGATACTTTTTAAACTCTCAAATTATATTTTTTTAAATGTAAGTTTTGAATAAGCCAATTAGAATCCAAACTTTTATTACTGGTTTGGTCAACGAACTAGAGGTGAAAATCCTCATTATAAGAATAACTCTTTTGAGGAGGCTGGACCTTATGTTGGGTTTTGAAAAGAACAGTTGTATTACGACATTTTTTTTTAGGTCAATCTACCCAGTTCTCAATTTAGAAATCCGGATTTATTCTGAATATAAGGCACCCCTGGAAGCCAGAGAAGTATTCAGTATAGTTCTGGCATCGATGCATGCCATTCAGCTAGCGATCACTGAAGTTGTATGTGAGTACGGAAATAAAATTATACAATCGTCTTTTGTCTATGAACCAAGGTGTCAGGTACAGTTCCTCTCGTCTATCGGAACGTTCCCTAGGGAATCTATACAACTCAGGAGACCTGGACATCACTGAGATGATTGAGAAAATTGTTCTTGGATACTTTTGGTTTCTAATTTTGCTACATTCCGCATAACTATACTGCATCTACCAACACTGAGGCCAACGTGTATCTCCATGAAGTTCCCTTCTTCTTCTTTTTAAGGACCTTACAGATCCAAATAAAATCTTTTCAAGGTTCAAGAAGGATAACATGTCTACTATTCCTAAGTTGAAGCGTTATATTTGGTTACACTTCCTGAGGTAAGGAATAGCATAGACACTCAGCCATAATTGAAGCCCAACGAGTCACATTCTTATTTTAATAAAATCCTTAGGTTTCCTATATTCGGGATCACTTCCCGCAGGTTACGAACAAATAGTATGTCAATTCCACAATCACGGATGTTACTTTTACGTCATTCAATTTCTTCATGTGTTCTTTTATGGCTACATGTTGGGTTCTGAATTAAATATTATTTTTGCTGCTTTCCTTGTTATTGGTGTTTATTTCTTTTTTTGGTGGCTTTCAATAAAAATATTCTTCATGTCAATCACTAGATTTTTAAAGGTTTATTGTTATTTGTGATTTCCTGGTAGCTTTACTATACTTTGGATAAAAGTTTGTGCACCCTGAACTTTTAGATCCTAGACGGGTAGCCTCCTTTAATAATTTATCAACCATTGCATAAACATTTATTTCGCAATGGATTGGGTATTTCCTATTATTGCTATGATTGCCGACCCGGTATCTGAAAGATTTAATGCTTTGCTGTTTCATGGGCATTCTCTTTGTTTTTTTTTTTAAATTTGTCTAGCGAATTCCACATTAATGCATTAAAAGAGAAGATTGCCAGAAATTTTGGCATCTTATATAATCAGATACACACATTTCCTGGATCTATCATACAACTTCTTTTCTTAATCTTGATCCGATCACATATTTCTTAAGGACATTTGAATGTCTATTGTAATTGGTAATATTTGTAATTGGATTGAAATCGTAATTGCTGGACAAAAAACTACTTTAATTAATAATTGAATTGTAGTTGCTTGAAAATGAAAGTTTAATTACTGAATTGATAAATTTAAGTAATAAATGAATAGCAGATCCCTGTGTCATATAGTCACAACGGTTTCTATGAACGAAAAACTAACAGATTTTTAAACTTTACCAATGATATGTTTTAAGTGTGGTTTGTTTTCAAAGTCATCATAGTATGCATAAAATTTAGTGAGAATTCATCCCATGTAAGAAAACGTCAAAATGCTGCCATTTTGGCTTCAAAGGACAATCTGTTTTTAGTCTTCAGTGCACAATTACAGGTAACAGAGCTGCCAATAAGTAGAAAAATTACCTAACTTGAAGAAAATGCTACGATAATTTATAGATGCTCCTATCGAATGTATCCCCCAATCATAATAGCTTTCTTGCTTCCACTATTCCCACCAACCTTTTTTTTATTGAATTTTTTAACTGTAATTGTTTCAGTGTTTTGTTTTTCGCTCTTTCTTAAATTTGTATTGCTATTCGAATTTCCATTTACATCTTATTTTCAATATGAATACCGATTTATCCAAACATTGACTCTAAGTTGTGTCTGAGCTATGCTTGTTCAGAAATTTTTAGAAAGCATTCTAAAATTTTTTAGAAAGCATAATTCTGAAAAATTAAAAAAATGAGGTATTTTTAACTTACGAACGAGTGATCGGATCTCAATGAAATTTGATATTTAGAAGGATATGGTGTCTTAGAGCTCTTATTTTAAATCCCGAACAGATCTGGTGACATTGGGGGGGGGGGAGTTGGGAGGGGGAAACCTAAAACTTGGAAAAAACTTAGAGTGGAGGGATCGGGATGAAACTTGGTGGGAATATTAAGCACAAGTCCTAGATACATGATTGACATAACCAGAACGGATCCGCTCTCTTTGGGGTAGTTGGGGGGGGGGGGGGTAATTCTGAAAAATTAGAAAAAATGAGGTATTTTTAACTTACGAACAGGTGATCGGATCTCAATGAAATTTGATATTTAGAAGGATATCGTGTCTCAGAGCACTTATTTTAAACCCGACCGGATCTGGTGACATTGGGGGGGGGGAACCTAAAACTTGGAAAACACTTAGAGTGGAGGGATCGGGATGAAACTTGGTGGGAAAAATAAGCACAAGTCCTAGATACATGATTGACATAACCGGAACGGATCTGCTCTCTTTGGGGTAGTTGGGGGAGGGGTTAATTCTGAAAAATTAGAAAAAATGAGGTATTTTTAACTTACGAACGGGTGATCGGATCTCAATGAAATTTGATATTTAGAAGGATATCGTGTCTCAAAGATCTTATTTTAAATCCTGACCGGATCTGGTGACATTGGGGGAAGTTTGGGGTGGGGAACCTAAAATCATGGAAAACGCTTAGATTGGAGGGATCGGGATGAAACTTGGTGGGAAAAATAAGAGCAGAAGTCTTACATACGTGATTTACATAATTGGAACGGATCCGCTCTATTGGGGGGGGGGGCTAATTCTGAAAAATAAGAACAAATTGCGTATTTTTAACTTACGAAGGAGTGACTGGATCTTCATGAAACTTCATATGTAGAAGGACCTCGTAACTCGGATCTCTTATTTTAAATCTCAACCGGATCAAGCTTCATTGGGGGGGCAGTTGGGGGGGACCGGAAATCTTAGAAACTACTTAAAGCGGTGAGATCAGGATAAAACTGGATGGGAAGAATAGAAACCTGTCTAAGATACGTGACTGACATAACCAGACCGGATCTGCTCTCTTTGGTGGAATTGGGGGGGGGGGGGTAATTTTGAAAATTGAGGTATTTGTAACTTACAAAAGGGTTACCAGATCTTAATGAAATTTGATTTTTAGAAGGATCTTGTGCTTTAAAGTTCTAATTTTAAATTCCTACCAGATCCTGTGACATTTGGGGGAGTTGGAGGGGGAAACCGTAATTCTTGGAAAACGTGAAAATTGGGGTATTTTTATCTTACGAATAGATGATCGGATCTTAATGAAGTTTGATTTTTAGAAGGAATTCATGTCTCAGAGCTCTTATTTCAAATCCCAACCAGATTTTTTGACATTGGGGGGAGTTGGAGGGGGAAATCTTGGAAAAACACTTGGAGTGGAGGAATCGGGATGAAGCTTGATGGATAGAATAAACAAATATCCTTGATACGTGATTGACAGAATTTTACTGGATTCGCTCTCTTTGGGGGAGTTGGGGGGAGGGGTTCAGTGATTTGGCGAGTTTGGTGCTTCTGGACGTGCTAGGACGATTAAAATTGGTAGGCGTGTCAGGGAGCTGCACAATTTGACTTGATAAAGTCGTTTTCCCAGATTCGACCATCTGGGGCTAAAGGGAGAGGAAAAATTTAGAAAAAATTAGGTATTTATAACTTACGAGTGGGTGATCGGATCTTGATGAATTTTGATATTTAGAAGGACATCGTGACTCAGAGATCTTATTTTAAATCCTGACCGGCATTAAGCCTCTTATTTTCCTTTTTAAATCAATCTATTGATTCACAGAATTTTGTTAGAGCCCATACCATATGATCTCTTGGCTCTTAGCTCTTCTCGCCTCGTCACAAATGCCATATGAGCTCTTAGCTCTTGTTATTTCTGGGGTCTACATGTAAAGCCAAGTATTATACAAAATCACATGCTATTTAAAAATCATGATATCCTTTTGAAAACTCCTTAAACCTTTTCTTTGCATGAGTGTCCTTTATGGTCTTTCACTTCCAATTTGTCGAGCTTAAATAATGAGATCTGTCTCTCATTATTTTCATTGAGTTTTGGTAGCATGATTTCGAACTGTCATTTCCGAACTGTCATTTCTTAACTACAAAGTCTTTAGGATTAGTTTTTGTGTCTTTTATAGGTCACCGTACTTTAGATCTTCTAATCGTTCATGTTATAGCAAGTATATATTCTTTCTGGGAATTTGTTTAAAGAATTTCAATATTTGTATGCCGAGTCTTCAATGATATAAAAGTATGTTAGGAAATATAGCATTTTGATAATGAAACAAAAATAGCAGAGATTCAATTTAGTTGAATCTTTGATTACTACCATGTTTTATCCAGGTACTGCTGAAATCTTATAATGTTTAAATTAAGAAATTAATTAGGATTATCATCATCATCATCACTTTGTTTATACCCCGTCATAGAAAAACTAAGCAAGATCCATGAAAAGACAGCATAAAAATCAAGTGAACACGGGACAAACAGAAATGACCAAAGATGGAAAGACTCCAGGCATTCAGTAGAAAAATCATGAATACGCTTCTCAATATTCCCATCTGTGTTTACCAATCAGTACTTTCTCTGTAAAAGAATTACAGGTCCATGTTGTCATTTCCGTTAAATACTTTGCAAATTTAAAATAAAGGCGATGAAATTACTCTCTAACCACAGTTAAAAAAAAAGACCAAACATGAGCAAGAACAAGTAGGTGAGGAATTGCTAGACTATTATATAACTAAGAACAGTGAACTCTATTCAGATAGGAAACGTTTGAAGCCAATGATGCATACGCAGTCCGAGTTTTACTAATATAATTTAATATAATTATTTAATATAATTTTATATTTACTAATATAATTTTTCAGTGCCAGGTTTGTAGTTTCTTTCAGATTTGCTCCTATAGGTATATCCAGGTAAGCAAGGCTGCTAGCAAGAGGAACTTCAGAGCCAGATAGAATTATTGAACTTCTATTTCCTTTATAGTTAAATGGTAGAACAACTGTTTTATCAGTGTTAAGACTCAAACCAATGTGCTCATACTTTTCTTGGAGATCAAAATTCGAAGAACATGCTTGGAAAGTGCAGGAAAGGTTCAATAAGTCATCCGCAAACGTAATTAGTGAGAGATCAACTCCTTTGAAGATAAATGTACAGTTCAACTTATCCTGAGCACCAGAAACGTAATTATAAAAAAAAAACTAGTGATGTCAAAGCTCCTTGGCGTGCACCTTTTCGGATGCGAAATAGCAGACTACCATCTTAAAATTTTAGCTTCATGATTTTCATACATTTATCTTAGACAAATATATACCGTAGCATCAGTACCTTTCATATGGGCCTAAAGCAAAACCCACGAAAATATACACGAGTCAAAAGCTCTTGCAACATAAAGCGTACATATAGTCAAGAAATCACCTAGGTCTTCAATATCCTTTAGCACATTTACAGTTAGAAAGAGAGTGCGCTCTCTACCTAAGCATTGCTGGCTGACAAATTTTCCTTCAATGTCTCTTATCAGGAATGACTCAAAAAGTAGAAACGTAGCACACGAAACGGTAACGGGGGGATAATAACTACTCATGAAAGCGTCCTTTTTGAGGATGGGAGTTATTTGTCCGACACAAAATTGCATAGGGACTACACCACGGACCTGGATCATTTGAAACAGTATCGCTAGATGTTGCTCGATTAAAGAACCTGCAAGTTGCAGGTGCTCTGCTGAAATAGAATCAACATCAGAAGAAGATTTTTTCTTTAATTATGGAATCATAGGTTGAATGGCGATTGGCGACACAAAAAGTTAAGATTTCATCTTACTTGAAAGAACAAAGTCTGGCTGTTATACATACATATATATATATATGTATATATATATATATATATATATATATATATATATATATATATATATATATATATATATATATATATATATATATATATATATATATATATATATATATATAAATATATATATATATATATATATATATATATATATATATATATATATATATATATATGTATATAGATATATACATATATATATATATATATATATATATATTATATATATATATATATATATATATATATATATATATATATATATATATATATGTATATATATATATATATATATATATATATATATATATATATATATATATATATATATATATATATATATATATATATATATATATATATATATATATATAAACTAAATGTTTTTGTTAGGTGCACTGAACTCGCTCGCAAAATATTCAACCCACTTTTTTTCGACACATTGGTACTCTTGGCAATGGCAGGCTTTCTAACAAGCAGTTCGTGGTAACGAAGTGTAGTAAGGAGCGACCCGGCTCAATAGTAACCGAAACTCTAAAAAATGGAATTTTGATACCAATAGTTACATCAAAAGAATCGCATTTTAATGCTGATTTTAAATATATAAGTTTCATCAAGATCAGTTATACCCTTCAAAAGTTACGAGCCTGAGAAAATTTGCCTCATTTTAGAAAATGGGGGGAAAACCCCCTAAAAGTAATACAATCTTAACGACAATCACACCATCAGATTCAGCGTATCAGAGAACCCTATTGAAGAAGTCGCATTATTTGCCAGAAGAAAGATCACGGATGCGTGTTTATTTGTTTGTTTTCCCCCAGGGGTGATCGTATCGACTGAGTGGTCCTAGAATGTTGCAATAGGGCTCGTTCTAACGGAAATTAAAAGTTCTAGTGCCCTTTTTAAGTGACCAAAAAAATTGGAGGGCACTTAGGCCCCCTCCCACGCTCATTTTTCCCCCAAATTCACCGGATCAAAATTCTGAGATAGCCATTTTATTCATCATAGTCGAAAAACCTATTAACTGTGTCTTTGGGGATGACTTACTCCCCCTAAGCTCCCGTGGGAGGGGCTGCAAGTTACAAACTTTGACCTGTGTTTACATATAGTAATGGTTACTGGGAAGTGTACAGACGTTTTCAGGGGGATGTTTTTTGGTTTAGTGGGGAAATTTGAGGGGGGGGGGGGTTACGTGGGAGGATATTTCCATGAAGAAACTTCTCATGGAGGAAGAGAATTTCAATGAAGGGGGTGCAGGATTTTCTAGCATTATTTGAAAAAACAATGAAAAAATAAATATGAAAAGTTTTTCTGCTGAAAGTAAGGAGCGGCATTAAAACAAAACGAACAAAAATTATTACACATATAAGGGGTTTACCTCCTCGTTATACCTCACTCTTTACGCTAAAGTATTTTCAGTAATTTCAACTATTTATTCTACGGCCTTTGTGATTCAGAGGTCATTCTTAAGGAATTGGGACAAAATCTAAGCTTTATTGTAAAGAGCGAGGTATCGACAAGGGTTGAACCCCCTCATATACGCAATAAAAACATACGAATATAGAAGTTCGTTACGTAAGTTAATTCGTAATTTACGTATATTTTTTACCAATGAAAACGTTTGCAAAAAATTAAAAGTTCTAGTTGCTTTTTTAAGTAATCAAAAACTTGGAGGGCAACTAGGCCTCCTCCATCGCTTCTTTTTCTCAAAATCTTCCGATTAATTGCAACTAATTGATATGCAAATTTCGTTTTAATTATTTATGTGCGGAGAGCCAAGATAAGAACATGCATTAATTCAAAAACGTCCAGAAATTAAATAAAAAAACAAGTTTTTTTTAAATGAAAGTAAGAAGCGACCTTAAAACTTAAAACGAACAGAAATTACTCCGTATATCAAAGGGGCTTTTCCTCCTCAACGCCCCACTCTTTACGCTAAAATTTCTTTAGTTAAGAGAAACAGTCAAACTTTAGCGTAAAGAGCGAGGCGTCGAGGAGGAAAAGCCCCTTTCATATACGGAATAATTTCTGTAGTTTTAATGTTGCTCCTTACTTTCATTTAAAAAAACTTGTTTTTTTATTTAATAATACAAGAATTTGGAGGAGTCTTCACCAATACGGATCACAATTTTCTGGATCTATTTTTAATCAGGAACAAATTTATAAAGATAAATTTAACTAGGATCAATTACCTAAATTAGGACAGTTTTCTATTGGAAAGTTCGAAAACATAACTAAGTACTCTTATAATAATTGAAGGTTTAATTAGTTTGAATGCTAAGTAATTAAGTAGATTAGACAGCATTTGAATATTTTTATGATACATTATATATGGTCGTTTCCTTTTTTTCGTTTTTTCCTTCAGAATCCGTGATTTGTGGAATAACAAAATGTTTGAATTGGATATAACTACCGTAATATTCACATAACATTTTAATCATTTAGGCTAATATCAAAGGTACAAATTTTATGAATACGTTCCAAATATGTTGATAAAGTCATTTTTTTAGATAGCTCTGCAATCATCATACTAGACATAACTGAAACACTCTTTGATCTACAGTGGTTGAGCCGAGCCCAGATTTTTCTGAGGAGGCCCCGAAAATAGGCGGCCTTAAATGGACATTTGTCATGTTTTTCGTCGTTACATGAACCATCGGTGTTTCTAAAAACTCAAGGTTCAAAATCTTAATTTCCCTTTCAAAGTGAAGATGAAAATTTTCAAAAGTCAAATGATTTAAAAAGCAAAGATCAAATGGAAAATATTGTACCTCCTGAAATAAAAACTATTCCAGCGCCAGACAGGTCATTTTATCTCATAATACATTAGGTTCTTTTACCTAAACTTACAGAGGTGCACGCATTTCGGTCAACAAACTAAACAAAGATGCACAAAATACTAGGTCATACTAAATCACCAATTATATTGTAAACGACTTTCGAATATTCTCCCGAGTTAAACACAATTTCTTTTAATTTATTACTAAGCTCTGATGGAATTTTTTGGACATTCGTTATGAGATTACCAAGTTAGAATGAGTCAGAACACTTACATGATCCCTGTGATGCTTATTGGTAGACTTGTATTATCTGAGTTTTAAAAGAAATTCATATAAAACCATCATCACTGGGAATTAATACATTGCAAAAAAGGGACATAAAATATGCACAAAACCCCATTACTTAATCAAAGCTTGTAATTACATAAACTATCTTGTAAAGGAACCTCAGTGCGTTCTGAGACCGCATGAGCTATAGGTGACGTTCTTAGCTTGACGTTCTCAGATATCGAAGTTTTTCAAAGGATCGAACAACCAAAACAAACGCATAGCATTGGTGAAAGACATGTCATAAAATACACTGTACTTTTATTCATGGCGTTTTTTTATGTGCCGAGTCAAATTCGAATTCTGTGCAAAAGTTTTTTTGCATATTTCGCATTCATATGGTTTCTCACCATTATGAATTCTCAAATGATTAGTCAAATTACACTTCTGAGTAAAACTTTTGTTGCATATTTCACACTCATATGATTTCTCCCTTGAATGAGTTTTCATATGAAGTGTAAACGTATTTTTCAATGAAAATTTCTTTTTGCATATTTCGCATTCGTAAGGTTGTTCTCCACTGTGAATTATCATATGCTGAGTCAAATAATATTTTACAGTAAAGTTTTTGTTACAAATGTTGCATTCGTACGGTTTTTCTCCACTGGAGATTCTTATATGCTGAGTTAAACTTCTTTTTTGAGAAAATTTCTTTTTACATACTTCGCATTCGTATGGTTTTGTCCCACTATGAGTCCTCAAATGTTGAGTTAATTTACCTTTGTGAGCGAAGCGCTTTTTACATATTTTGCATTCGTGCGGTTTTTCCTCACTGTGGATTCTCATATGCTGGGTTAAATTACGCTTCTGAGAAAATACTTTTTGGCATACTTTACATTCGTGTTGTCTTTCATCTTTGCAATATTTACAATGTCTATGCAAATTGCATTTAAATGGGACGTCTTGCATGCACGTTTCAGACATGTGAGCGTCTTGCAGACCCGGATTAATAGAGACTGTTCGACGATATTGGATATCTGAAAAAAGAAAAAAAACATTAAAATTGTTTTATGGACAAAGTTAAAATAACATTTGAAAGATGAGTTTCAACTAAACGACTATTACAAAACTGTTGCGGATAATCTTTAGAGCAATAAATAAAAATTATAAATTGAAATGAACAGAAAGACAAAGATGTCAAGGCATTTAAACCATCTTAAGTTTCAACGTGAGAAATATTTGCAAAACTAATATAATGTAAACAAAGAAACAACTTGGAATTGAAATGGTTGTCTTAAATTAGATACCCTGTCCGCATATCTAATGAAAACCGAAATTGTAGACAGGCGAAATCTGTTGCAAGGCAAAGGATACTTATTCAATCTAATTGGTAACTTTCCTTTCATTGATTTAAACTTGGTTTTTGTTGGTTGAGTCAGTGTCTTTCTTCCTCTCGTGTAGTTCACTTATAAAGGTTAGATTTTGCTGTTGTTTTCTTCTTTGTTTCTTTTTTTTGAGCACTGAGGACGACTTGGCGGAGGTCCTTGTCGAAATATTTGCTTGTTTTTCATATTTAGCTACTGGCTGATAACATCCTCGTTTTTTCACCTATTTGTTTTTTCTCTTTTCATTTTTTATTCCCTTTCTTTGTTTTCATACGTAAAATGCATACCTAGAAGAATCTACGGAAAAAACAAGAAACAAACCAAACCCAAAATGCATACCTACAAGAATCTACGGAAAACCAAGAAACAAACCAAATCCAAAATGCATACCTAGAAAAATCTACGGAAAAACGATAAACAAGAAAAACAAGAAACAAACCAAACTCAAAATGCATACCTAGAAGAATCTACGGAAAAACAAGAAGAGAGGCAGATGATTTGCCCTCAAACAGGCATTTTACTCCAACCAAGGGCCAAGTATCGAGAGGTCGGAACCTACATTATTCGGAACTCATTTTGTTTCCATATAAACAGTCTTTATTTTTGTGGAAGAATACGTCAAGTTTGTAAATCACCTAAATCTCGTTCACCAAAGAGCGGAGATTTTCCGAATAATGCAAGGAAATAGAAAGTGATCATAAACACCTCGTTCGGCGTAATAATCTATTTTCACTTCCAGAATGAAACATTTCGAAAAATATATTTGGACTGAAAGAAAGAAATTCGTTATTTGTGAATGAACACTAACCATCTAAAAATATTATGTTTTTTTAAACCTATAGATATTTATCAGTATTTAATTAAAGCAGCTTATTTGTGGGACATATTTCCCACATTTAATTAATTAAATTTAGATTTGTAACCCTCTGGTTTACATATTTTCAGAGCATCATAAAAAGTCGCTGCGATAAATTAAATATTTCATTGATCTAATGAAATGCTTTCATTGATTTTAGTTGATGATCGGTTTTTTTAATCTGACAAGTGTCTGTCGGACACTGTGTGTCTGTGCTTTTCCCTTTTTTTTATTTGACAAGTTTTATCTGACTGTAATACTTGACGTAAACCGCTAATTCGGCGCCATGCACTGTGAAAGTCGTTTTTAAAATAAAAGTCTCTCTCTCTCTCTCTCTCTCTCTCTCTCTCTCTCTCTCTCTCTCTCTCTCTCTCTCTCTCTCTCTCTCTCTCTCTCTCTCTCTCTCTCTCTCTCTCTCTCTCTCTCTCTCTCTCTCCTCTCTCTCTCTCTCTCTCTCCTCTCTCTCTCTCTCTCTCTCCTCTCTCTCTCTCTCTCTCTCTCTCTCTCTCTCTCTCTCCTCTCTCTCTCTCTCTCTCTCTCTCTCTCTCTCTCTCTCTCTCTCTCTCTCTCTCTCTCTCTCTCTCTCTCTCTCTCACACACACATAGAAAAACTACAGTTCAATTCAAGAGCATCTTTCGACCTTGAAAATAGTTTAAGAAGCAACCTTTTGAATATTGAAAAAGAATATGATAATACTAATAATTTATTTTTTTTTGTAATTTTTGTAATTATTTTTATAATTTATTTTTGACCTACTAACATGGTAATACAGTTGAGTAGCAAAAAAAAAGAAAAAAAAGGAATTTTATCATGACAAAATTAAGTATAAAAACAGCAATTCGAATCGAAATAATCGCAAGAAAGGATGAAAAGGATTAACCGCAGGCAAGTCTCTTCTCTCATTTGGGTATTGATCTTATTATAAGATGTCAATATATGAATAGCGCGACGGGTCTATCGTCGCCATCAGACTCTCTTATGCCGAAAGTATCTCGCGAATATGTATAACGCTGTCGCACTGCCGCATATTCTATATTTCGCGCCATTTTGGAATTTATTAACTGACACCCGAAAACGCAAGCTCCAGTCCCTTTATTTTAGGTTTGCGAAGTTCCTGCTGCGATGCCCCTTGTGGACGAGAAATACTTATATGATTGATAAGCACAGGATTGCAGACCCCAGTATCGCGGTAAACCGGTTGATTTCTAATTTCCAGGCAAAATGGAACCACCCCTGGCTTAAATATTTCTACACTTCTTGATTATGTATTTTTCCATGTTGTGTTTTAAATTTCTCTCCGTTTTTCTTCTCTTTTTTTTCTTTTCTTTTTTTTTCATTGTACTCCGTTTTGTTCCTTGTGAAAAATACGGGTAATAAATATTTTACTTACTTACTTACTTACTACACATTCGAATAATATTTTGGTTCCTATGCCAACAAAGCCGACATAAAAGGTATTTACAGTAATGAAATTACAAAGCTCTAACATTCTGTATATAATTAGAATTATTATTAAACATTATTATGAAGAATGCAGAACCTAGTTGCGCTGTCGACACATAATATTAATAATAATTATTTGTAACCCGTTAATAAATAAAGGAGAAAAGTGAAGTACAAAGAAAAGACAGGAAAATATGCAAAACATTACAAATACAAAAACTCAACAAATGAACGAAAAGACGAAGAAGCCAGTGGTGCGCCACAAACTTGCCAGTGTTGCCAAACTTTAGCAACGTAATGTGAAATAACTCAAGCTTATTCGTCACATCAGATGCGCTTTAATTAGGAATAAATTTCAGCTCCGAGTACGTGAATGCAAATAAAGAAGGAACGTAAGATGTCGAAAGTAATACAAGCGCAGATGCAAGACATCCTGGTATTTGTTTTAGCAGACTAAAAACACCAACAGGAAAAAGCACAGTATGATCACAAAAAGTCAAATACAACTTACACAAGGCTTTCCGTTTAAATCTCGCCTATTTGCTACAATTTTAGAATAGCTAACCTGGAGGAGGAGCGTGCGTAGCTGTGTTGGCCTCAGGCGGCTTGGTGCTGCAGTGAGTTATTAGTAGTAGTAGTAGTAGTAGTAACCCGAATCTTGTTTCTAGAATCATCTACAAACTTATTAAGTATACTCATAATGCTGGAGCATACTGAGATACAAAGCCACTTCAAAGAAAGAAACAACAGGAATACAGAAATCAGAACATTTAAGCAAGAATGACGTTGCGCGGGAGTTAAAACATAAATATTAGCATTTATCTGTATTTCAAGTTATACCATTTTTACTAAGTGAATCACGAACGGTACCAACCATTTTAGACAGCGAAGGTTTCGATCCATGCATTCCATGGAGACACAAAAACATGAAGAAGACCGAAGGCATTCCATAGAAATAAGTTGATCGAACCAAGGCTAAAGTGGAGGCAATACACATCTTAAAAATATGTTAGGATAAGACTCCTCCTTGGCGCAGTCTGCATTGAACAGAAATACATTCCACTGGGTTGAATCTAGGCCACAAGTACTTATGTTTATACCATTACCACATAACAAAAATAACAAATAAATTCACCCCATTAGAATAAAGAGAAAATAAAGGATGAGCATAAACAACACTGTCAAAAGCCTTTGAAAGGTCTAGTACATATTGATGAATCTTCCAAAGCTCGATTCTGATAAGGGTGTCAAAAGCAGCAACAGAATCAACGAAGGCGATGAAAGCAGACAATTGAAATCCCTCGCTCTGCTGTAGGATGAGGCGAGAGGGAAAGAATATGTTCTTGACAGCCCCTGTCAGGTCTGAAACCTGCTTGTTCTAGTCTTGTCAAAATGTCTCGGGCGTCCTTGAGACGGTTGAGAGCAACTATGCAAAAGACCTTTATGGCGTGGTCTATTAGTGATATACCTCGGTAGTTCGAGCAGACTACTTTGTCTCCCTTTTTATATACCGGTATAAGTACTGAGAGTTTCCAATCTTTTGGTAATTTATTTGTCGTCCATACCTTAACTAGCAAGTCATTCAGCTGACATAATAGTGAGGGGATGACTTATACATCACTGTCCGGGGACTTTGTTATTTTTCATGTTCGTCAGTGCCCGCAGAATATCAGCAAATGACGGTGGCTGTTGATCATCAGGTAGGGCTCCTTCGGTGCACTCTGGAATTCGGGTAGATCACACGGAGCTTTTGAGGGATTAAGGAGCTCGGAGAAATTTTCTTTCCATCGCTCAATGTCTTTTTCCGTCTGAATAAGGTTGCTTGTTTTGTCTTTCAGGGAATTCGTGGAGATGGGTGACTTGCCTGTTGCTTCCCTCAGTAGCTTGAATGTTTTCCTTAGGTTATGCGATTCTGCTACTTGTTGCATATCAGAAACCATTTGTGAACCGTATTTCCCCCTGTCGCTACAAGAAGACTGCTTTACCAGCTTGCGAGCATTTTTTAAGGGTTCATTAGGGCCACTGAGAAGGGGGCGTTTGTTTTCAACTAGCTCAATTGTTTTGTCCGAGATCCACAGCCTTGGTTTACTCTTGGTGAGACCAAGAACCTGTTCAGCAACCTTTTGTGTTAAGACTTTCAGCTTGTACCATCGGTCTTCAACGTCAGTGTAGTCAGTAAGGGCCTCAAATCGGTTGTTAAGTAGTAAATCAAAATCAGCCTTGATCTGTGGATTCATTAGTTTCGATACATCGAACCGATTGATTTGTATCTTCTTTTTGTGGGTGCTTAGTCTTTGACTGAATTTACAGATGAGAAGAAAGTGATCGGAGCCGTTTGTTCAGCCTGTATCTGCACCTCTGTAGACTTGTATCCAGACATAAGCTCCTCCAAGGTCTTCTGACGACGAAATGGTCGATCAGGGCTTCGGTGACCCCGTCGTTAGATCTCCTGGTCACAAGATGGTGCTTCTTGTGCTCGAACTGGGTGTAAACCAGACATAGGTTATTGTATTTGGCAAGCTGTAGCAGCCTCTCGCCGTTCGAGCATCTATCTCCGATGGTATGGCGTCCGATCAATCCTTCGGTGTTTGCATCTGTTTTACCGATCCTTGCGTTAAAGTCACCAGCGACAAATAGTATGTCGCGCCATGGGATAGAGTCGAGTATTCCCTGCGCAGAACGGATCTGAGTAGAACACATCTTTAGCACGGACAATATAGTCACGTTACTAATCCCGCCTTTCAGTCTCAGGGTAGAGATTCTTGCTGACTTTGGTTGCTAAGGGATGACAGATGATACAGCAATAGGGTCCAGGAGGAATCCGACTCCATGGAGACCGCTCCCATCAGTCAGTCAAGATTAGTAAAGTTTGAAAGTTTCTGAGTCCGTGAGGTCAATTGATTTTGTCAGTATGTCTTTCAATCTAGTCTCAGAAAGGCAACATATATTGAGACCATACTTTTTCATTTCATTAGCAGGGAGCACCTTAGTTGACTCGGCCCTGCAACTTCTTCCCTAGAACCAAATTTAAGTCTCTTGGTGGGGATGGTTAGCCCACTTCTCGAGTCAGGGATCATCTGAACCTGATCCGCGTCGGCTACGGAGGACGCGGCGGACGTCGGCTACGGCGGTAGTATTGATCGTTACATCTGAATCTTCTGTATCCATTGGTGTTTCATGGGAATTTACTTGAACAGCAGCTCCCCAAACTTCTGGTGCCCCGTTGCGTTAGCCGTTCTGCCGGTCGCGCTAGGCAACAAATAGAACGTTTCACCAATCTACCGCAAAGAGGTGCAACTTAAGGCTCTCCTCTAGCCTCACTGGGAATGGTAGCGTGAACCATAGCTACAGGGCCCCAATCTTAGTTTGGAGCACTCGTCTTATATATATAGTATATTATACATATTACATAACAAATAATGCTATATATAAACATATAATTAAAAAATATCCCAGAAACGAAGTAGATTCAGTCTGTAATTTTCTTGGCTATTTTTTTAATTTATTTTATTTTTTTTGTCAAACGTTATGTATTGTTCTTAAAACGTACAGTACACGTAAAACGTAGTACAGATGTGTTCTTAAAACATATTAGCTTAACTCTAGATTCGCACCACAGAAAATATTTACTAAGAAACTGTGACAATTTAGAATCCAAATTAGTCAGTCAAGTTGCTCTGCCAAGCAGTTTATGGAAGTTGAAAAGAATTACTTCCAAACTATGGTAATTCAGAATTTGAATTAGTCAGACAATTTGCACTGCCAAGCAATTTACTGAAGTTGAAAACAATTATTTGCAAACTATGGTAATTTATAATCCGAATTAGTAAGTCAAGTTGCTCTGCCAAGCAATTTATTGAAGTTGAAAAGATTTACTTGCAAATTATGGTAATTTAGAATCCGAATTATTCAGTCAATTTGCACTGCCAAGCAATTTACTGAAGTTGAAAAGATTCACTTGCAAACTATAGTAATTTAGAATCCGAATTAGTCAGTCAATTTGCACTGCCGAGAAATACTGAAATTGAAAAGATTTACTTGCAAACTATGGTAATTAAGAATTCAAATTAGTCAGTCAATTTTGCACCGCCAAGCAATTTATTGAAGTTGAAAACATGGTAATTAAGAATCCAAATTAGTCAGTAAATTTGCTCTACCAAGTAATTTTTTAAGCTGAAAAAATTCACTTGTAAACTATAGTAATTTCGAACCCGAATTAGTCAGTCAAGTTGCTTAGTCAAGCAATTTATTGAAGTTGAAAATATTTACTTTCAAAGTATGGTAATTTAGACTCCGAACTCGACAGTCAAGTTGATCTGCGAAGCAATTTATTGAAGTTGAAAAAATTCAATATTTTTCAAGCATTTTATACCTTACCCTGTCCTCAGTGCAAGTTTTTACGTTTTATACCACGTTTATAAAATAAAAATAAATAATTATTTCTTCGTACCTATATTATTTTACGAAGGTCTACCATTGAATTCAATTTTCTTAGCTGTTCTATATAGTCCCAATTTTAGACAACAGCACAGACAGTAATAAAAGTTGAAGCACTGTATATGGAAAAATCACGAGGCTATTATATTTTACCACTTTGTATGCCCTTTAGACCCTTAAAACAGGGTCGGATGCAAAATAGTAATGACAAGATTTCTAGAAGGGTTTGATAGATCATCAGCTTGTAAATCTCTTTGACATTCAATAACCTTAGGATTAAATTTTTACAGCAATTAATGCCAATAAAATATATTTAAGAGAATAATTTTACGAGCAATAATTTATACTATATCTCTAAATCTTAGAACACATACCAATATCATCATTGATGGCTGAATCAAGATGATAAATATCACATTCCTGCTTAGGTTCAGTAGAATTGAATGAAAGAGTGTCTTCGTTAATATCTAGCTGATCATGGCATAAATAAGAGACATCTGTCCTTAAACAATCATCTTCGGCTTCTGAAAAAGAACGAAATATTAAAAAAAAATACCGCAGACGTGACCATCTTCTTTATGTCAGGATGGCACCACAAGTTCGTTGCAACCACCCTGGAAAAAATACGAATTCTTCCTTAAGGTTCTGACCTATTTAGCTCGTTCTTGTGACCTGAAATGTCAATGATGTAACACATATTGTAAATACTAATCGTTATCTATAACAATCCATGATTAAAAACTGGAGTACTAAGGTCGACCCCAACAAATTGAAAAGTTTTCCCTTGCAACTTATGTATAGTCATGGCAAACGCGGGTCGAAGTGGAAATTGATGTCGTTGAACAGTACATCCGAGTTGACCTTTATTAGAGTCCGCTATAAGTCGGGAAATGTGAACTTCTTTCCTTGTTCTTCCCCAGTAATGATATTCGCTTTTTTATGTTGTTGCATAATTCAGTAACAATAAGGCGGATCCCATTATCCCTCCTGAAACATATAAGTTAAGCAAAATGATAACTATGTATTTTTACAAATTTTAAGTCATTTTGTGGTAATTCTGCAGTTTCAATTGAATTGAGAAGTCTGAAGTGAATTCAATTCCTCATTTTTCTTTATCTTTTAAACATATTCATAACTTCTATACGATTTGTATTCTTCTTGGATGCGATCGACAATCGTTTCGAACTTATTTTACTAGCTTATTTGTTGATTGAAGCTAAAATAACTTGATCCTTTATCAAATTAAAACTTTGTTTACATTCGTCAGACAAACATTCGCCAAAAACTTCCTCAATTAAATTGCCACCGGAAATTATGTCTTCCGGTAATTCATTTTCACTAAGAAAATGTTCATGAAGATTTCCATTTCCCAGTCAAAGGATGTACTTTGCAAATACTTCCTATTCAGGATCAAACCACCTATTTTCTCAAAGGGAATATGTTTGAAACACTTCCAAAGATGACTTTTTCAAACAGTTCGTGGAAACGAACTGTAGTAAGGAGCGACCCGGCTAAATAGCAACCAAAACTCTAGAAAACGGAATTTTGATATTAATAGTTACACCAAAAGAATCGCATTTTAATGCTGATTTTAAATATATAAGTTTCATCAAGTTTAGTCTTAACCATCAAAAGTTACGAGCCTGAGAAAATTTGCCTTATTTTGGAAAATAGGGGGAAACACCCCCTAAAAGTCATAGAATCTGAACCAAAATCACACCATTGCATTCAGCGTCTCAGATAACTCCACTGTAGAAGTTTCAAGCTCCTATCTACAAAAATGTGGATATTCGAATTTTTTGCCAGAAGACCGATCACGGGTGCATGTTTATTAGTTTGTTTGTTATTGTTTTGTTGTTTTTTTTTCCAGGGGTGATCGTATTGACTCCGTGGTCTAAGAATGTTACAAGAGGGCTTATTCTAACGGGAATTGAAAGTTCTAGTGCCCTTTTTAAGTGACCAAAAAAATTGGAGGGCACCTAGGCCCAGTCCCACGCTCACTTTCCCCAAAGTTACCGGATCAAAATTCTGAGATTGCCATTTTATTCACTATAGTCAAAAAACCAATAATTAGGTCTTAAACCAATAACAGTCTCCGTGGGAGGGGCTGCAAGTTACAAACTTTGACTAGTGTTTACATATAGTAATGGTTAATGGGAAGTGTAGAGACGTTTTCAGGGGGATTTTTTTTGGTTTGGGGGGGGGGGGAAGTTGAAGGGGTGGGGGGTTGGGAGGATCTTTCCACGGAGAAATTTGTCAAGGGGGCGCAGGATTTTCTAGCATTATTTGAAAAAACAAAGAAAAAATAAATATGAAAAGTTTTTTTCAACTGAAACTGAGGAGCAGCATTAAAACTTAAAACGAAGAGAAATTATTACGCATATGAGGGGTTCACCTCCTCGTAATACCTCGCTCTTTAAGCTAAAGTATTTTTAGTAGCGTCAACTATTTATTCTACGGCCTTTGTGATTCAGGGGTCATTCATAAGGAATTAGGAAAACAATTTAGTTTTAGTGTAAAGAGTGAGGTATTGACGAGGGGGTGAGCCTCCTCATATACGTAATACAAACATACGAGTAGACAAGTTCGTTATGTAAGTTAATTCGTAAGTTACGTATATTTTTTACTATTGAAAACGTTTGTAAAAAATTAAAAGTTCTAGTTGCCTTTTTAAGTAGTCAAAAAATTGGAGGGCAACTGGGCCTCCTACCCCGCTCCTTTTTTTCTCAAAATCTTCCGATTAAAACTATGAGAAAGCCATTTAGCCAAAAAAAAAAATAATGTGCAAATTTCGTTTTAATTGCTTATGTGCGGAGGGCCAAAATCAAAACATGCATTATTTCAAAAACATTCAGAAATTAAATAAAAAAACAGGTTTTTTTAAACTGAAAGTAAGGCGCGACATTAAAACTTAAAACGAACAGAAATTACTCCGTATGGGAAAGGGGCTTTTCCTCCTCAACGCCCCGCATTTTACGCTAAAGTTTTTTACGGTTTTAAAAAGTAGAGTTAAGAGAAAGAGTTAGAGAATTAGAGCTAAGAGAAAGATGCAAACCCTCAATTTCACCCTGAAGTCATGCTTGTATTCACCTTTCTAGTTAAGGAAGCTCATGAAAAGTCTAACTCAGCATCAATATTAGGACAGAAAGGCAAGGTTTCCCTTTCAAGGATGTAGGTAGGATATATATATATATATATATATATACTATTACTTTTACCCCAATATCCTATGCCATAGATCAAAGGACGGCAAGGACATTCTTGATGCCGGAATACGGAGAATTTTCTAGTACAACTACGAACTTGGGACGAGTTAAAAAGTTCCGTCGACATCCTATGACCCAACAATAGCTCTCGAGGAGCTAAGGTCAATGGTAATTTGGTATATATTTATTTATTTTCTTTATTTCCCTCACAAAATGAGGAGTACGCTACTATATAATATAAAGAAGAAAAAAACAAATGATAACAATTACAATCAAAACCTATCAAATATTGATCAAATACTTGAAAAAAAAGATACAAAAACATTTGCTAAACAGTTTAGCCTATAAATCATGAAGAGCCGGAACTGTTACTAAAAAACGGAAATAAATTGTGGCCTAAAAGGTTAATTTTCGCCTTATCTTCGAATGTTTTATATTTTTTCTTTATACAGACTACAGGATCCTTCACATTAAGCTTTAAAACAATCTCAGTGTTATTAAAAGAAACGGGGAAACCAAGCAAAAATTTACAATTAAAATAAGAAACTTTAATGGGCGAAAGATCAGAAGGTCTGAAATTTCGGAAGAGGAGGGACGGGAACAATACCTGAGGCAGAGCAACAGCGCTATACATACGGCCAAGGACGTCCCGACGGTAAAGACCCCGAAAACGAATTATGAATATATATATAAGTATAATATATATATATATATATATATATATATATATATATATATATATATATATATATATATATATATATATATATATATATATATATATATATATATATATATATATATATATGTATAGTATACATAATTTCTCGTTTTGAGGATGTAGGATGATGTATTGCCGATTATCTCCGTTTTTGGCCATCCATTGAGGGCCAAACGAAGAGCATGTCGAACCTATATGGGATGGGAATATATATATATATATATATATATATATATATATATATATATATATATATATATATATATATATATATATATATATATATATATATATATATTTATATATATATATATATATATATATATATATATATATATATATATATATATATATATATATATATATATATATATATATATATATTTATATATATATATATATATATATATATATATATATATATATATATATATATATATATATATATATATATATATATATATATATATATATATATATATATATATATATATATATATGTTGCCTCTGAATTATTTGTCTATATTATTTTTTCTATTGTTTGGTAAATGACGACTTATACTTATTGACGACATGACTGCCTGTCCATGGATTATTCTTTATGGTTGATTGTGTGTGGCTATGCTGTTTGACCTATGTGATTGTATGGATGAGTAGGGTTAAGGCCTCATTCAAGTGCTGGTCTATATTAATCACTAATTTAGGAAAACAGTCTTCCTTTTCTCCTTCTGTCTCTCTTTTTTTTTTTTTTTGTGTGTGTGTTTGTGCTGTTGCATTGGTGATTTCTCTTTTCATGATATATATATATATATATATATATATATATATATATATATATATATATATATATATATATATATATATATATATATATATATATATACGTACAAGTCTTCCAAAACGACATGCCTACACAAACTCCTTCTCCACCCCAATATATTCTAAGCTTTCCTCTTTAAACCCTCCAGAGAAGTTCAAATTTCATTTAAATACTTCCTTACTCCCTGTTTCCATGGCCAAAAAGAATGACCTTTGGCAATCCATCATTCTTTATCCTCAAAATATGTTCTAGCCATCTCAAACTTTCTCTCATTATAGCCATCGACAGTTGGATCGAAGCGCTCTGGCTTAGAGTCATTTGCACAGCTTAGTCTCTTGAGTACTTCAAAAGGGAGGATGGGACTTAAAAGGAGTATCAGAACTTATTGATCCATGTCTCTAGACCATATTCCTTTAAGATTCGTCTAACGTTAACAGTTACTCTAGTGAAATCTAAAAAATCTTCTTCCGTCTTTCAAAGTACCCAAGTTTAAGAAAAGAATAGTGCTTGTACACTTCCATCATTGCAGCTTCTATTATTTTAACCTTGGTTTGCAGATTTATCTTCTATTTTTCCAAGCTTTTTCAAATGCTAAAAAACACCCTGAGCCTTGGGTGTTCTGCTTTTTATATCTCAACGGTATCCACCATCTTTTACTAATAACACTACCCAGGTAAGTGAAGTTCCACTTTCTATACATATAAGCCCCTCCACATATATGATTATATATCACGGTTCAAGCTTAAATATATTTCATTATAGTGAAAACCTGTTTCGTTTCCACTTACATTACTGTATTGAAAATTTATTACATTACTGTATTACTGTACATTACATTACTGTATTGAAAGGTTCCAGGGATAGATGATCATAAATTTCAAGCTAATATTACAATACGTTTCCCACTAAAAGTTTTGGAATCAAGTGATTATATCTAGGCAGTATAAGGTTGCTTATTCGTAGGACTAAAAATCCTTATGTCAGTAAACAAACACGAATAAAGGGAAAGATTCTCAAGTTTTCCCCCATAAAAAAATAGAATTTCAATAACAATTGCTATGGCTGGCTTACAAACAGCAGAAATTTATATTTGGTATATTAACAACTAGAGGAAAGGCCATACAGGAAAGGTAAGGTCATAAGAAGTATCTGAAAAATTATATTAGGATTATTTACTTACCCAACGGATGTTGTTAGAAAATCAATATCCAGAAAATGTGAATAATGTGAAAAGAAGCAACTCTCAAGTACTTATGTTCAGGAGCCTCTAATTCAGTCAGCACAAAAGCCACTCAAAAGATTAAAAGGACCACAGATGGGCCACAAATTGTGCATGCGGCATGAGATTGTTCTATGTGACGACCCTGGGAAAACAAAAGAAAAAAACAGACCTCTCTTTCCCAAGCCAAACCTAGGGTGTTGTACAGTTTTTTCCTTTTGATTTTCATCAACAAAATACCACAAAATGAATGGGCATCAGAATATTGATATATCAATGAGTTTTCCTCCAATATCCTATATTTCCTGTTTAGCATGCCATTTTTTCCAATGTGTGTCATACTCCTAAACACAAGTTTCTTCTGTAATGAACAACAAACGTGGGCGTTGCCCGACTTTTCTCCTTTTTTAAATATCAAAGCAAAACCAATCCATGATCATCACAAGCACTAAAAATTAAAAATACAATGGTGAAACCAGACAAAATACTTCCCCTGCTTAACTGGTGGGCCAGAGTCGACCTGTGGTGACAAAGTGGGTTGGATCTCATCTTGGTAATACGAGACCCCGAGGTCAAACCCAACTGCAGCAACACCTTGTTGGACCAACGCAAGGACATTAGTAATATATATATATATATATATATATATATATATATATATATATATATATATATATATATATATATATATATTATATTAATATATTATACAAATATATATTATATTTGTTTATAAATATATTTCTTTATATATTATAGTGCAAGGATTTGCACTATTTCTTTATATATTATACAAAGAAGTGTCACTAATTCAATTGAATAGTTTTTATTTATGTTAATTATTATTATTTTTTTATATTAAATAATTAAAAAATAATTCACTAATACAATGATGGAATAGAAGTGCCAAAAAATTGTTTGGTTAGGAAGACACAACAAAACTCATTATTCAAAATCATCAGCATTTTTTGGACATTTTTTTTAAGAAATACCCAAAGAGTGTTTGTTTTTTTTTTTTTTTTTTTTCGATTTTTCTATGAAAATACCAAACCAAGGGTGAAAAGGTATGGGCTTTTCGTTTCTCCCCTTAATACTCTCTTGATCAGCATTCCTGTGACGCACAAAGAAAATTTTCTTAACCAAACAAAAAAAAAAACTTATCAAAACTTAGTTTGAAGGAACAATACTGTGAGCATTAATAATCAAAGTTGCACTGAATAATCTTGATCAGATAATATCATTAATAGAAAATAATTTACAAAAATAATTATAAGCAAAGTGATTAATCTATCATTAGCTAATTGACCGGTTTGAAAAGAAGGTGACTAAGCAAGAATTACTGATGCATGAAAATCGTTACATAAAAGTGCCATGGCTTTGCATGGCTGAATGACAAGCCAAAATGGTTATTCTATCTTAATCAATACAGCTTCCTCTAATAAGCTGACTAATAAAGTAAAACTATTGGGTGCCAGTAACTGCATAAAATTTCTATTATGAAGTCTCATAAAGGTCAAGTAACAGCTCTATTTAAAAAAAAAATTGTCTATACTTAAAGGAAAGAGTGAATTTATTTCAAGAGTTGGGAAAATTTTTCCTGATTCAGCAAAAAAATTTATTCCTAAGCAAAACCAAGATTCAAAATTTCAATTCATTGCCCCATCAGCAATAAACATTCGCTAGGAATTGCAAGGATTTGCTAGGAATTTTTTTATGTGGGTTACAAAACGAAAAAAAAAGTGTTTCTATACATGTCTAATTTCCCTCATACTTTTTGCCCGGACAAAATCATTTTTATATCTGAAACAATAATTACGATTACCAACAGTCCTGTAATGTTTTCAAGCATTTTGATCCTACAGAATTTTGCAACTTTGAAATAGGATAAATCAAAATACAACCATAGCATTGTTTTTTATAGGTTTCTTGTCTTACCTCAATAATCAATTATACTTTGTATACTGACCTTACTTTATCATACTATTTTTTTTACCTCTCTTAGATACAGCAAGAACATGAGTGACGATGAGTCCATGAAACTATAGATGAGTCCATGACCTCATGAGTCCATAAAACTATAGAGCTTACCTTCCTTTATGTTTGGAATCTGAAGAATGACCTCATCAGTCATTTCTGGAACTTATTATATGGCTTCACAAATGCTTCTCCAAAAAAAAGCAAAACTACTCCCAGTAAGACTTCTGAATTATCTGATCTAAAAAAAAATTCATTTCTCTCAGAGATCATTAGCCATAGAAGAGTCCTGAACAAATACGAGAAATCACTTAAACTTTTCCCTAAAAAATCGATCAATGTCATTAACAGATATCAGGAAAAAAAATTCTTTAAACAAAACGCAAAAATCGCTAAGAGAGAGTTACGATTACAGTAGCAGCCAGTGAAAAACAGAAGAAAAATTATACAAATATTTCGGTTGAGACCTATGCTCGAATGTCCTCAGTGCACAATAATAAAAAAAAAATATAGATAAAAGTCCAAAGAACAATATAAGAACAAAACCTCAAAGCAGACACTAAAACTAAAATATGAAACGGTGAAGGGGTAACAGAATGAAATATACAATGCTGAATGACATTTCGCAATTTTATTTTATGTACAGCATTCTTAAGTGCTCATGGCTTGCCAGGTAGGATATTATCTAGTGTTGGGCGATAACTTGATTAAACGATATATTGATATTTTTACTTTCGATATTCGATATATTAGTTTCGATATCTCTGATCAGTTTTTGTAAAACTTCGAATAACATAAATCAAACAATAAAAACAAACTTTGATTACTTACATTAATATCATGGAAATCCAGATTTGAAATTATTCGGGCTCAGGATATAGAAAGATAGCCAACTTGCTACTTTTGGCTATTCAAAATCAGCAACATGTCAATGTTTTTCCCTGAGAATTGGTTCTACCTTTCAGTGATTAAAATAAAAGAAAAGTTTTTTTATGAAAGTAAGGACCAGCATCAAAACTTAAAATGAATAGAAATTATTGCATATATGAGAGTGATGTCCCTCATAAATGTTTTTTTTTTAGTGTTCTGAAAAATCTATTATTCTTATTATAGACCCTTGTGTTTCAGGACTTGTTCATAAACAATCTTGACAGAATTCAAACTCTAGCAAATAGAGCGAGGCATTGAGGAGAGGATATCTCTCCTCATGCAGGAATGAAGCATTATTCCTCATGAGTACGCCACGATTTCTTTTCGCTTAAATTGTGAATATTTCTCCCAAGTTTTAGTTCAAAAAAACTTTTTTTTTTATATATAATTTTTGATCGTTTTCCAATAGTGCCGGGAAATCTACCTCTCTCCTTTTTAGAAAATCCCCGCCACGAAGATCCCCCCATGGAAAATTCCGTCCACTTAAGACCTTCCCCCGCCCCGCAATAAATCCATCCCTGCTAAAAATTTCACACAGATATTTTTTCCGAAAAATTTCGCCAAGAAAATTATCTTTAGCCTACTTTCATTTGAAAGAGACTTGTATTCCATCTAATTTCTAATCCATTTTCGAATCTTGCCGGAAAAACTCCTCGGTGAAAAATATTTCCTGGAAGTTCCATCCTCCCAATGGAAAGTTTCTCTTGCAGAAAATTCTCCCATGAGGAATTTCTCCAAACAGAAATTTCTCCTGTGGAATATCCCTCCCTCCCATGAAAAACCCCACGATAGTTTTAACTTTTCGGAAAGTTTTCCCTAGACAATTTCCAAAGAATCATTTCTATATACAAAATTGAATCAGCAAAGAGAAAGTAAGGTAAGTACAGGAGTTCTGGAAAATTTTCCCGTGTAAGATTTCCCCTTGAAACTTCCCTGTTCATGGAAAATTCTCCCTGTAAAAAATCCCCCCTATACCTAAGATTTTCTATTTTCTTCCAAATAACAAATAATATATGTAAACAATAGGCGAAATTCATAATGTATACCCCATCCATTTCCAGAAGAAAAATTGAATCAGCAAAGAGAAAGTAGGAAAAATTTTGTATGGTTCTGGAAAATCCTCCCAATGTAGCCTTCCCATGTAAAATTCCCCCTTGTAAGTTCATCCCCGGAAACCTCCCTGTAAATGGAAAATCTTCCCCTTAGAAAATCCCCCTCCCCGAAAAATGTCCGTTTCGTTACAAATAAAAAATACTATATACAGAGAACAGCCAAAATCCATAACGTACAACCTTCCCCCAGGTTGTAGGGGTTATGTCATCTCTAGAGGTTTAGTTATTTGTTCTTTCAGATATGGTGAACAAAATGGATATCCCAACATTTTGATCGGATGACTTCGGGAAAATGGATGTGGGAGGGGGGGGGGTTTAGTAGCCCTCCAGTAGTTTCGGTTACTTTTTGGTACTAGAGCTTTAAATTTTCGTTCGAACGATCCTTCTCCCGATATTCTTGGACCATTGATTTGACACGATCACCCTGGTGAAAAAATAAATAAACAAATAAATAAACATGTATCCGTGATCTTTCTTCAGACAGAAAAGACATAATTCAAGGTTTTGGGAGATGGAAGGTTGGAACCTTTACAGTAGGGTTCCATAATATGCTGAATCTGATGGTGCACTTTTCATTAATATTCCTGGTCTTTTTGGAAGCGTTTCTCTCCTTTCTCTAAAATCATACATATTTTCTCAGGCTCGTAGCTTTTGACAGGTACATTAAACTTAATGAGATTTACATATATGGAATTGGCAAAAAAGCCCATTCTTTTGATGTATATATTGTTACTAGTGTATAACTAGCTTGATTTTATTGTGGCTGAATTACAGGGACTGTTATGGCACTTGCATCTATTGGTACAGATTTAGCCAGGATTTAGCCAGGATTTGGCCAGGAAGGCCAAATCCATATTCTTCTCTATTGTATTCTCAACTTGGAGAAGATTGCCAGTGAAAATATACATCTTCATGAAACACAGATCAAAATATCATGCAAAGTTTGATGTGACCAAGATCTATAAGCCTAGAAGGCACTATATGCAGCCAAGTCCTTTGAAGGTCCCCAGCCATTTGAAAGTCCTTACTAAATGTATTTTGAATTTGAGAACAAGCTGTTCAATTTACAGATACAAGTATGTATGCTGTGTATCAGCATGTACAAATCAATGGATTAAGTATATTGTTGTTGTTTTTCTCAGCCATTTTCGAAAAAAAAAAATTCTATGTTGGATCTTTTCTGCAGGACGTTCACAGGTAAATAGCAGACAAAGCTGAAAATAGTCAAATATTTTCAAATATCGTTTTCGATATCTATATTTGATATCGATACTTGTTCTGATATATTGATATATCAATATCGATATTGAATAGCAGCCAACTATCAAAGATTATATTAGGTTGCGAAATATGATCTTGTGGATGGATATAGAAACAATCGAAATTAACAAGTTCATTATAAATGGGGCTTATAAAAGTATCTCCAGCGTATCTATAGAGGGGGACCTTTAGGCAAATTAAACAAAAAAAAACAAGTTTTTTAAATGAAAGTAAGCAGCAACATTAAAACTTAAAACGAACAGAAATTACTCCGTACATGAAAGGGGCTTTTCCTCCTCAACGCCTCGCTCTTTACGCTAAAGTTTGACTCTTTCTCTTAACTCTACTTTTTAAAACAGTAAAAAAACTTTAGCGTAAACAGCGGGGCGTTGAGGAGGAAAAGCCCCTTCCATATACGGAGTAATTTCTATTCGTTTTAAGTTTTGATGTCGCTCCTTACTTTCATTTAAAAAAAACTTGTTTTTTTTTGTTTAATTTCTGGACGTTTTTGAATTAATGCATGTTTTGATCTTGGCTCTCCACACATAAATAATAAAAAACGAAATTTGCATATTATTTTTTTTGGCTAAATGACTTTTCCAAAGTTTTAATCGGAAGATTTTGAAAAAAAGGAGCGAGAGAGGAGGCCTAGTTGCCTTCCAATTTTTTGATTAGTTAAAAAGGCAACTATAACTTTTAATTTTTACGAACATTTTCATAAGTAAAAAATATACGTAACTTACAAATTAACTTACGTAGCGAACTTCTGTATTCGTATGTTTTTACTGCGTATATGAGGGGGCTCACCACTTATCGATACCTCGCTCTTTACACTAAAGCTTAAATTTTGTCCCAATTCCTTAAGAATGACCCCTGAATCACAAAGGCCGTAAAATAAGCAGTTGTAATTACTAAAAATACTTTAGCGTAAAGAGCGAGGTATTACGAGGAGGTAAACTCCTCATATGCGATATAATGTCTGTTCGTTTTCAGTTTTAATGCTGGTCCTCACTTTTAGTAGAAAAACTTTTCATATTTATTTTTTTATTGTTTTTTTTTTAAATAATGATAGAAAATCCCGCGCCCCCTCCATTGAAAGTCTCTTCTCCCATGGGAAGTTCCTCCATGGAAAGATCCTCCCATGTAACCCTTCCCCTCAACTGTCCCCTCCCCCCAAACCAAAAAAAAAAACCCGTAAAATGTCTGTACACTTCCCAGTAACCATTATTACATGTAAACACAGGTCAATGTTTGTAACTTGCAGCCCCTCCCATGGGGACTGCGGGGGAGTAAGTCGTCCCCAAAGACATAGTTATTAGGTTTTTCGACTATGGTAAATAAAATGGCTATCTCAGAATTTTGATCCGGTGACTTTGGGGAAAAAATAAGCATGGGAGAGGGCCTAGGTGCCCTCCAATTTTTTTGTCACTTAAAAAGGGCACTAGAACTTTTAATTTCCGTTAGAATGAGCCCTTTCACGACATTCTAGGACCACTTAGTCGATACGATCACCCCTGGGGAAAAAAAAACAAAAAAACAAATAAACACGCATCCATGATTTGTCTTCTGGCAAAAAACGCGAAATTCCACATTTTTGTAGATAGGGGCTGGAAACTTCTACAATAGGGTTCTCTGATACGCTGAATCTGATTGTGCGATTTTCGTTGAGATCGAATGACTTTTAGGGGGTGTTTTCCCCTATTTTCTAAAATAAGGCAAATTTTCTCAGGCTCGTAACTTTTGATGGGTAAGACTAATCTTGATGAAACTTATATATTTAAAATCGGCACTAAAATGCGATTCTTTTGATGTAACTATTGGTATCAAAATTCCATTTTTTAGAGTTTTTGGTTACTATTGAGCCGGGTTGCTCCTTACTACAATTCATTACCACGAACTGTTTGATGGGCTTATTCATTTCAACGGCCTCCCAGAAAACTTGCATGAGATCTTTAACAAAGGCAATGACGGAGGTATTAAAAAATAAGTAGGTCATCACAGGGGTGTTTAGTCAAGGCGAAATAAAAAGTTTCAGGCCTTTTGTGCAGCCCCATGGCTTTGTTGATTGAGGGCCTGTGTTTTGATAACCTCTTCCCCAATTGTTACTGGGTTCTCCCAAAAAGAAACAGTCACAAGAACAGGGAATTCTATAAACACCACTACCTAGAATCAGGTTGGTTTTATCTTTGCTCCTTTTCAAAAATCTTTGTATTGTATTTGAATGTTTAAAAGTGACATTAAGGATGTGTTTTTTTTTTTGGATTCTTCTCAGTTTGTCACTCAATTTGGGAATATAGGGTAGAACAATGAAAAGTTTCTTATTCTTCACCCTGTTGGAGGTTGATGCATTCTTTTCTGCCTTTCCTTGTCTTTTTTCTATTATAGATTGAATCAATTTTTATGGGGTATCCATTGCAAAATATAATGTCTTTAAGATATTTGAATTCTGGGACTATGTGAGCTTCTGAGCATTTTTTATTACACAATTAACTAACAATGTAACTACTCTTCTCTTTACACAAAAAGAATATTAAGAAGAAACATTTAAATACCTATCGTTATAATAATTAATAGTAATAATAATTTATTTGTTACCCACTTGTTTTGACAATTTAAGCGGAGTAAAAACGTTAAGGAAAGAAAAACAAAATACAATACAAAAACACTTACAATACAATCAATACAGTATAATCAAAGGGTGGTAGGGACCCAGGCATTGACAGCCCTCAGCACCTAATCTAGCATAGAGTTTCTTATAAACAAAAATAATATCAGTGGCACAAAACTTTTTAGTAATCTTCTGATTTCTATAAGAACGCGGCAGATACAATAAATATTTGCAATAACGAAAATACAGAACTCTTATATCTTGCAAATCCTGGTAATTAAAAAATGGGCGCAAACCGGAAAGAAACAATATAGAATGATTGCACTATGTAGAATAAAGTCTGGATATAGCATTCTATGTGTATAAAGCTATGTGTAGGCTTTCAAAAATTAAAACATTCAAGGCTAAGAGACTTATTGAAAATTAAGACGAGCTGAAATTTCTAAGTTCTAAGGTGCCTAGTTCTAAGGTGAACTGAAGTAGAAAACCAGAGTGTTAAGATGAGTCACGAACGAGTTAAGTGACCCCTCTCCATGATCCCACACAGAAATAATATCATTGAACCAATTGCCTTAAGAAGCAAGGAGGACTTCTCACCTTTTCAAATGCTTAAAACCCTTCCCATGATTCTCTTACAGAAGCTGTGTGAAGGATGGTAGATTGTCCATTTTGGTCATCACAACTTTGTCCTCATGAATGAAGCTATAAATAGTTGATAAGCTCCATTTCTTTGTAATCCTCTCCTCCATAAATCTCTCTTAGGAAAACACCTTGACTGGGTGAGTAGCCCTTGAGCAAGATTGGTTCAGATTGATTCCCTACAGCAAACCATCCTACCACCCAGCCCAATTCTCCCATTTCACAAGTCTTGCCTCAGATTGGTCAAAAAGTATGAATACCCACTGTATACTGATCCAATAGTGATGTTGGCAAAATTCCAAAAAAATCAATAATAGGGATGATAGGGCATGTTCTTTGGTTCCCATGACTCTCTCAGTTCTCTTACTGAAGTGTTTGATGTAGAGGTGAGGGCTGTTTTCTAAAAGCGTGTAAATTCACCTCCTCCTCTAGAGTTTTCTTGCATTAGGTCTCCACCTCCCATAATCAAAACAACAAGATAGACACGCAGGCACATAGCTTGATCCAATTACTTCCAGGTTGCCATGCAAAGAACAAAGTACTTGAATGACAGCTTTGCTAAAAGTTTCTTTATCTGCTCTTTAATAAAAAGAGATTCAGCAGTCATCTAAAACTTTTTGATGGAGCAATCTCAAAGTTTGCAATGAAAATAAGGCTTTTAACTATACCCAAACTAATGTTCATGCCTAAGAAGACGCTTACAATTCAGTTAAGTATCTTCAGTAGACCCAAGCTCTATCATGGAGATGCTCATTAAAATCCCTCATAATAATGAAAGCTCTCACATCCAAAAAATACAGTAATAATATACCCCTTGGCTTCTTGATCCAGGAAAACCATACAGGAAAACCATATTTCAATGTAGTGTACCTGGCAACACCAGTTTAGAAAAAATAATATTGGAAAAGCAAAAATTAGGAACAAAATCATCTATTTACTTCGATTTTCACAAAAATAATTGATTATTTAACTCTCACATCCAAAAAATACAGTAATAATATACCCCTTGGCTTCTTGATCCATACCACATAGTTGCATAAACATTGTTGGGAAGTATGAAGAATATATGGAATAAAGCCTATTTTCAATATACCATTTTACCAAAAACTCATGTTGGCTCCATTAGTTTCATCATTTAGAATAGATAATTTTTTTGCTGTAAGGTTATTTGTTTATTTTAAAATAAAAATCAACTTTAAAAAAAAAATTATTTTTGTTATGGAAGAAGAGGAAACATAAAACTTAAAATTAATATAAATCACTGCTTCAGGGATTGTGCAAGATATATTTACAAAAAAATGCTTAAGTGCTTGTGATGTTTCTTTAAATTTGAAGAATTCTATATACTACTCACTATCATACTCATAGATGAGCTTGCTTGAGTTCTTATACTAAAGTTATTAATATAATGAGGAGCTAAATACTAATGTGAGACTCACAAATTAACCTACAACTTCATGCAGACAAATTATGGACTTTTCTGCTCATAAGAAAACATTACATGTTTCTGTTGTTCTTTTTTTGGCAATGGTTTTGGTTTTCAAATAAGTAGGCTATGTTTTGTAGACATATCTTACTGAATACAAATAAGAAAATTTCAGTTTGCTCCAAATTTTGAATGTATGGTAATTCTTTTCTCTCAGAAAAAACTTAATTTTTTAATTTTTTTCGTAAGCATATGAATCAAGGTCAATATTTTACCCCTTAGTGATACCAGAAACACACACTATGCTGACAAATTACCACAAGTATTCAAACTATCATTGCTGATGATGAACATGCTTTACAAGTTGAATTTCCATTAATATAGTTTTTGCTTGTAAGTCAATCTTTGCCATAAAGATATATTTCCCCCCTCCAACCTTCTATGTTCCTGGATCCAATTCAAATTAAAAACGGAGCATCTGAGACATAAGACTCTTCTATATATCAAGTTTCATTGAAATCCAATAACCCATTTGTAAGATACCTCAATTTCACGTCTTCCAAGAATTCTGGCTTCCCCCTCAAACTCCCTTCAATGTCACCAGATCTGGTAAGGATTTAAAATGAGAGTTTTAAAGCACAAGATCCTTCTAGATACCAAATTTCATTAAGATCAGATCACCTGTTCTTAAGTTACAAATACCTCATTTTTTCTATTTTTTCCAAATTACTCCCCCCCCCCAAACTCCACCAAAGAGAGCAGATCTGGTCTGGTTATGTCAGTCACCTATCTTGGACTTGTGCTTATTCTTTCCACCAAGTTTCATCCTGATCTCTCTGCTTTAAGCGTTTTCCAAGATTTTTGGTCCCCCCCCCCCCCCCAATGACACACTGGACCTGTTTGGGATAAAAATTAAGAGATCTGAGTTTCAAGGTCCTTCTAAACATGAAATTTCATTAAGATACAATCACTCTTTTGCAAGTTAAAAATACCTCATTTTTTCTAATTTTTTAGAATTAACCTTCCCCCCCCAACTCCCCCAAAGAGAGCAGATCCGTTCTGGTTATGCCAATCCTGTATCTAGGACTTGTGCTTATTTTTCCACAAAGTTTCATCCTGATTTCTCCACTCTAAGCATTTTCCAAGAGTTTAGGTTCCACCCCTCAAAACACCCCCTTCACTGGATAAGGTTGAAATTTAATATAAGAGCCCTGAGACATGATATCCTTCCAAACATCAAATTTCCTTAAGATCCAATCACACCTTTGTAAGATAAAAAATACCTTATTTTTCTAATTTTTCAGAATTAACCCCCCCCCCCACTCCTCCAAAGAGAGAAGATCCGTCCCGGTTATGTCAGTCATGTATCTAGGACTTGTGCTTATTTTCCCACTAATTTCCATCCCTATCCCTCCACTCTAAGCATTTTCCAAGATTTTAGGTTCCCCAATCAATTCCCCCCAAAGTCACCAGATACAGTCGGAATTTAAAATAAGAGCTCTGAGACACAATATCCTTCCCAACTTCAAATTTCATTAAGATCCAATCACTCTTTTGTATGTTAAAAAAACCTCATTTTTCTTATTTGTTCAGAATTAACCCCCCCCCCCCACTCCCGCGAAGAGAGCAGATCCGTTCTGGTTATGTCAATCATGTATCTGGGACTTGTGCTTATTTTTCCCACCAAGTTTCATCCCAATCCCTCCACTCTAAGCGTTTTCCAAGATTTTAGCCCCCCCCCCCCCTGTTCAATTCCCCAAATGTCACCGGATCCGGTCGGGATTTAAAATAAGAGCTCTGAGACACAATATCCTTCCAAACTTCAAATTTCATTAAGATCCCATCACCTGTTCTTAAGTTAAAAATACTTCATTTTTTCTATTTTTTCCAAATTAACTGTCCCCCCACACCCCCCCAGATGGTCAAATTGGGAAAACGACTATTTATAATTAAATCTGGTCTAGTCCCTGATACGCCTGCCAGGTTTCATTGTCCTAGCTTGCCTGGACATGCCTGAAGTAGAACAGACAGACAGAATTTGTGATTGCTATATGTTGCTTGGTTAATACCAAGTGCCATAAAAATAGGAAAATAAATGACATACCCCTTCTTGTTAATAAAAACTAATGTTCTAATTGTAAATTCCTAACCCTTGAAAAATGTTATGGTGCAAAAACATTGTGCACCTTTGATTCAATAAATTAGTCACTTATAGAAGGTGATCTTGAAGGGACTAATTTGTCTTTCCAATGTTGCAGATAGAAATCTGTATATGATTCTTTTGCAAATAGAGAGCATTTCTGTTGAAAAGCTTAACAATTAGAGGGTGACAAAGAGACAATAGACTTATTCTGATCCTTCATTGAGTAATAGTTTACCCAAATACAACTTTCCTGATATAAAAAGCTGAAACAAAAAGGCAAATGGTAAGGAACAGAACACATGCTTAATTTGATGGTCAAAACATATTACCTAAAATTCCAGTGCCTTCTGTACTGGCGAAGGCACCTAGGACACCAAGTAAGAGGCACCAGTCACATTGTGCTAGTTATATCAGCCTGAAGTAAAATTTTTGGATAATTGTAAAGTTTCCTTATTAATATGATGTTGTTTAGCCTTCTGTGTGTAGAAAACCAAATTATTTCTCTTAAAATTTTCAATTAGTAGTAAAACAATCAAAACTGTCATCAAAATTCACTTGTAAATAAGTTAGATTATACTTTATTTTTCAAAGAAACATAATTTTAGCGTTATTCAAAGAGATTGGGGTCTATCAACATGGAAAGAGAAAAAATAGCTATTTCACCATACTATTAATGCCTCCACCCTTGGCACCAATGCAAATATTAAGCTGAAAGGTTGGTATATACTTTAGGTTTTTTTCTTCTGGTTACATTGAAAGTTATGGCACATATATGTAATGCACATGGAGCACAAGTTCAACAATTTTCAGACACACTCAAAATATGTTAAGCCACTCCTCTTGAAATGTATTGGGATTTAACCTGTTCTAGTTTGCACATTTTACTTCTCTATTTTAGTAGAAACATCATTATTATATCAACATCATATATGTACATCATTAACAGAACTATTATCTAGCCTATGGTATGTGTACAACCAAACCCTTATGCAACTGAGCCCACTTGCAAATGAAGTCTATTTAACTGAACTCTTGTCCAAGTCAAACCCTTTTAGCTGAACCCACATGCAGCAAAACCTTTGTGCAGCTAAACCCCATGTAATTCAACCCTTCTGCAAATGAGCCCCTATAGAAACCCTTGTTCAACTCAACCCAACAACTCAGTTTTTCACTGTTCAACAAATATGAGGAAATACCATGGGGTACAACAAAGGCTGCAATTTTTACATGTTCTACTTCTTTGTTTTTTAAAGTCAAAGGATAAATCCTTGTCAAGATCATTCATAAAAAAACTCTGATTTGTTGTCTTGTTACAATAACAATTTATTGGTAAAATTCTAGTTAATTGACTTCTTGCTATCTCAGAAAGGGTTTAGGTTAGGAGAATGAAACTTTCAGGCATGAATCTGCAGCCTAAAGTATGTCCCAGGAAGGTATTTTGAAGCAACTACCTTCACTCCTTCTCCCTCTAGAGGGCCCTGACCTTTGATGACCTTTAAAAATGTGTGTTATAAAAGTGAAACCTTGCAAAATAGATCTTCTGCTTAATTGAAGTACAACAAAATTGTTTTCAGCTTCATAACTTTGCCCAATTCTATTTTATAAGGTTTTAAGGATATGCAAATATATTTCCTAAATTTTGAAAAAAAAATGATATGGCTCAAAATTATACTCAAATAACAGGAATTGCAGTTTTAGAACCTAAGGCAGAGAAAAAGCAACTAGTAACTGAAAATTAAAGTAAAATGTTGTTTTGTCAAAATTTCAATAAGTATTGACCTGTCAGTTCAGTTCAGTTTATTAACATCAAAATAAATGGACAACAATAACTTTCTACCCCTACAAGGCTCCATGGCCTGTTACATAGGGGTCATGTAGACAAATTTCAGGGCCCTCTAGAGGAATAAGGAGTGGAGGTGGGTACTTTAAAATACATTCCCAGGACATACTTTAGCCTGTAGACCCATCCCTGAAAGTTTCATTTTCCTAACCTAAACCCTTTCTCAGATAGCAAGAAGTCAATTAACTAGAATTTTACCAATTTATCTGCAACTGAACCTGTATTTTACCCCCCCCCCCTATTTCTCTAATAAGATAGTATAGCCTACAGACCTACCAAAATAAGGCCCATATTTTTCCTATGTTTTCTGATTCCTGATTTTCTTAAACTGATTCAACTTACAGATTAACATTTTGAGGAAAGGGTAATACATGGCAAAATACAGCCTTGAATAGGGAAAAACAGTTCCTTTAGGGCCTAAAGGTTAATTACAGATAGGCAGCTCACTTTGAAGTAAAGTCTAACCCTGGCACAGGGATATTATTCAGGCTGAAAACAAAAATACAAAACACAGATACACTAAATTATATATAAAATTAATCTAAGAAAACAGCTCAAAAGGGGATTGTACTTTCTGGATTTTTCATTTTTTGAATCATTTGCGTTCAAAAGGGCAGTGTTTCTGGCAGACAAAAATAAAACCGTTAGATTATGGAAAAAATGGATTTCTAATTTTAATAAAAACAAATATATAAAAAGCTCAAAGACGTTTAGGCAGGGTCACCACTCCATAAGAAATAAGGTTACTATTCAGTGTTTAAAAAATTCCAATTATGGTATAAAATTTAGTCTCTCTCCAAAAAAATTACCACTTTTTGCGCATCAAGCATATCAGTGTGCATATCCAATTTCAACACCATGGATTTTCTTTAGCCTAAAGCCAGAATCAATTTTCATTTCTCTATAGCTAGTTCTCTTCACCTTACTTCGAATATACAAAAAGGACAAGTTTGTATGGGATGTAAATACAAGCACAATCGTTTATCTCTGGATATTCACTTTAAACGGCCCATGATTGCTTAGTGTAGCAATACTGCTTTAAAACAATACCCTTACCATAGACCATAGATCCTCTTGTGCCTCCAGAGGCACCCAGAGCGTTCAAGAGGAGTCTCCAGTCGTCTCTGAAACTTGTGGCTGCGACGATGTCTTCTCACTTTGGCTGTATTGAGGCGTGAAGGTGTCACAGATCGTTGTTGTAGGTACGACGGAGTGTATTTTTAGGTCTTCCTCTGTGGCAAGTGCCTTCGGGTAACCAAAAAAATAGACTTGGGAATTCTGCAATGGTCAATGCGCAGCACATGTCCGAGGTACCTCCATCTGAGCCTTCGTATGGTCTTGATGAGGGACGGTTGACTTGTGATGCTTCAAATGTGCTCATTTGTTACCTTCTGAGTCCAATGGATGCCGAAAAGTCTACGTAGGCACATGTTTGAAACGACTGAATTCTCCTCTCTTGTTCTTGATTGAGATGCCATGTTTCAGATGCATAAAGGAGTACGGACAGGACGTAGCTGCTAAAGAAGCAGAGTGTGAGCCGGAGAGAGAAAGTACTCGACCTCCAAACTTTTTTGCGTCTGTTTTGGTGTTGCTAGCCTATCCAATTCGGGCGATGACTTCTTTGGTTGTGGATCCTGTGTTCTTGATGGTGCTGCCAAGATATTTCAAATGGACCACTTGTTCCACGTTGTTATCACCGCATTTGATGTTCATGGGTGAACCGCTAGTTGACATGCCTTTGGTTTTACTGGCGTTGACATTTAGTCCAAAACCTTCTGCTTTTTGTTGGACGCTCGAAAGCAGCGCTTGAAGCCGTGATTTGCAGGTTTCAAAGATGGCAATATCGTCAACAAAATCTAGGTCGCTTAGTAGGCGATCATTTAGCGTAGCCCAGTTGCGTCAGCATTCCTCAGTACGAAATCGATGACGACGAACATTAGCGGGAATAGGAAGCACCCTGTTTCACCCCGAAGAGGATGGGAAATTTGCGTGAATTTCCCTCTGCTGTCTCACAACAGGTTGTATCTTCATACATCGCCATGATGAGATTTATTATGATATCAGGGATACCATAGTGGCGAAGGAGCTTCCAGAGTGACTGGCGGTTTAATGAGTAGAACGCCTTTTCGAAGATTATGAAGATCGTGTAGAGTTTATTGCGCCATTCATAGCCCCCCTCCGTGAGCTTTCGCAGGGTGAATATCAGGTCCGTGCAAGAGTGGTTTTGGCGGGAGCCATGCTGTTAATCACGCTGGTATTCATCTAGATGACATTGTATTCGGGACAAGATAATGTGGGACAACAATTTTTCAGGAATCGAAAGTAGGCTGATGCCTTGATAGTTGTTACAGAGCGTGGCATCGCCGTTCTTGAAGAGCTTCACGAGCGTAATGTGGCGCCATTCTGAAAGTAAGTTTTCTGTTGTCCAGATGGTTCCGAAGAAGTCTTCTCAATAGGTGACACAGGTGTCCATAGAGCATTTCCATTTCTGTCGTGATGCGGTCGTCTCCTGGTGATCTGCCGTTTTTCAGCTTTTTAACTGACTTCAGAATTTCGTCTTCAGTTGGGGCCTCGGTGTTGATGTCTAGCGAGACCTGAGGATCTTTGGGGATGGAGATTGGTTCTTCCTGGGGTAGTCCGTTCAAGATTTGGTCAAAGTGGTTGGCCCGGACCTCTTTTTTCTCTTCGAGACCGGTAACCAGTATGACGTTTTCGTTCTTCACCGGACCATCGCTGGCTCTCTTCTTCCCGATAATCTTGTTCGTTATCTTGTACAGCGGCCTGCTGTCTCCGCTCTTGGCAGCTTCTTCAGCTTTCGCAGCCTTTGCTTCGATAGCAACTGGTCCTTCGGTTTTTTTGCGGTGCCCAAGGGTCTTGCTTGCTGACTCAATATAGAGGTTCTTTATCCGGTTCCATATCATTTCCTGGTCGTCTTGGTCACTGATGTAGAGTGCTTCGAACTTGTTGAGTTTGGTCACAAGTGTTTTAGTTCTGACTATCATCGACGTCTTCTTCACCTCTTCAAAGAAAATCCCTCAATCGCTCCTATTGTAAGACTTAATGCTCGTAGAGCTCCAATTACCCAACTTGACTTGTGTCCCCAATTATTGACCATGAGATACAAAAACTCTTTTGTTCCCTGTATTATTTTGTATTTTAATAATTGATTTAACTTTTTAATTCTGTTTATCCCTTAATATCTGTTTTATCGTTGTAACTGTTCTAACGTGCTTATGCTAGCTTGTGTGCTATTTTAGCCAATAAATCATATTCTATTCTATTCTACTCTATTCTATTCTATCAGTTGGTCCTTAAATTTCAGCATTAATTCTTGCCATTTGGGTTATTAAGCTACCTTTTAAAATTGTTTCTGCCATGCCATAAAATTTTCTCCAAAAATGACTCGCCAATGATGAGCACAATTTCCCATGCTCCCCAAAATATAACTTCAGTAGATCCTATAATACAATAATTATAACGATGTTGGGTACACCTGTGGCCATTAAGGTGTGCCCTTCGCGTTTTATATCGTTCATTTGTAATTTATTTTTGTAACTGATTCTACCTTTTTAACACAGATAACAATTTAATAGCCATAAGTTTGCATATAAACGCGCTTAATATACACGCCTTTGGCACCTGTCATTGTTATTAATATTAATCATAATATTTTTATATACATACATATAATTACTTATTTCATCGTGTTAAACATTCTACGCTTGTGACTTCATTTAGTCTTTAAAAATACCATTCTGACGAAGTACTGGCTACGAATTATATTATAGCTTTAATCACGATTCTATTTGCCAAAAAGAGAGAAAATCGTTTTCTTTAGTAAGCTAGATAGCTCTGCATACGGTTGGCCTTTCTCTGCGATTCCTTGATAATTTCTAATTTGAAAAAATTACATGAAGTGAATTTCGGTTCATTTTCCTATGTTTCATTGTTTAGTTGATATGAATGTTCAATTTTATTTTTAAATCAATGAGTTTTTTAAGTTCTGTTCACCACTCGTTAGGACAGCTGCTAGTTGGAATAGCATATAATCTAATCTGATACTCTGGTAGCAACCGTCTTGATCTTGTTGTGAAATTCTCCGTTTTATGTTAAATTCTGTGTTTGGTTTAATGTAGTTACCTTTGGACACTTTTAATTCTTTAATGATATATTCACTCTTCCTCCTTTTCCGTTAGTTTTACTTTTCTCTGCGTTATATATTCAATTTCATATTGTACCTAATAGCTTTGGACGGAAATAACACCTAGTGTTTTGCTAGGCTAGTAAACTCTGTAGGTATATTATACAAGGGTTGTTGACCAAGGGACATAGAGTTTTTTTTTACTATTTCGTCCGTTCGCATAAAATGTAATGATTTATAATGAGAATAGACGTGAGGGTGGTTATAAGGCTCCATAAATATAAACCTAGTTATTGAGTAACAGCAAGAGCAAACCAGAATTATCAATATTAGCTATCCAAAAGGATAAATTGCCTTATCTGTTTGTCCTAATACCAATATTACTACTAACATTTTAACATAGCACAAAGTCGCCAGAAGCCATCATAGCTACTACTACTAACAACTCACCGCAGTACCAAGCAACCTGAGGCCTCCGCAGCTGCGCACGCTCCTCCTCCGTCCCAATATATTCAAAGTCTCCCTCTTTACCCTCCCAGGAGGTTTCCATTTCCTTACAATCTTTCTTTCTATCATCCTTCAGCCCCAGCCATGGACAACCGGTTTTCGACTTAGCCCTAGACGGTTTGTCGAAAAAGGAAAATCTTTAGCAATTTATCATCCTTCATCCAAAGAAACGTGCCTTAGCCATCTCAAACTTTCTCTCATTATACTACACTAAAAAAAAAAAAACTTTTTACACTAAAAAAAAATGAGCTCAGTGATTTTCAACCAAGTGCATCAACAAAGTTCCAGCAAAAAAGTTCCAACAAAAAAAATGTTATATGCAAACATTTTAATCATAATCGTTGTAAATTTACAACGATTTACAACGATATATGTCGTAATTTTATTTCAGGTAGATGTGGTTCCATTAAGTGCAGTTTTGACCATGTGAAGCTTTGTCCAGTTTTAGCTTGTAATAACAAATATTGTAGTTTTGCCCATGCACCAAAAGTAGATGATGTTAATTCTGATGTTAATAAAAATTGTAAGAGCCACTCATCTCCCTTCCGCCGTCCTTTTTTAGTGCACCACACTCAAGCAAAAATTTCTCATCAAAATTCATCAGGCACAGCTCAAAAATTGAAAAACCCTTCCCGATCCCGAACTCTCCTCCCTTGTCCTTTGCTACCTCCTCCCCCTCCCCGCATACAGAAGTCCTATTTTCTCCCCCTCACAGTATGCTGCCCTATACCCTCCCTACTCTGCCACAAACCAGCAATTTCTTGACGGACATGAATCACTATTCCCAACCAGCCCCCCTCTCCCAGCACCTTACGAAACCCCCCCCCCCCCCAGCCCATTCGTTTTATCCCTTGTGCCTACCCTGTCAACGTGACTCAGGTCTGAGACTTTTTGCATTCAATAATTGTCTTGTAATGAATCCTAATTGTTCTCCTCGTGCTTCATCCATATCATTGCCCGTCCCCCCACCCCCAAATCCTCAAGACAAATCATTCTCTAACTCTAATAACTCATCTATCGATGTTGACTAATAGTCATCCCATAAAAGTCAAATGTGCTCCCTCGGTCCGTTGTTCTGACTACATTAATCTGGCCCCCGCTAAGAATCCCACCACACCCCCTGTACCCAGTTGTAACTTAAATAAAGTTAAGTGTAAAATGGTACCTTTGCAGGTCGTTTTAAATTTCCCACACTTTTGTTAAGCAACGCTGAAAGTCTTAATTTTGAAAAACTTAATGAATTAGACTCCTTTTCTAAAATATATAGATCAGACATAATCGCTATTACTGAAGTACACGCTCAAAATACACACATGTTAAAAATGAATAATTTCACCCAGTTTATTAAACTCAGACCCGAAACCCACTCTCTGGGTAAGAAAGGGAGTGGAATTCTTTTCTTTGTCCGTAATGATTTTTATCCTTTAGAAATATTAGTTCCTTGTCTTACTCCCTTTAATGAATATGTTTTTACTACTCTCCTGGGCAGAGAGCGGCTGAAAAAATTAATTTTATTGAAAAATTGCATGGCAGTGCGGACTATGTACTATCTAAATACCCAAATGCTGGAATTTTCCTCTTAGGTGATGCAAATGAATTAAAACTTGAGTCTACATGTAATACTTTTAGTCTAAAGCAAATTGTAAAAGTCCCTACTACCAAAGGCAATTCTACTCTTGATTTAATATGCACCAATATGTCAAATTTCTACAGACCCGTCACCATTCTTCCCCCTCTCGGAGGTAGTTACCACTTTAGCCTACTCCTATCTCCACTAGCTACAGTTAAACATTCCTTTACTATTACTGAAACCGTCTTTAGACCTCTAATTGACTCAGGACTCTACAATTTTGGCTCTTGGATTACTAGTGAAAATTGGTCCCCTGTGTACCAAACAAATGATGTCGACTTCAAGGCTTTGTCCCTCCAAAATTTATTTAGGAGTAATTATGAAGCCCATTTTCCGGTGAAAAAAATTAAAATATGCTCTACCCATAAACCTTACATTACTGCGACTTTTAAAAAAACTAATAAGGAAAAAAATCAATTTGTTCAAGCAAGGACATATCACACAAGCTAATGATCTAAGAAAATTCCTGAAGAGAAAATTGAGAAAAGCAGCTTCTGAGTATTACAATAGTAAGGTTAAGGATTTGTATTCTAACAAACCCAAGCAATGGTACAGGAAAATTAGGGAGATTTGCGGGAAAAACCCTGTTGAAGTGAATTTTCATCTCCCTGAGCCCCCTTACAAGATAGCCAACGATTTGAACCTGCGTCTTGCGTCCATAGTACAAAGTCTCCCCCCTTTCACTGGCTCATGTCAAACTATTCCTCCCTCCACCTCTTTCACCCAAATTTCTCCCTCTGATGTTATAAATAAAATCCGAAAGCTTAAAAAATCAAGTACTTGCCTATTAGACATCCCAATTGACTTGATTAAAGCCTTTTCAGACACAATTGCCGGACCTTTATCTGATATTTTTAACCAAATTACAAAATCTGGTAAATTCCCAAGTTGCTGGAAACTAGGTTTTATAACACCCATCCCAAAGAAATCTTCCAGTCTGACTATAACCAACATGCGTCCTATTACACTCACTCCAGTTTTTTCTAAGCTTTACGAAAGGTTCCTTTGTGACTGGCTTAAAATTAAAATTATACCACGCATTGACATCCGACAGTTTGGTAATTTAAGAAAAACCTCCACCACCCATTACCTTGTACACTTGATTCACACGATCCTAAGTGAACTAGAGAAACCAAATGTTTGGCTAAACCTGGTTTTAGTCGATTTCCAAAAAGCGTTTGACTTAGTTGGCCACACTATCCTAATTCGTTTACTACATGATAACTTTGAAATTGACCCACTTTGAGTAAATATTGTTATATCGTTCCTTTCAGACAGATCACAAGTTGTAAAATACAAAAATGCCTTCTCTAACCCCCTCCCTAGGTACTGTGGAATACCTCAAGGAACCTTATTGGGACCACTATTATTTCTTGTCATGATTAACAAAATTGGCAAGGAATTCCCCCGAAAATGGAAATATGTGGATGACTTGTCGATCACTTGAAGTATGTCATAGGAATATTAAAAGTGACCCCGTTGAAATCCTAACCCAATGTTCGGATGAATCTAAGAATCTAAATATGACAGTAAATCCCACTAAATCACATATAATGACGATCAACTTCTTGAAATCTACTCCTGCTTTTTGCGACCCGATCCCAAGCGAAATGCTAGTGAAACATGTTAAGCTTCTTGGTGTCACAATTTCTAATGATCTTAAGTGGGACACACATGTTTCCAACATTGTTAAACAAGCAAATGTTTCACTATCCATTTTTAAGCTTCTAAACAAATTTAATTGTCCTAAGATACATTCCCTCCGTGTTTACTTATCCTTTATCAGGCCGTTACTGGAATATACATGTCCGGTCTGGCATTCGCAACTTTCAAATGAACTTAGTGACAAAATCGAGTCGGTCCAAAAGCGTTCTCTCAGGATCATTTACAAAGAAGGCAAAATTCCATACTCCTTCCTCCTTAAAGCTGCACGCATTACCACCTTAAAAGAAAGGAGGGAAAAATTTGACTGCTTTTCGCTAAATCAGTCATTTCCAATCCCCGTACTGAGGACTTAATCCCTGATTTTCACAATCCCATTAGACTCCGACTCCCCCGGTCAGCCTCCTTAGCAATCCCAACTTACTCTCCGATCCATGCTGTTACAGAAAGGTTTCGTAAAAGTTTTATCCCCTTTATTCTGGAACACCTTAATAACAATTCGTGATTATGTACTTGCCAAATTCCCCTTTTCCTCTATGGCCGTTTTTATTCTTTTTTGATTTACTGCAATGTTTTTGTAATTTAAGTGTTAAGTTTACTGATTTGCACTTTATCTTTGATGATTTTGCTTTTTTAATTCCTTTTAATTTTAAGTGTTTGACTTAATGTACTGTTTTGAATTTTTTTTCTTAGCTTTTACTGACATATAAAGCGAATTTGGCTCTATAGAGTTTGTAATAGTCTTTTGAAAATAAATATTATCTTATCTTATACCCTTGGAAAGTGGGACTGAACCAAACTTACCATGCAGCATTCTGCTTCAAATACGGTCATTCAGCAGCGTACCCAAATAACCCTAGGCAGACATCAATCCGTACGGTGATCAATACGCCTAGAAAACGTACCTGAGCCATATTTGACAAATGACAACTAGAGCCATACTTGACAACTGTCATCACTGTAACTTCCGATATTCTAATTTTTGGTTTGCACACTTATCTTCTTATCGAAGGTAAAACAGTTCAAAATAGGGATGAAACCTTTTTATTGACAGTGAATAGATATAAAATTATTTAACTGGATATTTCGAACACATATACAGTGTTCATCATCAGCAGTAAAACTAAAAGACATGAATAAAAATGAACAAAATCTATACCTAATAAACCAATTACATATAGTTTATTGCTGTTATTTTTTTCAATGCAACAGCGGAGGAAAATCTCTTTGACCTTTTCGGTTCCGGTTCATTAGAATTATCTGACATGTTACGTGGACAGAGGCCATAGCTCTTAGGTGAGGTGATATTTACTTTATTTTACCTCAGTAAATTATCATAAATTGAGTTCAATCCAAATTCACCTGTATCTCTGTTTATGGAATTATTCTTGAATAAAATGTTTTTAATTTCGATTGTTTCCCTGAAAATTTGCTTTAAACCTTGGTCCCTAGGAATCAAAGAAACATTTTGAAACAAAATAAAATGATTTGGATAATTAAAGATATGTTCCGAGAGGGCCGACGTGAAATCTTCAGGTTTGCAATTTTGCTTTAAAGACGATGCATTAGAATGTTGTACTCACAATTCTGGTGAGTACGTCCCACATAAGAGCTTCCACAAGTACACGGGATTTTATAAACCCCACTTAGTTGCTCTACGGAAGTCCGATCCTTTCCAGAATTTAAAACTAGCCAAAGTATTACTACGTCTTAAAGCTACCTTTAAGCCATTGTTTTGTAAAATTCTTTTAAGTTTTTCACTCAAACCTGGAACATATGGTAGAGAACAAAAAATATCTTTCTTTTCTGTTGTTTCCAGAATATCGTCAGAACATTCTAGAATTTTTTCCCTTCTTTTTGAAAAAGTCTGGTCATTTAACCAACCCGGATAATGGTTACTTATTAAAATCTCTTTTAACAACAATAATTCCCCCTCAATGAATTTTTGAGAGCAAATTCTAAAAATGCTGTCAGTTAAGGATATGATTAAACCAATTTTTACTTGGTGAGCATGACCGGAGAAAAACGACAAAAATCTGTTATTGTTAGTAGGTTTTCTGTAAATCTTAAAATCCAGACTATTTTCATTTTTTAAAAGAAGAACATCCAGAAAAGGAAGTTTATTATCCTCTTCTAATTCTATTGTAAATTTTAAATCACCTCCCCAAAAATTAAGTATGGAATTATGGTGTGGAGGAATTAAAAAGTTTTTTAGAACATCTAAAAATGAAAACAATTCATAAAGAGCTGTGACAAAAAAATAAACCTTAAGAGTATAAAGTGACTATAGCGATTAATACCATCTTGCATGTGACGTCTCTTGGCATTTTGTAATAATAATAATTATAAATAAATAAAAATAATAAATATAATATAAATAATATAATATATAAATATAATATATAAATATAATAATAATAAATATAATATAAATAAATAAATAATAATACTTTTGTAGTAATAAGGCAAAATAAGTATAATTAGTCCACTTGGCGAAATTAGTCTAATTACAGTTTCTGAAAACGAAAACACAAATTGTGAAGCTAAAAAAAAGCCAAGAAAGACCAGACTCCAGATGACGCTGATGCCTTTTTATATCAACACTAGCACCAGTTTTTGCTCTTAAAAGTTACCAACAAAGAGATACCATGAAGTTCTCCTTCATCCATGCGTGACTGAAGTGAACCTCTAGTTATAAAACATGATCGGTAACAATACCGTGAAACTTATTATGTGAAATTCGATTCGCAAATCCATAGGTTCGGTAACTAGACTAAAAAATCAAAAACCAGTTTATCACTAGGACAACCACATAGAAGAGCCAAATTTTGTTAAAATCTATTTTTCGCTGATATATATCGGGGTAAGTTATATAACGTTATTGCTTATCTATGATTTTATCGCTGATAAACTTATTATGTAAAATAATCCTTTAGAGATAAATACGTAACTAGAGAGAGAAAATTCGAAAACCAATTTATCACTAAGACAAAGACATAGAAGAGACGAATTTTGTAAAAATTTATTTATCGCTGATATATATCGTATAATTTCATGTCATAAAATAATATTCGCAAAAGAAGCACGAAAATTAAGTCTACACTAATACGACACGCAACAAAGACGCAATCAAAACAAAACGATATGGATTATGAGTCGGCAACGTTACTTGTGGAAAATTTGATAACGATAAAACTAAATTCTGACAAAACACGGTAAATTTTACCAAACTTTTCCAATGTAGATATCAGCTGCTATGTTAGGTTCGAAGAAAAATCCTCAAAAGTTTCAATAAAGAATACAAGTCCCCCTTTTTCGGTATTTTTCTACGAAAATTTTACAAATTTAAAATGAAATTTTTGCCAGCAAAATTTTGCAAAAAAGTTCATAAGTTAACTGGACCGAATATTGGCGGATCGGAAGACACTTAACCGGTTACCCTTTTATACTCGTAGAACCTTTTTTGTTGGGGAACCTGGCTACACAGGTGAAATTTCTATATTGTCAGAGTCTAGCTTTAAAAAGAACGATAAAAGCAAGTAATTTAAAAGGTGATATAAAGAAATCTCAACTCGAATCAATCAAGGCATATTAAAAAAGAATGAAATTATTAGTGAACGAAGCCAACCTTCTAATACATAATCAAGCAGCGCAATTATAAAAGACAAAGACAACTCTTCTCACTTAAAAATATATATATACAATATATTTTCCGCATTAGAATTTACCGTGTGTAACTGGGCTTAGATATCTGAGTAAAATTATTAACTAATAAAAATAACTAATGCTTTAAAAATAGAAATTTAACAAAAGAAAAGGTGACTTCAAATATAATTTATAAAATACATCTGGCTAAGACGGTGGAAACTACATTAAAGGGCAAGGAATAGAGAAGGAGCTATTTTGATTGGATAAGAAAAAAACAATAAGACAATAACAAATAAAGTAGATAACCTCTTTCGAAAAATGTTCTTTGCTATTTAAATGAGTTTTTATTTTTGCTATTTTACTTTACCGGGTACCCTTTTTTACGGGTAGTGGGTACCGTTTTTGTTGGGGAACCTGGCTACACAAGCGAAACTTTTACTAAGATAAGTTTTAAGTCTTGAATTTATGGTTACATTGGCTCAGCTAGCAACATTGCCTAAGGTGAAAGGTGACATCGCTTTCGAAAAAAAAGCAACGCAATATAAAATGGAAAGTAGATAACCTCCTTCGAGACAAACGTTCTTTGCTATTTTAACGATTTTTTATTTTTGCTATTTCACTTTACCGGGTACCCTTTTATAGTCGTAGCGGGTGTCGTTTTGTTGGGGAACCTGGCTACACAAGCGAAATTCTTACTAATATAATTTTTGGGTCTTGAATTTATGGTTACATTGCCTCAGGTGGAACGTGACGTCGCTTTCGAAAAAAAACAGCGCAATAACAAATAGGAAGTAGATAACCTCCTTCGAGACAAACATTCTTTGCTATTTAAACGGGTTTTTTATTTTTGCTATTTCACTTTACCGGGTACCCTTTTATACTCGTAGCGGGTACCGTTTTTGTTGGGAAACCTGGCTACACAAGCGAAATTCTTACTAATATAATTTTTAGGTCTTGAATTTACATTGCCTCAGCTAGCAGCATTGCCTCAGGTGGAAGGTCACATCGCTTTCGAAAAAAAAACAAAAAAACAAAAAAAAACAGCGCAATAACAAATAGGAAGTAGATAACCTCCTTCGAGACAAACATTCTTTGCTATTTAAACGGATTTTTATTTTTGCTATTTCACTGTACCAGGTACCCTTTTATACTCGTAGCGGGTACCATTTTTGTTGGGAAACCTGGCTACACAAGCGAAATTCTTACTAATATAATTTTTGGGTCTTGAATTTACATTGCATCAGCTAGCAGCATTGCCTCAGGTGGAAGGTTACATCGCTTTCGAAAAAAAAACAACAAAAAAACAGCGCAATAACAAATAGGAAGTAGATAACCTCCTTCGAGACAAACATTCTTTGCTATTTAAACGGGTTTTTATTTTTGCTATTTCACTGTACCGGGTACCCTTTTATACTCGTAGCGGGTACCGTTTTTGTTGGGAAACCTGGATACACAAGCGAAATTCTTACTAATATAATTTTTGGGTCTTGAATTTACATTGCCTCAGCTAGCAGCATTGCCTCGGGTGGAAGGTCACATCGCTTTCGAAAAAAAAACAAAACAAAAAAAACAGCGCAATAACAAATAGGAAGTAGATAACCTCCTTCGAGACAAACATTCTTTGCTATTTAAACGGGTTTTTTATTTTTGCTATTTCACTGTACCGGGTACCCTTTTATACTCGTAGCGGGTACCGTTTTTGTTGGGAAACCTGGCTACACAAGCGAAGTTCTTACTAATATAATTTTTGGGTCTTGAATTTACATTGCCTCAGCTAGCAGCATTGCCTCAGGTGGAAGGTCACATCGCTTTCGAAAAAAACAAAACAAAAAAAACAGCGCAATAACAAATAGGAAGTAGATAACCTCCTTCGAGACAAACATTCTTTGCTATTTAAACGGGTTTTTTATTTTTGCTATTTCACTGTACCGGGTACCCTTTTATACTCGTAGCGGGTACCGTTTTTGTTGGGAAACCTGGCTACACAAGCGAAGTTCTTACTAATATAATTTTTGGGTCTTGAATTTACATTGCCTCAGCTAGCAGCATTGCCTCAGGTGGAAGGTGACATCGCTTTCGAAAAAAAAAACAAAACAAAAAAAACAACGCAATAACAAATAGGAAGTAGATAACCTCCGTCGAGACAAACTTTCTTTGCCATTTTAAGTTAGGTAGTGAAGACAGGTGACTGGAGGTTTGAAGAATCAGCTCGCACACAAAATATTTAGAATGTCTAAAAATCCATAATGAGCTCACTTTTACGACCAAACTGTCTTTACAAAATATTATCAAGATTTAAAATACTAAGTTCTAATTATTTAAATTAAATTTGTTTAAATTAATTTAGATTTAAAGTAAATTTTAACTAAATATTAGAAGTCGAAAATACTAGATATTTTAAAAAATCAAGTATATTTGTTCAGAATGCGGTCGTTTGCTCTAAAAATCTAAACAGACATAGAATCTTTCATGTAAGGCTTTCATGTAAGAATTTAATTAGTTGTAATTTAATCAAATTTAATCATGTAATTTCTTTCATGTAATAATCATTCATGTAATAAAAGGCCTGATGTATAATTTTAGCCAGAGATTTCTTTTGGAACCTCGACCGTTATTTTAATTCAATCTTTGAGCGCACATGTGAGCGCGCTATTCGGGGAATAAAGCAACTTTTTTTTTGTAAAAATACTACGTCTGCTTACCCCTTCATAAAAAAGAATTAATATTCCAATCCCTTATTTGCCTAATTCACTCTAAAACATAATTAATACTAAATTAAAACTCTTTAACAAAAATAATTAGTTGAAAGACGAGAAGTATCATAGACAGGGCCGTATCCAGGATTTTTTTCTGGGAGAATTTTACAAAGGATTTTTTTTTCAAGGGAAGGCTCACAAATTTTTTTTTAAACGCACCAAAGATTTGTTTATATTCATTTTTGTTACGCTTTTTGCGAGTCAGACATACTTTTTTTTGGGGGGGGGAGGTCAAACCCCTGACCCCTGGATACGGCCTTGATCATAGGTTTAACCATTAAAACAGGGTACAAGGCAAAAGACAGGCACACAAGCGGAGATGTCTTTTAGAGGAAGGGAAGGGAAGGAGACAGAAGGCGGAGGTCCGTTCGAGAAGGAGAGACATTACGGAGGAAGTTCAAAAGCCATCAAAAAAATAAGTAATAAGAATAACAAAAGAAGAAAAAGAAAGGAGAATTAAATAGAAATATATTGGAAGCCTTAAAACTTAAGGATTTCAAGAAGGAATAGGGGGGAGGGATCTCGAAGGTTTCATTTCTGCACGGGTGTCTGCAAAAAGAGATAATTTTCGTTACAATCATCTAATTAAGACACTTATTTGTAATTAGCCAGTGTTTCTGGTAGGAGTAATATCAATTCAAGAGGAAGAGTGGACAGGTAGGCTGTAAAAATGAAACGAAAATTTCCAGGTAAAATGAAAAAAAATCCAGGCCAAAAATCAATAAAAAGAACAGAAAGAATCGATTGAAAGAATCAAATACATCCCGTCAAAAGTCAATTTTAGTCAAACCAAATAAAAAGTTTTGAGATTTTATTCCATAGATTTTTACTAGTGTCTTAAGCTAGAAGTTTTGATTTACGAATTTTACTGAAATCTTTAAAGAAATGTCGCAGTGAATTCCCCCCCCCCCATATCTAACTGAAAATCGACCACAGTAGAATCCAACAGCATGAACTGCTCTCACCTTAAAAATTATACGTACTATTGTTAAAATATACTCTGGGTGGATAAAACCTTTTCTCTTACAAGAAAATCACTCAAACAACACACCACAAGACTGAAGTAAACCATATGCATGGAAGTTAAAATCTGGGGGAAATTGTTAAGAATATAATAATAGGATGGAGTAAATTATCCCTGAGTCGTCCTAGTCGGGTGATTTGGTACGCTGGATTTATGATCCTTTGTCCAGGAGGGCGAGGGTTCGAATCCTAGTGTACCCATATTTTAGTTTGGGATAGAGATCAGTGGCGTGACTCTGTAATCTCGGCCAGAGTTGACCCAACTCTAAATGGGTACCCGGAGAAATCTTGGGAAGGTGAACTGGAAGGGTGTGCGAAAGCACAGGATGGTTGGGCCCCAACCCCCAATGCACTTCCAGGCTGAAGGGCCAAGAAACAGAGATCAGCACCACCGGTAGGGACTATAGGGTCCAATGCCGTATTCTTCTTTACCAAAATTATCCCTGTTACAGAAATAAAACAAGCTCCTCGAAATGAATTTCTAGTAATGCCCATAGGGAATACAAGGTTTCTTATTAAGAGAAGTGGTTTAAAGAAAACCAAATCCCATAGCAGAAATTAATCATAATTAATCACAATTTTTGCATATTGGTCAAATTTATGTGGAAAAATTTATCATAATTTCGCATCTCTTCCATCCTTGAAGAAAACTTTGATTAAGAGTGAGACATCACAAGGAAAGAGGAGTTACGCCCCTAGCCCTGAAAATTCATTTTAGCTGTCTCTAGTTATGAAATCACCCATGTCTTTCTAAGTAAACTTATACGTTTTAGGATTCAATTGATATGATTCAAGAAAAGAGGAAAATAGAGACACCCACAAAAATGACAAGAACTGTTCACGCGTGTTTCAAAAACACTAGCTATTTCTTCCCTTTCACGCCTAAAGGACGAAAATTATGATTTGATCAGTGTCGGTTCTGGCTTTTACTGCGCCCAAGATAAAATATAAATTAGCCCCCCCCCCCCTGCCCCCTGTCTTCCACAACATATTTTCAATTTATTAATATTAATTGGAGATTTATTTTTTAATTATATTGATTTAATAATTTGATTATTATTATTTCTTAATTCAATTTTTTGAACTATTATAATTCGATTATCATTATTTAATTTTCAATTTTCTATCTAAATAATTAATCATTTACTAATTGTTTTCACTTATTTACTGCACCCCCCACTTTTATTTTAATAAAAATGAAATATCTAAGATCACAAAATTGTTAGTAGCCGTTAGATTAGTCACTTTGAATTTTGCGCCCCTGAAATTTCTGCACCCAGGAAAAATGTCCCCTCAGCCACAAAAATATGCCCCCCCCTCCAAAAAAAAACAAACATTATACCACCCCCTAAAAAAATACAAAAACAAAAACTGGCTATAATTTTAATACTTTTAAAAAAGTGTGAAAAAAATTCCCTGGTTGATCTCCCCTTTAACTTGAAATATTTGGTCAATTTACAGCTTTGAATTGAGTTTTCTGGGTTCGCACAGTTGCGTTTTTGCAATTTCCAAAAAACCGAATCCGTTTCTCTAAGTTCGAGTATCATAACTGTTCAATGGTTGTGCTGAAACACCTAAAAATAGCCGCTACAAAACAAAATGAAATAAAATTTTTCTACAAGGTAATGACCCACAATTTTTTTGGGGAGTAGAAGGGGGGGGGGAATATTAAAGAGCCTAGAGAGAGAGAAGCACAATGAAGGACAAAGTAAAACAGAAGTTTTCTTTTGACTGTTTGAATAAGAAATATACAAAATTTAGGGTTTGGAGGGGGACAGTGCGGGCCCTGAAGCCTCTGTGCTTAGTATCTAGCGCCACGTCTTTAATTGTGTCAAAGTGACACGTGGCCACGTGGCAAGGTGCCAAGTCTTTAATTGTGTCAAAGTACCACGTGGCAATTGTGGCAAAGTGTCATGTTTTTCATTGTGTTTTAGAGGATAGAACAGACTGAATTGATAAGAACTATTCTAGATTTTTTGTAGCATTCAATCTACGCCAGGCGTCTTGCATCACAAAAATGCAGCTGTGTGAATTCAAGGTTAGCACAGTTTTTAAAATGGGTTATGTCCTTAAATGGGTTATGGGTTATGCCCTTATTCTAGAAGGCTGAACGAGCTGTAAGCACTGACGGTGAAAACCTTGGATTTGTTGGCCCTCTTATAAAAGACTTCCACTCATAACACTCCTCCAAACCATGTCCATATGCAGTGTCCGCATCTGATCTTCGAATCACAATAAGCCGGATATCCGTATGCAAAAATATTCGACCTGATTTGGTACTGGCAAACCTTAAAAAATAAACTAATTACTTACAGAACTATATTTATATTATAGAATTAATTAATTATTACTTATAGTGATTATAACTATAGTTATTATAGTTAGCGATTATACTTATTACTAATTACTTATAGAAGCCACAACAAAAAACTGTAAATATCAAAGTGCGCAACTATCTACCGCCACTCGAATTTCATAACAATTAAGTTTTCAAATAGGAGGAGTCAAAATGTATTTTTAAAGTCTAGGAATAGGGAACATCTGTAATTTTTTCAATGAAAATACTAGAAAAGTATTTTTTCCTTGAAATACCTTAAAAATGTATTTTTCGAAATAAACGGGTTGGGGGGAATCTGACGGGAAGTTTTGTCATTTCTTTTCAATAAAAATACAGATAAAAGGCATTTTCAATGAAAATACGCCAAAAAGATATTTTTTGAATCTAGGGGGGGGGGGGGATAGAGTGGACAGTTCAGTTTTTTACCATTTAAAAAAATAATTACAACTAAAACTTTTTTTTTTGTACACAATACGAAGTACAGCTTGAATTCTGATTTAGACAGTGAAAAAAAAAAAAAAAAAAAAAAAAAAAACAGGTACGATAGCCCTGATAGTTCGATCACATATACAGCGATCGTCATCAGTAGAATTGCTAAAATATATAATTTAAACTAGCATATTTATACACAAAAAAATAAAAAACTTCTCGTGTCATTCACAAAATAACTGAACTTCCGGAATTCTCACAAGCTTATTTTCAGAGAGAGTTCATTGAAAAAGATCATTCAAAGTCTTGATGATTTCTTTCTTTAATCTTGCCCGGAAGTAAGACAAATTTCCAATGAAGACAAAGCCTTCCGTGTCTTCTAATTGCAAACAAAATGTTGAGTTTATAGTTGTTCACTTGGCTGAACAAATCATCATACGTACACCCTCAAAAGAAAGCTACATCTTGATAAGCCAATAGATATATACTTCGGATCATATCATCAATAGATGATACACTTCGGATCAATAGACACTGGAAATGTAATGTACGTACTGCTTACAAAAGGTGGCCAAAGCCGGGTCGGAGTCGGATACATAGTCTTTTGAGGGTGTACGTTTATAGTTGTTCACCTGGCTATTAATTTGTTATAGAACAGCAGTGTTGTCTAAGAAAAGAGTACCTAATTTAGGTGTTACGTCGAAAATACCTTGAATTTTATGTTGCTTATTCGACTCCATTGAGACCTTATCCCTCTAAACTTATCCCACCGCTAAAATAAGGGCTATTACTATTAAATTTATTACTATTAATATAAGGGCTATAACCCCCTTGTAAGTGTAATATCAAATTGACATAAGATTTTGTTGTTGTGATAATTAAAGCTTTCTATACTGGCAACCATAAAACAAAGTAATTATTAATTGATTTTATCAATGAAAATCTACACCCTGTGAAAAATTTTATGAACTAAAAACTACACCGATTTGCCATAACTGAAACCTGTATTATGTTTATCAAACATCATTCATCTCTAGTCCCTCTGCATCCCTCCTCCTTCCTCTTGCTGGAGGTTATGAAAAGTCACACCTTGGCAACATATTTTATGAACTAAAGGCTACACCTATTTGGCATAACTGAAACACATATTATGTTTAGTGGACAGCCTTTATGTATAATCCCCTCTGCATTACCCTCCCCCCTTGTTGGAGCTTATGAAAACTCACACCATGACAGCAAATTTTATAAACTAAAAACTATAACTATTTGCCATCGTTGAAAAATACATTATGTTTATACGACACCTTTAAGCAATATCCCCCGTAATTTATCCACCGCTTTGTTGGGTAAATCCGTTTTACAAATAAAAGACTGCAAGTACCTGGGATCACCTACACTTTGTTTATCAGATTCCCTTGAAGCCATATTCCTTGGAATTAGCTCCCCCCATTTTTGGGGCTATAAAACGCTATTCCATGACGGCACATTTTACAAATTAAAGACTGCAGCTATGTGCCATCGATGAAGCATACATTGCGTTTATCAGACTCACTTGAAGCCCTATCCTCTCCATTCCCCCCTTTAAACCCATCAAGATTTGAACAATTAAATTCATTTTAGATGTTGTTGTCAACCTGATAGTATAGTAATTTCTACATTCGCAAATAGTAGCTCAAAGTTAGCAGTTTCTATACTGGCAAATAATGAAAATTTAAAAGCACCTTTGAATAATCTATCTATAGAAACAAAAGGCCAAATTTGCAAAATTTAATTTCTGTTTGTTTTACAATTATTTTTGAGGAGTAATTAATAGGGGGTAAACACCTAGAACCAGGATAAATATCTTTAAAAAGATAATCTGTTCCTAATTGTTTTTCTTAAAAATTAAATAGAAAAGATTAAATAAATGCAATAATATTCAAGTAATTATGGTGCGCAGGAAAAATGTACAAATATCATATGGCATATTTGAGGCTTTACCATCAAAGTAAAAAAAAAAAAAAAAAAAAAAAAAAAAAAAAAAAAAAAAAAAAAAAAAAAAAAAAAAAAAAAAAAAAAAAAAAAACTGCCAGTAAAAAGCTGCATAATGATAAAAAACTTTACAAATTGAAAATTGCATTCATCTCCTTGGAGCCAGCAAATATAATTGCGAATCATTATCAAATACACAAATTGGATTGTAGCCGGAGCCTCCATTATGTTTGTCAATCTACTTCAGGGCATTATCCCTCTCAATTTTCCTCACCACTTTATAAGAGGCTATTGCTTTAATTTCTTTACAAATATTAAATCAACTTTAGACTAATTGCTTGTATTAAAATATGAAAAATCTTAATGAGAAGTCAATATTAATGTGTGACAGCGAATTTTACGAATGAAATGACTGCAACTATCTTTCATCATTGGAACCTTCATTTATTTTATCACACTGATTTGAGACCATCACCTCATAGCATTTGTGCATCCACCCTCTTAAATTGGGATTATGGAAAGGAGTGGAGGCGTGTCAACGGGGTTTCTGGAGGGATCTTTTCTCTGGAATCTAAACAATTATGTGGTTGTAAAATTTATTAGGTGAAAAGGTAATTCACCAATTTAAGCAGTTTTCCCTCTTTTTCCCTCATTGCAATCTTCATTTGTGGCTCTACCCCTCAGATTGGGGTTATAGGGCGGGGTGGGGTACATTAACTAAAAATTAGATTCTGTTGTTGTCATGATTGTCAATCTTATTTGAGTATTAAACAGAGAGACTCAGGTACATATTTAGATTTTTTGGAGAGAGAAGGAGGGGGAATAGAAAAAACTTATTTGATCATTCGAATAAAAGTGCTCTGAATTTCGTGAAATAATAAGATTTCATGGCTGGGAGCCGAGACCATCTTTCATATGACCTGATTCCCCTAAAAAATACCAATTTTCTCTCAGTCACTATCGTGGGTGGGTTCACAATGATAAGCTGAGCATATGAGCTAACTTTTTACAGGTGAGCCTCATTTCCTCACTATTACTTACTGTTTTAACATGGTTTCTTTTTCGTTCACGCAGACAAAGACGTATAGATTATGCAAGGAAAACATTCAAGGCGCATTCCCCTTCTAGAAATTTAATTGAGGTCCAGTTTCTTAACTTTTAATTTATTTCTTCTGAGCATTACATCCAGGTTGATCTCTTTAATGCCAAGCACAGGTAGTTTAGAGAAAAAAGCAACAACAAACAAATACCTTAAGTGTCCTCCCTTTCTCTTACTTGTACACAGGTCTGAGAGGGGGTATAGTTAATAATTAATAAATATTATACATAATAAATTATATATAGAGCGGGTATAGTTAATAAAATGAGAATGGTGTGAAGCAAGCCCACGAAAATGTGGCAAGAAAAATGTGTTGTGACACGAGTTTTTTAATTTTTCCCAGAAGGGATGATTTTTTCGGTCGGACGACAGAAAAAAGAAATAAAAGAACGAAAACAAAAAAGAGAAAACAAAGAGAAAAACAAAGAAATTTGAACAAAGTCGAAGAACAAAAACAAAGAGAAAACACAGAGAGAAACAGAAGAGAGAAGCAAAGAGAAAGCAAAGAATTTTGAAAAAATCAAAGAACGAAAATAAAGAAAAAAGAAAACAAAGAGAGAAACAGAAAAGAGAAGCCAAGAAATTTGAACTAATCCAAGAACGAAAACAAAGAGAAAAGAGAAAACAAAGAGAAAAACAGAAGAGAAAAACTAAGAGAAAACAAAGAATTTCGAACAAATCAAAGAACGTGTTATTGCCTGACGTTTATGCTTAAACATATGAGATATTGATTCTCACTTTCGTACGGCAGAATATGGAAACCTCGGACAAGTTTGAATATATTGTAGTTTGATTTTTCCGTCATGAGAAAAATTTCGCCCAAAAGAATAAAACATGCCTATTTGATTGAGTTTTTTGGATATTCAATCAACTGGGTATTTGATGCTATGAAATAAACCTGTAAGCCAAAGAGTATAGGTAACTTATAAGAAATGGAACTAGCACTAGTGTACAAAAAAAAAAAAAAAAAAAAAAAAAAAAAAAAAAAAAAAAAAAAAAAAAAAAAAAAAAAAAAAAAAAGAGAATGAGAAGTTAGAACTGTGTTAGTCAAGTGAAAATAACCACTTCACGATTTTGCCTCCAATTTGTTGGGTGAAGTTTTGTCTCCAATTTGCCCAAAAGTTTTACCAAGAATTATTAGCAGTTCCGAATTCTGTATTATAATCATAAGCATAGAAACTAGGGACTCTGATTTGTTGCATGATCTAGGTTTTGAATATTGCGCTTTAAAGTTCTCAAACAATTTTTTCCAACAATGATTCGATTTGTTAGAGAAATTACCTGAAAATATTAGAATATATATTAGTGAAAATATTAGTATTAGTATATAAATATTAGAGCATATAGATTACATTAGTCTTAAACTCGCTAGGAATGTTGGCATTTTAAGAAAGTTGCAGTATATTTTCCCAAGAGATAGTTTAAGAACACTGTATTATTCCTTAATTCATCCTTATCTGCTATATTGTTGTAATGTTTGGGGTAGTACATTTCCTTCTCATCTCCACCATATTCGAGTTTTGCAGAATAAAGCGCTTCGAGTGTTATGTGGTATAGGTTTTAAAGACTCGGTACAAAAGAGGTATATAGATTGCAAAATCTTGCCTTTAGCAGGACTTATTACTTTTTATCAAAGCCTGTTTATATATAAATATTTTCAAAATTGTTTACCAATATGTTTTAAAAGTATGTTTTAATTAGGAAGTGATATTCATACACATTCTACGAGACAGTCCGATATAATTCGTCGTCCGCTTGCTATTACCCGTAGATCTCAATTTTCGATTCGGCATCTAGGACCCCATGCATGGAATTGTTTACCTACGACTTTGAGAAACATGGATAATTTTCTTGAGTTTCGGTGGGAATTAAAGCTATTTTGCCTTAATATTTATGGTTTTGATAGTTGAGCGGACCTCAAGTGGAGCCAAGATGTTGGTTTTGTTTTGGGCGATACTGGTCAAGTGGTTTTAGTTTCTTTTCCTTTTGTCTTTTTTAAAGTGTAATTCCGTATCGATTGAAATGCAGGGTAATTGATTTTTTTTTTCTTCTTATTTTCTTTTCTTTTTTCTTTTCCTTTTCTTTTTTATTTTCTTCTTCTTTTTTGTATTATTTTTATTTGTATGTGTATTGGGGTTGTAAGCCCAAACAAGCTTTTGCTTCGGGCCATTTGCTTGTTTTGTTTTGTTATTTATATTAATAAACCCATCTTTCTCTCTATAGAGTCTCTGTTCTGACGTCATAAACAATTGTTAGTGAAAATTGTTAGCTAACAATTTTTGTTTAAACAGCGGAAAAGGGCATTTATTCTCAAAAAATTATTTCGGAATTTCGTTATGATCTGAAAAACAAAGTTAAATAAAAACAAACTCCAAATAATAAAAAAATTTCTTTGATTTTTCATTACTAAAATAACAAATGAAAGCCCTTTTTTAAACATGTTTTGTTTTTAGCATAGAGCAAATGACACTCTGGCCTCAAGAAGGCTAAGGGGAACTTCTGTCTTTTTTATGGAAATTCATGTTTGTTTGAAGTTTAACTTGAATATTCACATTCATTTTTTTTCCTTTTAGAGTTTGTTGAATCATCCACAGTAACATCTGTCATCTTTATGTTTGATGTGACTCAGCACAAAACAATATATAGCGTTAAATGTTAATTAAAATCATAACGTTACCATAACGTTAACCGTGTTATTAAAGTGCCTTGGTACAATGCTAAGAGTTTGTTGGATTCTTAATTTTGTTTGCTGCTGTTAAAATTAGTGAGTGTTTATTTGTTACTGAAAAAATCAATAAAAAAAAATTAATAAAAAATAAAACTTGCTATTTTGTCACGATAATTATGGTTATGTGATTGTGGGAATTAGTAGCCGTTGTATTTGGTGACTTGTATATGGATTTGTTACGGGCAAACCAAATACGGCCTGTTTCTTTTTTTGTTTGTTTTTTTCCGAGATGGAAAGTATCATTCTTTTGTTGTTTGGTATATTCTATTTTGTTCTTGTTTAGTTGTTGTTTTTTTTCTTTTTTGCTCTGTTGTGGAGATGAGGCCATATTACTTTGTTGTAAAACTGTATGAATATGGTTGATGGTGGTCGTCGCACCCCAGGCAACAGCCGTTTTAAAATTTGGAAGCTTCATTTGTGGATTTTGGTAGTATGTTTACGGAGCAGCTCCACCAGAATTATGATATTGGGATTGCTGGTCAATATGTTTCTTGTAATTCAAACTACCTATTTAAAGATTATTTGAGGTCCGGGAGTGGTGGTGGTGATTCTGAAGATCTCAGAGTTTTCCATCTTAACTGCCAGGGTTTGAATTCATCTTTTAATTTTTTAAGCGAGATATGAGAACTTTCCATTTTTCAGGTTATTGGTCTCACAGAAACATGGCTAAATGAGCATAACTGCTCTCTTGGATATTCCAGGGTATACATTTTATCATAGGAATCGTCAATTTCGTCAACATGGAGGTATTGGAGCTTATATACGGAGCGATATCGAGGTTTTGGTAAGAAGTGATCTAGTGCTGTTTCACGAGATGTTGTTTGAGCCACTTATCCTTCAGCTCAGGCTTAAGCCAAAAGATGTTTATGTTGTTGTACTATCTAGACCACCATCTGGATCTATACCGGCCTTTTTGGATATTTTGGAGGAACAGTTGGATAAACTACCTACTGGTTCGCACCCATTCTTCATGCTTGGGGACTTTAATATTGACCTTAACGATATGAATTCGAATACTCCTATGGACTTCCTACAGCTTTGCATGTCATAAGTTTATTTCCCACTATTAATATTTGTACGCGTGTTACCACTTTAACGGCAAAGCTACTTGATAATATTTCTTCTAATTCTAAATTTTCAGATCCAGGGGTTATTGTTACTGATGTTTCTGACCATTTTGGGATTTCGGCAAGTTTTAAAGTTTGTTTCCCGAGGCAGCAAGGTCCTAGACCAAAAATGAGTATGTTACCTGTGCTCAACCAGGGTAACTTAGAAAAGTTTAAACAAGAGATTTGTAATGTTGATTGGAATAATATAGTTGAAAATCTAGATGATATAAATATAAGTTTTCAGAGATTTAATGATGCATTGATCTCTATTTTGAGTAAAACTTGTGTAATGAATCGGACAAGGTCAAGGAAAAAGATGCCCAAAAAGCCGTGGTTGTCACCTAGTCTTCTGCGGTGCATAAATAAGAAAGACCAGTTATATAGGGATTCAATGAGGAATGAAAATGATCCAGTTTGCACAAGAGTTTATAAAAATTATAGAAACGCTCTTAATAAACTTTTGAGAAACGCGAAAAAAAAATATTCTGAGTGTAAATTTAAAGATGCTTGTGGTAACCCAGCTAAAACTTGGAAAATTATTAAAAGTGTTATATCTTCAACAGATCCGGTTCTGCCTGATGAAGTTACTACAAGTGATGGGTTAAAATCGAATGAGCCTGATGTAATTTGTAATACCCTTTCGGAACATTTTGCAACTGTTGGGGGTTCGATTTTCTCGTACTACAGTAGCTTCTGATAATGATCCTCCGCTTGAGACTTTTATGGGTACTTCTGTCGATGTATCAATGTATCTAAGACCTGTCACTCATGATGAAGTTCGTAAGATTATCTTTGAGATGAAAAGTTCTTCTGCTGGGAGTGATTCCATTAACCTTCTTGTTTTAAAAGCCGCGTTTCCAAGCATTTCACATATATTAACGTCCCTTATTAATGCTTGTTTTAAGCAAGGGAAATTCCCCAATTGTCTTAAAATTGCAAGGATAACTCCTGTGTTTAAGGGTGGTAACAAGAATGATTTGGGGAATTATAGACCAATTTCATTATTACCTGTTGTTTCACGAGTTTTAGAAAAATATATTAATATTAGAATTTATGAGCATTTGGAGCGTCATAAACTTCTACATCCAAATCAGTTTGGTTTCAGGAAGGGCAGAACAACAGAAATGGCGATTTCATTTATTACTACTATAATTAATGATGCTCTTGATAAAAAGCTTAGGGTAGCTGGTGTATTTCTGGACTTAATTAAGGCGTTTGCCACTGTTGACAATCGAATTTTATTAAAAAAATGTGAATTTTATGGATTAAGGGGTGCTACATTGGGTTTGCTTTGCAGTTATCTTCAAAATAGACAGCAGTATGTCAATTTACAACGATTTTTGTCTAGTAAAAATGTTGTCAATTGGGGGGTTCCCCAAGGATCCGTACTGGGTCCGACTCTGTTTTTAATTTTTATTAATGATCTACCGCATGTTGTGAAAGCTCTGCCCAGAATTGACGACTTTGTTGACAACGGTCCGAGTTAGACCCAGCTTACTATGCCCTTATTTGCTGATGATACAACCTTGGTGTGTGTTGCCCCTACAGAACAACTGCTCATGTCAACGATAAATGCAGCAATGAGCCGGACATGTACATGGCTTAAAATAAACCACCTTGACCTGAATAGAGATAAGTCAAACTTTTTTTATTTTCTCTCGATCCCCGAATTTTTACCCTTGGTTTACTGAAATGATTTCGGAGCGGGGAATTATTAAACGAACAAGATTCACCAAATACCTCGGAATCAATGTTGATGAAACCCTATCATTTAAAGATCATGTGAAGTCAGTTTCAAAAATATTGTCACGTAACTTAGGTATCATGCGCAAATTAAAACATATTTCCCCCCAAATGTTCTGCGATTGTTATACTTTTCTCTGATTCACCCTTACATTTTGTATTGCTCGTCGATTTGGCTTGGTACTTTCCCTTCGATAGTTCGTCCAATCTGTGTGATCCAGAATAATGCTATCCGAGATTTTTGTGGTGTTGGGAACCAGGAGTCTTTGAGGTCTGTGTATAGAGAGCTAAATATAATGCCTGCAGCTGCTGGATTACGTGATTTTTATACATTGGTTTTTATATATAAGTATTACAGAGATGGCCTTCCCGATTGTTTTACAGGAATATTTTGTGAGAGGTCTGATGTTCACCACCACATTACTCGGATACGAGGTAATACTGAGGTTCCTCGATTAGTTTCAAGTAGGTCTTCTTTTTCACTTATTTACAGAGCTTCAAAACTTTGGAATAAACTGAGTATAGATATCAAGGAAATAGGTAGCCTTGGCCAGTTTAAGTCTGATTTACGTGTGGAGTTGCTCTATAGGTATACTTTTGAAAAAGATTAACTAAAATAAATTTTACATAGGTTATTCATTTATAATATTTATGTATTTTTTGTTGTTGTTGTCTTGGGGTCACGCAAGGTAGTGTATTGTTTATGTTTTTTTTTATTTCGGTATATGGTCTCATTCTCCATATTGTCTCTTTATTTTCTTTGAATTTAGCACAGCCTCGCAAGCTTCACTTATGTTGTGCTATTGGTTAAGAAATGTTTATTTCTAATAAAATTGTTCTACTACTACTACTACTACTACTACTACTACTAAATGTTAATTAAATTATATGTAACATTAGTTAAATCAAAAATAAAAGAAAATTGTAATCTAATACTTATTGTTCGGACAGCGATCAAACACTAATAAACTTTCAAAGGAAAAAAATTAGAAGACTTTAGGGAACTTTTTAGGGAAAACGAGGAAAAAAAGCAAAACCCGAGAATAAGTTTTAGGTGAAAAAAAGAATGAAAACCGAGAATTACCTCAAGCGAACAAGATATCCCATTTACTAACGTCTTGATGATGTTCTCTAAAATTTTAAATTTTATTATAACATACTAGGAACATTAAAATTTTGGGGAAAAAAATAATAAAACTGCAAATTACCTCAAGCAAACAAGATATCTGAGGCACTTACTAACGTCTTGATGATATTTTCCCCCTTTGAATATTAAAATTTTAGGGGTAAGGTCAAAAATGGAGTGTTGTCACAAACGGACAAGATATCTAAGCAATTTAAAAACGTCTAGATGATGTCCTCTAAAAATTTTCATTTTATTTTAATATAGATAGATAGATAGATAGATAATTTTATTCACCCACTCGATACAAAACCACAAATGGCACGAATGGAGTACAAAGAAGAAAAGAAAAAAAAAACAAAAAAAAAAACAAACACTTAACTGCACAAACAAAAACAAACGTTACGATACACCGCCAATAAATAAAAACATTATTACAAAAACTCACTAAGGACGAATTGCAATTGCCAGACTACTAGGCCCAAGCGACCCCAAAAATTCAGAACGACGTTTCGTCACAGCAGCAATCGGATCTGTGATACCGAACCTTGCAGACATCTTGGAATTTTTAACCCACGGTGGGGTATTTAAAAGAAACTTTGCATATTTGTAAAAAAGTGATCGAAGGTTTCTTTTATCACTAACACTAAATATATGCCAAAACGGTGATAAAGCCAGAAAGTGTGGGATCACCAGTGCATTATATAGCCTAGCTCGAATTTGTCGATTATATTTCGCTTTAGTTGAAGATAGCGCCCCGTAAGCCTTACGTGCCTTTTCTGCGAAATTACTTATTTGGCGAGCACGTGTAGATGCCATGTTATGACCTATAGGCATTCCTAAGTACATTATGGAGTCAGACAGTGGAACCTCTTGAGCACCAAATTTGACAGCAAGATCTATACAATCTGCATTTCTCCTATTGAAAGCAACAATCTCGCTTTTACTTGCATTAAAAGATAGGCCTATCTCTCTATAAGCATCATCTAGAATCTGAAAATTTTCTTCAATACGAGACAAACATCTACTTAAATTAAAAATATCATCTGCGTAATTAAGTAATGTTACATCCAAACCTCGGAAAATGCAGCTCATTTGCACTAACTTTTGGGCCTCGAGAACACTATTATTATACAACCGGGGTGACGAAATTGCACCCTGCCTAATGCCCTTTCTAACCGGAATAGCATTTGGTAATACAATCGGCCCGTTAGGAGACGGGACTTTAACTTGGACTCGAAGCTTCTTATACATATCCCGAAAAGGCAAAATAACCGATCGGTCCACACCACGTTTATGAGCAGACACTAATAACTGGGGATGTATCCCAGAATCAAAAGCACGTCTAACATCGTGACTCGCTAGAATAAGGGATTCATTCAGTTCATCAGCTTCTATTAATATATTAGCAAGAATATAATGGACGTGCTCGCGACCAACACCTTTTTTAAATCCGAACTGATTATCGGGGGTAGAACATTGAAAAGCAATATGATCTATAACTAGCAATTCCATAAGCTTACATAAAACCGGCGAAACAGTTATAGGGCGGTAAGATACGCATTCAGACGGATTTTTCCCTTTTTTCAAAATAGGTGTAATTACTCCAGTACCAAAAACGTCGGGAACGAGACCAGAATTAAAGATAATTTGGAATAGAAGCTCTAAATGACTCAGGAGACCAGCAGTACCATGTACAAGATGCAACCCACACAACTTGTCGACACCTTTCGATTGTTTCTTTTTTAATTTTGAAATTGCACGAATCAGATTAGGAACAGTTACTATGTAGCCAACACCAGAACTAGGCAATTCCATGAACTTATCAAGTTCGACTTCATATTTATCTTCAAGATCTTGTTCGGGTGGAGAGAACTCGGAATATCTTCGGAACATTAAAATTTTAGGGCAAAAAAGTAAAAACCGAGGATTACCTCAAATGAACAAGATATCTGAGCCATTTACTAACGTCCTGATGATGTTCTCCAGCAGATCGGGGCATATAGTAAGTTCTCTGTCTCAAGAACGTTCGACTGTTCGGTGACATCTCACTAAGATTGTAGAGAATGACAAACATCTTAACAACTGTCCCTTGCGGATTAAAAAGCGTTAATTGGATTGTTCCTTCTTTTGGAACTTGATAACCTTTTTCACCTAAATTTATGTGACCCTGTAAAAAAAGAAGGAAGAGTAATACTAATTTCTAAAAGACTAATAACAATGAAGGAAGTAAAAAAGGGAAGACTTTAAAAAGCGACAAAAAGATCAAAAGAAGGAAGAGAGTAAAAGAATTAGGAAGACTTAAATAAATTATTAAAAGATTAAAAAGAAGGAAGAGTAATACAAATTACAAAGACTGAACATAAGGAAGGAAGGGAGTAAAAAAAAGAAGGAAGAAAGGAAGTAAAAAAAGGATGAAGAATAATACAACTTACTGGAAGTAAAGAAGTTAAAAAAAGAAAGATGGAAAAATGGGACTAAAAGACTAAAAAGTAAGACCCAAAAAATTTCTTTATATGAGAATTTACCCCATAGTTAGTATTCTTATGCATTTCTTTTTTGTGAAAGGGGGAGGGGAGGAAGGAAAGGAAAAGTGTGGTAAATATAAGAGCTTATACAGAAAAATCTCGAGATTTCAAAAAGGACAGATTCAAACACTAGTCAAGAAATGTGATTAAAAAAGAGTTTACATAATAAATATATATAAATACATAAATATAACATCAGTAAAAAACCTAAATACATAAAGGTCATCTTTTCCCATTGATAGTCGCATACGCAATATTTGTTTTTTTAGAATGAGGGATATGTCTCCATCCCATACATATCCCCTCCCCAATTAGGTCCAATCACAGAATAAGCATACTTTTGCTAGTAATTTTAAGTATTTGTAAAATAAAATCCATTATATAACTAGATATTTTTCTCATTTAGAAAAATTTAATGTAGAATTTACACATGTAACGTTCGAGTATACAATAGATATCTAATATTGCGCAGAACATGCCATAGACATTTCGACCTTTTCCTCATTATAGCCCTGAAAAGCGGTATTGAACCAAACTTTTCGTAGAGCCTACTGTTTGAAATACGGTCAGTCAGCCGTTTACCCAGAACAATCCGTTGGCAATTTCTCTGGAAAACATCTAACAGTGTTTACACATCTATGTGTATTGTATACACATCTAACAGCGTGTCTACAATAGATATCTGAATATAACCTGCATAACGACGTTTAGATAAAAAAACAATATTTTTATATTTACATTTATATTCAATAATATTCAATCGTTTGTATTATTAAAATGTGTTTTTATTCCTTTTTTTACTGATTTATTATTATTTACAATTTTATCATTATTGTTTTTCTATATTTTTAAAACTTCTTTTAGCATTAAATCTTTAAATATTTTAAAAAGCATATAGGCTACCCAAATTTATTTTGGTAGGGTTTAGCAACTTTTGCTAGTTGGTGTACCTATTATTTGTTTCCGGTGTATTTGATGGTAAAACCAATTTGGTTCCAGTGGTAAGACATGTAGAGGACTTGTAAGTAATAATCTGCTGTTAGGCTACAGTCAACTTCAGCGATGAGGGGTTTGCAACTATGCTATTTGGCATACCCGTTTATTTGTTTCCGGGGAACTTGATGCCTATCACGGGAGAGGGACTTGTAAGTAAGAATCGGCTGTTTGGCTACAATTATCTTCAGCGATGAGGGGTTTGCAAGCAGTTTTTATTAAGTCACCACGGGAGGATCTATAAAATTATCTGAAAGATTGATATTCATAAAATGCGCAAAATTGTCCTATTCTTTTCAAATTTTATACCACTGTGCACTTCTTTACGATAATTTTAACAATTCTAACTCTAACCTATTTAGATAATTGTATTATGTATCAAATTAAGAAAATTATAGCTGCACCTCTCAAATAATAATAAAAATGAAGGATCCATTTTTATCTGTCCAAGGTACTATTTCATATGACTGTAAGAGACTAAAACCTTATCTTAGTTGACATCACTCAACCTATTAGCAACACTTTTTGGAGGCAGACCATTTTTGGGCAACCGGCTATAATTGGAACCAATAGAATTTGACAGTCTTCAAAATTTCGAAGGCTATGATTGGCTATCCAATCGATTGACTAATCGATAGCCAATCAATGATTGGCTATCCAGTTCTGCAGCTGGCATATTGTTAATGTCACTAAAGACGAGGCTTAACTTTTTTTTAACTTAGTTAATGACATACCAAATAAGGAGAAGATCCATCCAATTCATTAGTAAGTGCGTAGAAAAAAACAGAGACTGGAAACTTTTTATGTGCTGGGCAGAACGCTCCCGACGCTCCTAGCTCCGCCCTGAATCCCTCAACGGTAGCCGTCGGCTCCAGCCTTCCATTCAACATCGATTCTTCAAAGGTTCCAAGTAGTGATGTACTGGCCAATGACGGCCTCCAAGCATGTCTTATAACTCTTCTTCTTCTCCTAAACGGTTCATAAGGCACCGGAGATGCATTAACATCAACAGGAGATATAGGAACGGACGATTCGTTGGCACATCTGTTATCTGTGATCACTTCAAGAGATTTGTCAAAATTAAAGTGAGGTTCACGCACCATGGGTACAAGACTAGATGTAAGAGGAAGTCCACTGTGAGGAGTCCATGTGTGGAACACCATAGAAGCAGAGGAATCGAGGTATTCATGGAATTTGGCACGATCTTGCGCACTTGGAACTGCTTTCACGGTCTATAAAAATAAAATAAAAAGTTTAACTATTTTAAAACTTAAAGCTAAGTAATCATAGACGCTTACTGCTTTTATGATCTACATAAAAGAAAAAAAGTGTAAGTATTTTAAAACTTAAAAGCTAACTCATCATGTATGCACACGGTTTAGAGCAGTAGGAGCAATTATGACTCCCTCCGAATGTAAATATTTGTAAATATGCACACCTGTTCCCGAGGTGGAGCAAGAGGATTTAAACAGTTCTTAAGAAAACAATGCTTTAAATTTCAAATGTTCATTGAAGGAGAACAAGTTTTTTGAAGTCAAAAAGCGCTTAACTTATAAAGCATTTTTCTTCAAAAGCTCCAGAGGGATTAATGAAAATTTCGAATACTGATTAGAAAAGAGCTTTATTCCAAACAGTTCGTGGTAACGAACTGCAGTAAGGAGCGACCCGGCTCAATAGTAACCGAAACTTTAAAAAATGAAATTTTGATACCAATAGTTCCATCAAAAGAATTGCATTTTAATGCTCATTTTAAATATACAAGTTTCATCTGGGTTAGTCTTACCCATCAAAAGTTACGAGCATGAGAAAATTTGCCTTATTTTAAAAAATAGGGAGAAACACCCTCTAAAAGTCATACAATCTTAACGAAAATCACACCATCAGATTCAGCGTATCAGAGAACCCTGTTGTAGTAGTTTCTATGTAGAAGCTTCAAGCTCCTATCTACAAAAATGTGGAATGTTACATTTTTTGCCAGAAGACAAATCACGGATACGTTTTTTTTTCAGGGGTGATCATATCGACTCAGTGATCCTAGAATGTCGCGAGAGGGCTCATTCTAACGGAAATTAAAAGTTCTAGTGCCCTTTTTAAGTGACCAAAAAAAAAATGGGAGGGCACGCTCATTTTTTGCTCCCACGCTCATTTTTTACCCAAAGTCACCGGATCAAAATTCTGAGATTGTCATTTTATTCACCCTAGTCGAAAAACCTAATAACTATGTCTTTGGGGACGACTTACTCCCCCACAGTTCCCGTGGGAGGGGCTGCAAGTGACAAACCTTGACCTGTGTTTACAGATAGTAATGGTTATTGGAAAGTGTACAGACGTTTTCAGGGGGATTTTTTTGGTTAAGGGGGGATGTTGAGGGAGGTTACGTGGTAGGATCTTTCCATGGAGGAATTTGCCATGGGGGAAGAGAATTTCAATAAAGGAGGCGCGGGATTTTCTAGCATTATTTAAAAAACAATGAAAAAATAAATATGAAAAGTTTTTTTCAACTGAAAGTAAGGAGCAGCATTAAAACTTAAAACGAACTGAAATTAATACGCATTTGAGAGGTTAACCTCCTCGTAATACTTCGCTCTTTACGCTAAAGTATTTTTAGTAAATTCAACTATTTATTCTACGGCCTTTGTGATTCAGGGGTCATTCTTAAGGAATTGGGACAAAATTTAAGCTTTAGTGTAAAGAGCGAGGTATTGACGAGGGATTGAACCCCCTCATCTACGCAACAAAACATACGAATATAGAAGTTCGTTACGTAAGTTACGTATATTTTTACTAACGAAAACGTTCGTAAAAAATTAAAAGTTCTAGTTGCCTTTTTAAGTAATCAAAACATTGGAGGGCAACTAGTTCTCCTTCCTCGCTCTTTTTTTCTCAGAATCTTCCGATTCAAACTGTGAAAAAGCCATTTAGCCAAAAAAAAAAAAAAAAAAAAAAAAAAAAAAAAAAAAAAAAAAAAAAAAAAAAAAAAAAAAAAAAAAAAAAAAAAAAAAAAAAAAAAAAAAAAAAAAAAAAATATATATATATATATATATATATATATATACAAATTTTGTTTTAATTATTTATGTTCGGAGAGCCAAGATCAAAACATGCATTAATTCAAAAACGTCCAGAAATTAAATAAAGAACAAAAGTTTTTTTTTTAACTGAAAGTAAGGAGCGACATTAAAACTTAAAACGAGCAGAAATTACTTCGTATATGAAAGGGGATTTTCCTCCTCAACGCCTCACTCTTTACGCTAAAGCTTTTACTATTTCAAAAAGTAGAGTTAAGAGAAAGAGTCAAACTCTTCTTTACCTAACTAACGCTTTACCCTTCGCGGTAAAGCGACAAACGACAAAATTGCATTTTTTAGCAAGAGAGGAATTAGAAATGATAAAAACAACTGAGCAGCTAAATCAGCTATAGTCAGAACCCATTTTACCAACAGGCTAAAAATCCGGGTTGGAATCTGATTTCATCGAACATGTTTATCTTGTTATCTATTAAACCCCCCTCCCCACACGTGCAGTGGTGTAGTGGGGTAAAATTTCTGCACCAAGTGGCGCTTAAATGTAATATTTTATAGTACAAGGAGAAGCTTTTAATTGCCACAAGGTATTGAACCCATATATGCATTTAGCGTTTAATATACTATAAGGAAGATAAAGGCTTAATTCTATTTAAGTAAATAAATTGATTATTATTGATAAATAAAGTAAAATTCTTTTTTATAATAAATGAAATTGAATAAGTAAAATTTGAATAGTGTAAAGTTTCTTTTCATTTCAATGCTGTAATAACTGGAAAAGAGAATATTTGTAATATAACTCGAACATAAGTTTGCATTATCCACTTTACAAATTCCCTCTCTTCAAGAGCGTCGTCTCAGCTTGATCCTTGAATTTGGCCAATATCTTCACAGAAGTGATAAACACCACCTCAGGTGGTGTTTCGGGTGTATCGATCTCAGATCGATACTACCACCAGTTTTAGTGAAACATCGAAGTGCTAGGTCGAAGAACATTGACAGATTAGCGGCTCCTCCTTCACACACAAGTCGTTTTTCCAACTCCTTCATCCCTTTCTTTGCATCAAAGTATAAGAATTGTTGATTTAATCCTATTTGTCTTCTGATTTTTTTTTGTCGATTGATCTAATCCTTTTTTTGTAAGCACAAGCGCCATATAGCTTTATGACTACGAGAGATTGTGCAAATAAAACCGATTCCATTCTATTCCGATTCTATTCGATTATAACTCTCAATGAAGCGTCAATGACGCAGTAGGCTTTATATTTATACAGTTAGGAAAGGAGGCATTAGCTAAGTTCTTGTTTGTAGTGAAACTAAATTTGTCATGAACGGTTTTGGGAAGAAACAAGATTAAACTAAATATTTGATATATAATGATATCAGCTACTGAAAAGCCCATCGTTTCAAAATTTAATTCTGCTGTATTTTCATTTTCATTTTCAATATTGTAATAAGCACGTAAGCAAATATTTGTAACATAATTCATTTTCAGTAAAGCGCATGACGTAGTAGGTTTTAAACTTTTACAGTAAGGGAAGAAGGCAGTACCCACACTCTTGTTTGCAGAGATTTCTGTTCGTTTCAATCTTGATTCACATATTCAATTAAATCTTTATTCGTTTTAAGATTTAATCATTCATTTATATTAGTACAATAAAAACGAAAGGAATACGAAACCGGAAGAATGGAACAACAATACCATTGCAAGAAGAGAAAAGAAAACTAGAAACATTTTTTTTTTCAAAGAAAGCCAACAACAATTGAAACCCTCCCCGTCCCACACAAACAAAGCAGATCAAATGTACTTGAGCTACTCCAACCTCGTCAAGTTAATAAGAATCCAGTCTAGTGCAGGTCAGATTTTAATTACTTTCCGTTTTATTGACGAGCAATTCTGATTTTCCTCTTCTCTTCTTCACATGATTAGTTGCAATTCTTTCGTTCTTATTCTTAGACGATTCTGTTCTTTTCTGGTTTTTATCGGCATTAAGCATGACTCTTTTGACGCATCTATAGATATTAGCGGTCTTTTTTTATCTTTCCTTGTCCTTTTCCGGTGGCCAGCGTTTACCCCTCCCCCCACCAGAAAATACATCCCACGGAAAATGACACTCCCCCCCAGAAAAAAACACGGAAAATACCCCCCCCCCTCAAGAATATCACCCCTAAGTAATTGGTTGATCTCCAATGTTTTTGGACTTCAAAAAAAGGACCAGAACTCTCTATTTCTAATCTAATGAGCACACTCCGAAGTTTCTGAAACCTTGAAGTGGAGGTGTGGATAAGGAAGGGGCAATCCCCCTCCTGTACGGAATAAATTTTGCTCATTTAGGTGTTTAATGTTATTATGTACTTGATAATAGCGTAGACCAGAAATATACCCATAAATGATAAGTGAGTAGATATCAATTTAATATTTTGGATACGTTTTTAAAAGTTTCTTTTGTGCCCTTCCTACGAAAAAAAATTTTGCTGGAAAATATCTTTTTGCTGACTTTTTATTGAAAAACTTCTCACGGAGGGGATTACTGGTGTGACTTTAAAACAATCAGAAATTATAGTCTTTTTCAAATGAAAATACGCAAGAAACATTTTTCACCTGAGATTACCCGCAAGAAAGTTTCTGGGTAAAAAAAATGTTTTTAAACAGAAAGTAAGGACCAACATCAAAACGTAAAATGGAGAGAAATTATTACGTAGACTTCAGATCCACCGTACCAGAGAACCCTACTGTAGAAGTTTCAAGCTCCTATCTGTAAAAACGTGAAATTTTGCTATTTTTGCAAGAAAACAGACCACTGATGCGTCTTTATTTTTCTTTTAGGGATGATCTGGCCGGTGAGAAGAGGCATGGAGATGTCACCCTTCTACTTTCGGAACGCAACAATGGCAGACATCGACCAGGTGTAGGTTTCCTGCAGTTTAATAAGGCCAGAAAAACCTTAACCACTGTAATTCCCCTCTTGGAAACGCTCATCATGATCCGCCTGAAAAGTTCACCTACCAAACTCGCAATTATCCAAGTTTACGCTGTGGATTTCAGTAAAGACGACGAAGAGTCTGAAAACTTTTATCTGCAGCTCCAAGGCCTAGTTGATTCTGTCCCTAAAAAAGACATAATCTTTGACATTGGTGACTTCAATGCCATCGCTGGAAACACCTACATAGGGCACGAAGATGCAACAGGCAAATTTGGCAATGGACAAAAGAACAGAAGAGGAAAACGCCTTATCGAATTCTGCCGAGACAGAGATTTAATCATTACATACACACTGTTCAAGCACAGACCTCATCGTGAGATATCCTGGACCTCATTGGATGGGAAAACTAAAAACTCGGTTATGCTAGCTGGTGGCGACTTTGACAGCGACCACTTGCTCGTCATGTCTAGGTTCAAAACGAGATTTAAAACTGGATCAAAGTTTTCAGAGAAACCCCCCCCCCCCCATTTCAAGTTTATCTCTTGAAATATGAAAACACAACGTATAACATACATCACCAATCTAACCGAAAAATATTCGGAACTTATAACGAACTCTCCACCTATCCTGTTCAAGATATATGAACAGCATGGTGACTAGCAGCACAAAAATCATATGTGATGTCGCTCATTCAACACCGGGGCTTCAAGAAACCAACCAGCAACCTTGGAAAACAGACAATACCATCTCTCTCTTCGACGAAAAGCGCCAACTCCCGAAAGAACAAGATAAAAGAAAGCAGAGAATGATACAAGTACCTCAAACTGGTTGTAGAGAAAGCCATCCGACGTAATCATTGCGCTTTTATTAAAGAAAAATGCGATCAATGTGAATCGGCACTCAAGAAAGGAGATTCCTACTTCATGTTTAGACTAGTGTGGGAATTAGCTAATAAGACGGACATCAAGCCATGTTCCCTTGTCGACGAAGATGGGAATGAAATAGAATCCACAGGCGGAATCCCCTCTCGATGGAAAACCATTTTAAAAATAAACTGAATTCGGGCATCTGAATTCGGCCCAACAGTTCTCTACAGCTTCCCCGTAACCTCTACAGACCCAAGTCTTCCCACTCTTCTCTCTGAAATAAAAACTGCCATCAGAGACCTGAAAACAGACAAAGTTGCCAGCCCTGATGGAATCCAACCTGAACTTGTGAAAATAAACTGCGAACCAATCCTTGACCTTTGCCACAAAATTGCCACAGCTGCTTAGGAAAAAGGACATTTTTCCTAATCTTGGAGCAAAGCAACGATAATCCCCTTACATAAAAAAGGCTCTAAAGCTATCTGCGACAACTGACTATAAATCTTACCAGCAACGTCGCAAAAATCCTCACAAGAGTCATGCTCGGACGTATACGAGCCATTTACTCAATGGTCAATCCAGAATACCAACCGCCTTCCGATCTAATAAATAAACAATTGGTCAGATATTCACTGCTCGACAGATCACGGAAAAGTAGAGCAAACTTGACCGCAGGATCTACCACCTTTTCATAGGCTTGAAACAAGATTCCGCCTCATATGGAGAGAAAGTCTGTGGAACAACCTTCTTCACCTTGGCATCCAATCGAGCCTGATCTCTCTAATTAAAGACATTTATAAGAAGTTCAGAAGCCGCGTCATGACTAAAGAAGGATTTACCGAAAGTTTCGAAACCTCTACTAAAGTTTTACAAAATTGCCTACTATCATCGGAGCTGTTCAGTCTCTTCCTAAAAGCAACCTTTTTACTCACAGGCAACCCGTCCGGCGCCTTTATCAGAGTAATAGTGATAAATAAACTAGCATATTCAAAGATAAATCTCAGCCTCCGGCTTGGTGGAGATACCACAGAGTTGGTGGAAGACTTTACTTACTTAGGGAGCCTACTGACTTCTGATGAACAAACTCAAAGACGCCTGACACTTGCGAGATCCAGTTTTAAAACCCTGATGCCCATTTAGAGGAATAAGAATTTATAAACAATCCTCAAAACGAGGCTTTTCTACTCCCTCATAAGTTTCCCCTTCATCAATCCAAACAGATTTATTTTTTCAGTCTTCTGTACTTTAAAAGATTGTCAAAATGTCGAACACAGGCAAGTTAACTGAGGTGGGGGGGGGGGGGGTGTAGTGATTTCCCTATAGCGAACAAACAACTTTTCAAATGGGGATAAATCTATAATTTAAACATTAAAAAAAAATAGGTACAAAAGTCCAAATATTTCGATCATATATACAGCAATCGTCGTCAGTAGAATTACTAAAATAATATAACGGAAACTAGCACAAAAAAAAACTTTTCAGGCCATTCCATAATAATGAAGTTCCGAAATATTCACTAGATTATTTTCAGTGAGAGTTCATTGATTATTTTCAATGAGAGTTCATTGAAAAAGTTCATTCAAAGTCTTGATGTAAATTCCGTTCTTTAATGTTGCCCAAAAGTAAACAAATTTCCGATAAAGGTGGCAAAACCTGCCGTGTCTTCTAATTACAAACGAATTTATTTGTTCGTCATAGAACGGCAGTGTGGTCTAAAATGAGAATACCTGATCTCCTATAGATTTTTGAAGAGACCATTTTTGAGTGTTTTCATTTGAATTTTATATTATTTTCATAAAAAAACAATAAAAATTTCCCCTCTAGGTTTCTTAAAAATACGTTTTGATCACCCTCCCTGCTAAATTTTCGTGAATTGACGTCCTTGATTTAAAATACAGTTCCTCGGAGAAAGAAGTAGCTCCCAATAAACATGCATTCCCCTTCCCTCCTTTACCATACAGTTAATATGATCCAGCTTTGCGCATGCGTTTGTCTTGTTGACCAGAAAAGACCAGCACAGGGAGACAAAGCACCCCAGAGGATACAGTTTAGTTTAAAGACCAAAGTCATTGACTCCATATCAAACCTAGTGTTTCAAATTTAAAGATTAACAGAATGTATTAATCATTAACAGAATGACTTACCATTTTTGGTTTTGTAGTGTTAACTGCAGTATTTTTAGGTGAACATCTTTCTTGAATTTCATCATTAGCATCACCCTCTATTGTTTTCTTGACTTTATTCGGAAAAGCGGAACATTCTGAGTCAAATTGTAAATTGCGCGATCGACTTGGACCAGGCTCGTCCTCATTCTCAGTTTGAACATCACGTAGCCTAAATAAAAGGAAGCGATTCAAACAAACATATTGATTCTAATGGTAAGTTCAGGCAGACTATAAAAGTAGTTTTCCAATCGGAAGAGGCAGAAATAAGCACAAATGATGGTTTCCAGGGTCTATTTTTTCGACAGTAAAATTAAGGCTGGACTGCGGTAACATACGCAACATATGCGGGTATGGGTATTAGGACCCGTACATGAAGTGTGAAATGGGCATACCTCAAAATAATATCATTCTGATTTTTTTATACTATGAATTCCAAGACATCAAATCACCACTTATTTGAGCTTTATGAAGTTCCAATAGCAGAATAGCAATAGGAAGGAAAAGGCTAAACGTTTTGGAATTAGCCGTAACCATCCATTTATCTAAAGAGCGTGCTGTCGTAAAGGAAAAATGAATAAGTTTATTTCTTTTCAGTTCCAAAAAACACATAATGAACATGAAGAACAAATGGACTTTCCTCTTCATAAAATCGTTTTCATAATGGACGTTCCTCTCCGGTTCTGGAGATGAAAAATGAATAAGTTTACTTCTGTTCAGTTCCGCAAAGACACAATAAACTTGGAGAGTAAACAAACGTTGCTCCATAACAGTCCTTTCACAATGAAAGTTCCTCTCCTGTCGTGGAGAGGAAAAATGAATAACTTCACTTCTTCCCAGTTCCACAAAACACATAATGAACGAGGAAAGGAATTTAACGTTTCTCTCCCTAACATTCCTTTCATAATGGACGTTACTCTGCTATCATGGAGAGAATAATGAACAAGTTCACTTCCGTTCAGTTCCGCAAACGACATAATGAACGTAAAGAGGAGATGGACGCCTCTTTTCATAACGCTTTTCCACAAGGACGGAAACGTTTCTTTCCTCTTCATAACGTCCTTTTCATAATGGACGTTCCTCTCATGTCGTGGAGATGAAAAATGAATAAGCTGACTTCTGTTCAGCTCCGTAAAAGATATAATTAACCTGGAGATGAAACAAACGTTCCTCTTCGTAACGGTCCCTTCATAATGAACGTTCTTCTGCTGTCGTGGAAAGGAAAAAATGAATACATTCACTTTTGTTCAGTTCCGCAAAACTCATAATGAACACGAAGAAGAAATGAACATTCCACTTCAGTCATGGATAGGAAAAATAACCGAGTTCACTTCTGTTCGGCTCCGCAAAAAAAACATAATGCACATTTTAATACTCTTATGTAGAATTACGATGGATGAAAGCCAATTACGAAGGAGATCATTTTGAGGGGGAGGAGGATTCATAAGAAACGCAAAAAGAAAAGAAAATAGCTATGATTCTTGCTTTGTCAATATATGCCTCTAATTCTTATCCAAGGAAGGCGCAACATCACATTTATACCACTACTACTGCTAATAAATCGATGCAGCACCAAGCCATCTGACGCCATCTACAATCTGGACGCCATCTACACCAATACAAGCCACACTCCTTCTCAGTTCCAGTCTATTCAAAGTATCCCTCTTTACACTCTACCAGGAAGTTCTCATTTCCATTAAATCTTTCCTTGTGACATGCTCCCACTCTTTTAGGGTTCGACTTGCTTTTCATTTGGCTCTAGATGATTGGTCGAAAAGGACAATCTTTGGCAATCTGTCATCCATCATATGCAGAATGTGTCCCAGCCATCTCAACCTTTCTCTCATTATAGCCATAGAAAGCGGGATTGAACAAGATTTTTTTTTTTCAACTTGCTGTTTGAGATACCGTCGGTCAGACGGATAACCTAAACAATAGCTGCGTTTGTTTTCGCGATCCGTCGTATTTAACTAAGGTATTCTCCGTTTTACTCTTATATTGCGTTTCATTTCGCCGCTCGACAAACGTCATTCTGCACTGGCAAAACGCCTTAGAAGTGCTCTTAAGCCAGATAGAATTTCAACAGCAATACTTCTAGATGCAGCAAGACGAGGATTAGAGTTGCTAGAGGAGAAAAGTGACTTCAACTGCAGCTGGAAGCTGCAGCAGATGAGGTCGCATCAAGAGTCTCATAGTTATGTTTGGCAATTGTTGCTGGAGGCGAAGTAAATTTTTTCTATTTTAACATCAACGATTATCTCTTTCCTTTGCAATTTTCTTCTTTCATTCTCTTGTTTAAAGATGGCTTCCGAACGTCAGGATGGGGTAGGGACGAACCAATGTCTCTGAGGGCATATCACGACCTGGCTCTGTAGCAATTAAGACCACTGCTTAAACGTTAATAAGTTAGAGTTGAATCAATATAAAAAATTGCTTCATTATTAAACTAGCCTTTCGAGCGCCTGGGCCAAATGTGATAGAGTGTGCCTCCCCCTAAAACTTACATTACTTACATAGTGTAGAGAAACAGAATTTACTCTGAGAAACAATAATTTAGTCTAGTATACGAAAAGGCAACCATGATGAGCGGTATTTCAAGACTGTGGGATGGAGTAAACCTTACAAAATTTATCCAAATCCTTTTAACATTAATTTTTAAAAGCCATTTTAGCTGAAGGCATATTTTTTTGCAGGAAAATAGTTTTTCTATATTCCTTTTCCTGATAATCTTCTTATGTTTTCTTTTCTAAAGGAACAGGACTTGCAATTTTCTGAATGAAAAATTGATTTCGTCTGAGTTAAGATATATAGGAAAGTTTTAAAAATAATCCAGCACATTACTCATATTTATGTCTAGTAATGACTGGTCATATCTAGGTCTAGTGATTAATAATTGGCCACTTGACCAATTATTAACCATACCTCAAAATACTTGGTCATATCTAAACAATTGATCATAATAATGATAAAATTATAATCGATCATATCTAGCTCTAGTGAATAATAATTGGTCACTAGACCAGTTATTAAGCCCTACCTCAAAATAATTGATCATATCTAAACAATTGGTCATAATAATATTTAATTTATAAAAATTTTTCCACAAGACAAGTTTTCAAACAAAAGTAGAAAGCTCTATTAAGCCAAGAAGAGCAAAAATAAAGTCAAATATTCTTTCAAGCGTAAGACTACCACAAATCACCGTCAATAAATCAATGAAAGCCAAAAAAAACTAAAAATACAATAAATAGCCCAGTGAAACTCCAGAACAATCAAAAATTAACATGAATAGCGCTGATAACCCTTATGCCTTCTCAAGACCAGAACAGAATTTGCGCTTTACAGAAAACAAAATATGTTTGAAATGTCAGTAGATGTCAATTTAACTAACAATCCACTTGTCTTGGAGAAAAAGTTGCGTTAATTAATTTCTGTTCGTTTTTTATTGACATAGCTTTTTAATGGAAAAAAATAATTCAATAAATACTATATATATCTTTTCAGCCTTTTCTATAAGAATCCATAGTATGGATTGCTATTTTTATGTCGGAGAAAGTTTTTCGACAATTTTTAATCCTGACAGAAACAGTGTGTTTTAATTTAATTTTATAGCTTCTGAAACTGACCTGAAAAATAAAACTTATCATCATTCCCAAAAGATTCTATCTATGCTCTTTGACAACCTGGATGCACTTACACTCTATTTATTTAAATACTGAGATCAGAAATAGTAGTAGCAGCATCTCGAAAAGTTTGAACTTAATGCCCACAGTCGTTCTCTATTTATTACTAAGGTGTCTTATTGGCAATCATTTAACACAATCCCATTCGATTCATTTTTAAAGCTACATTTAGTTTTAAAATATAATGGGCCAATTGCATAATTGTGGGGGGTTGACACGCCTAATATCCCTAAAGACATAGTTGCTGTACCGTTCTACTATGCTGAACAAAACTTCTGCCTCAAAATTTGACCGGATGCGTTTTGAAAATTAAAGGGCTTGAGAGAAGGCTTCTTGCCTTCCAATATCTTGCGACTCTTAAAAAGGGCAACAAACACTCGCGCTATAATTGGAAGGCAAGGGAGAGGGCTTCCTCCTCTATATATCTAGTGAAAACATTTTAAACAAGTAAAAGCAAAGTGAAAACATTTTAAATGTATTCTGTTTTCAGTAAAGTGCAAATAATGGTCTTGTCTTGAGAAGGCATGGGGGTTGTCAACCCTACTCATTTTAATTATTGCTGGTTTTGAATTTGACTTTATTATTTACTCTATTATTTAAACAAACAAAATACGATTAAAATGTGTTAACTTTTTTAACTTAAATAAATAAAAAATTATTATAAATCTAAGGAATATATGTCAGTGTATGTATACTAAACTGACAATCCACAGACAATTTCTCTTCAGTAAAATGCAAAATATGTGCTGGTTTTGAGAAGGTATGGGGTTTGTCAAAGACATGATTTCCAGACCTTTCAACTATGCTGAACAAAACGGCTATCTCAAAATTTTGATTAGATATGTTTTGTGAATTGATGGGCACAGGGGGCTCGTTACCCTCCAATCATTTTTGACTAATAAAAAGTGTATGAGCCCTTTCAATTTCCAATCGAATGAGCTTTTTCGAAGTTTCTATGAAAACAAACAGTCATCTAAAATTTCTATCAGATGCGTTTCGGGAAAATACGAAGTGTGGGTGGAGGTTAGCCATCCTCCGATCCCTCTGAAGCTTAAAAAGGGCAGTAGAACTTGAGATTACCACTCCAATGAGCCCAATCCGAAGTTTATAAGATTATCCTTTCTATATACCTTATATGCCCCAAGAGCAAAACTTACAACCCTTGCCCTGAGGGCTGTGGAAGGGGAGGGGGAGTTGTCATCCTCAAAATCCTCCGGACCCTTCAACTACAATGAACAAAATAGATGTCTCAAAATTTAGATTGGAGGTGTTTCGAAAAGTGGTGGGCGTGTGAGGTGGTTTAGTTGCCCCACTAATCACTTTCGACTATTAAAAAGGGCACTGGTCCTTTCGATTTCTAATCGAATGATCTGTTTTCAAAGTTTCTACGACAACAAATAGCAATCTCTAAATTTCTATCAGATGCATTCGGGAAAATGCGAGATGTTTGGGGGGAGGGAGTATCCACCCTTCGATCACTTTAGATCTTAAAAAGAACACTAGAACTTCTGATTACCAATCCAAGAAGCCCTATCCGAAGTTTCTACGATCGCTCTTTCTATATATATACCCTATATGACCTCAAGGTATCACTTGACACCCTTGCCCAGAGGGCTTTAGGGGGGGGGGGGGTCATCCTCGGACTGAATTTTCGGACCTTTCAATTACCTTAAACAAAATGGTTGTCTCAAAACTTCAATTGGACGTGTTGAGAGAAATGGTGGTCGTTTATTTTTGACAATTAAAAAGGCACTAGCCCTTTCAATTTCCAATCGAATGAGCTCTTTTCGAAGTTTCAAAGACAACAAATGGCCATTTTTGAATTCCTATCAGATGCATTGCGGGAAAATACGAGATGTGTCGGAAGGGGGTATCCACCCTCCGATGGCTCTGAATCTTAAAAAGGACACTAAAACTTCTGATTAGCAATCTAATAAGCCCCCTCTGAAGTTTATACGATCATCCTTTCGCTATAAACCTTATATGCCCCCAGGACATAATTTACACCCTTGCCCTGAGGGCTTTCATCCTCAGATATATAATTTCCGGACATTTCTACTACGTTAAACAAATTGGCTATCTCAAAATCTTGGTTGGATGTGTTTGGGGAAATGGTGGGCGTGGGAAGGGGTTTAGATGCCCTCCGATCATTTTCGACAAGTAAATCGGCACTAGCCCCTTCAAATTCCAATCGAATGAGCACTTTTCAAAGTTTCTACGACAACTTCTTCGATACGGAGTGCCCTGGTCCAATAAACCAACCCCCCCCCCCCCCGGAAAAAAAAAAATAATACAATGTGTCCGAATCGCCCTTACTTAGGCAGCGCTATGATAAAATAATGATTGGTCATATCTAGGTAAACAATAGTCACTAGACCAAATATTAAACCCTACCTCAAAATAGTGAAAACATTCGCAGCATTTTCTGCCTCCAAATCCAATTTTCTTGATGCACCTTGAGATGTTTGACAATTCTCTGCTTGACGGCGTCTATCCCGACTATTACCAGACCTCTCACTCGACTGCCTCTTCCTCGGAGTCCTCTCACGACCTCGATCCTTTTCAAGGCTTAAACCTGGCTTTTCGACTTGTAACTGCAGAACCTGAGGTCGATCAATGCCAGAATCAAGGCGGTTTCTAGCATTGAGTTTTGCAATATTTGGATGAAATTGTTGCATACCAGGGATAGGAATGGGTTGAGAGCCACCTCGTCGTCGTTTTTGCTCTTCAGAGACATCAACTCGGTTAGGAATTTCAAAAAGTATACCGTCCTCGACTGGTGACACGTTGTTATCATAAGATGATTGAAAGACTGGGTGATGAGAGTCAGCTTCTTGACGTTGCATACGATTGAGATTAAAGCTAAAAAATAAAATAAAACTAAATTAATAAGACAATACAATACATTACAGATGCGGAATTGAAAGATTGAGTAATGTCAACACTGTGCTTCAGATTATTTGGAGATTGTCGACAAAAAAAAACCAAAAACGTATCAAAAGTTCGACATAACGACGTATCAACAGTGACCGTTGGCAGGATGTTAGAGAAGGAGGCGAACCTGGCGAGGTCTTTGATGGAGGAGCGATGGTCGATGGTTTGATGGTCGAGGGCTCAGGACAGGTCGTCGTGGCGAACCACTGTTGCTGCCTTATGCGCCCTCAGGCGTGGGAGGACCTAAGTCTAAGTAAGTAAGTATAAACAGTAAATACTAAGTGTCACTTTTAATCTACGAAGAAAATTACTGTATGTGCATTACCCCATGAATTTTAAGAAATATAAATGGGGGGGGGGGCTGCAAAACTGATTTCTATGCCTTCGGAAGAGCTGTCAGTGGAGTAAACCGGGGGCCATTTACGGTCCCGCCTAACGAAGCAAAGACCATCTTGACATTCTGGTTATTCAGCATCGGAACAAATTTTATGGAATTTAACACATTACCAAGTACGCAAGAGCCAGTGGCGGTTCTGGCCTCTCTTATGGCCAGGATAAAATCCTGATTAGTAGCCCCCCCAAGTCCCTTACAAAATTTTTGGGTCAAATTTAAATAATTTTTCATTTATTAAAATAATTTCCATTTTATTAATTAATTAGTATTCTATTATTTGATTATTTTTAATTTATTGTTTAAAGTATTTATTTATTAATTATATTCGTTTATTTTACATGTAACTTTCTAACTTTTCATTTATTAACTGCGTCCTGTACTTAATAAAGCTAAGTTTTCATAACTTACAAAAAGATTATAATTGTTATATAATTGGTATAGAATTTTGCGCCCCTAAAATTTCTGCGTTCGGGCCAAGTTGCCCCTCTACCCACCCCTCCGCCAAAACATCCTCTGACAAGAGCTTCGGACGATCCTTATTTTGGTGCACCTAAACATGAGCAGACTATCAGAGGAGAATTAAAAATGAACTTTTTAAGCAACTAATCTACTCGTCATATTTTATCGAACGGGCTCTCCAAGACCAACCCCATGGGTAGAGATCTCCCCCTCCTACACATAGTAATGTATACTATATTCATTTTGAAAGTCAGGCATAATTACCCAGCAAAAAAAACAGCTTAATATGCATCAAACTAATTAATATAATTTTCTCAAATTCTGTGAAATAAAAAATGAAAAAATTGCTTCCCGCCAGATAGTTTGTTCATTATATTACAAATATGCACTGAATTTACTCTCGCAATTTCCCCTTATGTTTAAAATATAAATAAAGCCTGTGCTCCTATAGAATTTAACTATAAAATATACCAAACACTTATTAGACGCACAATACCATTAGGGAACGTTTCAAAAATATTTGTATCGCCAGGGATGAAGAAAACGTTTCTCACCTAAACAATAATGAAGGGAGGACTATAAAAACAGGGGGAAAGAGAACAATATGGTAGAGCTTTCTTTTGTCGGACCCCAGCTTCAAAAAAATCCACTATCTTTGCTAACCCCTCTCCTAAGCAAGATTTTAGAAATACTAATGCTTTAGCTAACTTCTAGAATGAAGAGAATGAAAGTTTTCAAGAATGAAGGTTTTCATTTATTAAACAATCAGTTTACTTTCCTTGTTCTTTCTTGGGATCTTATTCATTATGGTAATTTTGACGAGATACAGAAGAGATTCGAGTCGCTTAGAAGTTCTGAGAGGGAGGAAAGGGGGCGTATTTAATAAAATCATCATTGCACTAATGTTTCAAAAGGAGTATGAAAAGAATAAATGCAAAGAGTAAAATAGAAGAACAGAGAAACAGTAAAGATTGAAAAAGCAATAGAGATAAATAACATACACAGAGTATCACCTCAATACATCTCCCAGACTCCAAAATTAAACATGTAATAAAAAATGTTAATTTTTTTTTAAATTTATAAATATATTTTAAAAAAATGTCTGAGATATTGGCCCATTTTGCTGGCTATATGTCACCTTTCTTTGCTCATTATGTTCGACTGCTCGGCAGCTTTTAGTCCTCCCACGCTTGTTACCGTGAAGTTATATTTCTAGTTCCGTTTGGATGAAAAATCTAAAAATCTACTTTTTATTATCAATAATTAATTATATATATATATATATATATATATATATATATATATATATATATATATATATATATATATATATATATATATATATATATATATAAAGAAACATACACAGAATATCACCTCCATACATCCCCCAGACACAAAAATTAAACGTAGTTGAGGATTTACAAACCGCTGAAACTGGAATGGTGTCCCGAAATATTGGCTGCTAGATTTTGGTTGGTCAAGCTGAAGGGAGGTCACGTGACACACAGAAGACATAAATCCAGGTTCACGGGGATTACAATCTAGACCAGATCTGGTTTGCATAGAATTTTCACAGGCAAAACAAGTAACTGTTGGCATTTTATCAAGTTTGGGTAGCAAATTTGCTCGTACCTGAAAAAAAAAGATTTTGAAAATTCAATTTCAATACAAGCAATTCAAAACAATTTCCATTTAAGCTCCAAACAAAGCTTTTGGTTTTATGTTGTTAAGGAGTTCGACCCTAGTCTCCACGTATGATCTTTGAAGATTGAATTTTGATCCTAGGACCTAGAATTTAATATGACAGTTGTCTTATTGTTTTGATATTATTTGGATTCATTATTGAAATCAACAATATTTAAGATTTTTTCATTTAGTTGTTTCAATATTTTGAAGTTTCTAGAGTAGTATCCCTTTTCGTCAGTTTTGGCAAGTCCAAGAGGCTTATTGTTTTTATATTATTTGTATTCATAATTGAAATCAACAGTTTTTCAAGATTTTTCATTCAGTTGTTTCAACATTTTGAAGTGTTTAGAGTAGTATCCCTTTTCGACAGTTCTGCCGAGTCAAAGAGGCTTATTGTTTTGATATTAATTGGATTCACAACTGAAATCCAAATTTTTTTCAGATTTTTCATTTAGTTGTTTCAACATTTTGAGGTTTTTAGAGTAGTATCCTTTTTCGTAAGTTTTGGAAAGTCAAAGAAACTTATTGTTTTGATATTATTTGGATTCATAACTGAAATCCATTTTTTTTATTATTCAGTTACTTCAAAATTTTGAAGTTTTGAGAGTAGTATCCCTTTTCGTAAGTTTTGCCAAGTCAAAGAGACTTATTGTTTTGATATTGTTTGGATTCATAATGGAAATACACAGCTTCTTAAGATTTTTCATTTAGTTGTTTGAAGATTTTGAAGTTTTTGAGTAGTGTCCCTTTTCGTAAGTTAGGCCAACTCAAAAAAGTTTACTGTTTTGATATTATTTGGATTCATAACAGAAATCCACAATTTTTTTAAGATTTTCCATTAATTTGTTTCAACATTTTGAAGTTTTTAGAGCAGGGGTAAGTGGTCCATACTAGGCATAGGTACATAGTGGGCCATTGAACTTAACTGCCATCTATTTAAGCGGAAACAAGTTCCCCGGGCCATATGATATAGTTTACAAGGTGGTCAACTTCCTTATCCACTTTTGAAGGTATTACAATCTTCGTTTGTTTGCAAACTCTCTTGAAAGTTTTCTACACCCCAGAAAAATATTTTGTGCCCATAATTTTTCATGTATCTCTGTGCTGATTAGCCCTAGAAAAGAACTTATTGGCTTGTTTGAATCCTTGATGATAAGACATTGTAAGTAGCGCCATCATTCATTTTTTCAGTGCACAAGTTTCATTGGATTTTGGTTTTGGTGATTAACGGGCGGGTGGTGTATACTGAGCCAGTACAAACTGGCACATAGTGGGCCACTGACTCACTATGTACCATAGCATTTTTCAAGTAACTGCTTGTAAAAATTGATGCACTTCTCAATCTAATATTTTCTAATATTTTGCCAAGGGTCCCTAGGAGTCAGATGGAAGCGCATAGAAAGGATGCTGTAGAGCAGAGAGCTGAATTGGAAGAAAGACTCAACAAGAGCTTAATAAAGTGTGTGAAGGCCATAGTGTCCAGAAGGCTGCTGCTATGTTCGGCATTCCCAGAGCTACATTAAAGTGGCGTTATAACGACTAGAAGAATTTGAGTGATGATCAGAAGTTTCCGGCCTGCCTGTCGAAAAAGCATGGCTTTGTTGCCATTTTTTCTCCTAATGAAGAAGCCGCTTTGGCGATTTACTTGATTTGGGCTTCAAACATGTGCTACGATCTGACTGAACCGAAAGCAAGAAAACTTGCTTATCAATATGCTTTGACAAACAGCAAAAAAGTGACTCAGGCGTTAATTGACAATGGAAAGGCTGGGAAAGAATGGATGTATCACTTTTGATTGCAAAACCAGACATTATCGCTGCGGAAACCGGAGGGAACGAGCCTCAGTCGAGCAACCAGCTTCAACTCATACAATGTGAACCAATTTTTTGGAAACTTGCACTCTGTTCGTGAAAAAACAACTTCACTGCGTCTGATATCTATAATGTAGACGAAAAGGGTGTGACAACAGTGCATAAGCCCCCTAAAGTGTTTGCAGAGAAAGGTAGAAAAATAGTTGGCAAGGTTACTTCAGCTGAAAAAGACACTCTAGTTACGATGATTGGAACAGTTGCTGCAAGCGGAAATTTCTTACCGCCTTATTTTTTCTTCCGAGAAAGGAGTGCAAGCCCCACATGCTAAATGGGAGTCCCGATGGGTCGGCTGCTGGAGCGACCCCGTCTGGGGTGGATATCACAAGACTTGTTCTGCGAGTACTTGCAGCATTTTGTGAAGCATTCATGTGCCTCGCCTGAGTGAAAGAAGCTGCTGATCCTGGATAATCACGAGTCACATATATCACTAAATGCTGTGAACATAGCAAAGGAAAATGGCATTGTCCTTCTTACCATTCTCCCTCATAGTAGCCACAGGCTACAACCACTAGACGACGTCAGCATTTTTCTCCCATTCAAAGCTAACTACAACAGGGCGATGGATAATTGGACGCTAAACAATTCGGAAAAAACCATTACCATCTACAATATAGCTGGATTGATTGGTACATCCTTCCCGCGTGCTTTCATCCCTTCCAATATCCAGAGTGGGTTTGCCAAATCTGGTATTTGGCCTTTCAATCCCGACGTCTTTACTGAGGAAGATTTTTTTCCTTCACATGTAAGTGACATACCAAACATGTTGTCTGATCCTATGCCAACTGAAGGTGACAAAGATGAACCTCAAGGTCTACACAGGAATACATGCCAGGAAGTGGGAGCTACAGGCTTCACTGACAGTGTACCACAGTCCCAGTTACAACCTTCTCTTCTCATTGTCACTCCAGAGCAGGTCAAACCTTTTGCCAAAGCTGCTCCTATAAAGCAATCTTTTAGGGGGAAGAAGCATGGCTCAACAAAGGTACTAACAGATATTCCAGTTAAACAACAAATTGAAGCAGAGGAGAAAGCAAGAATCTGGAAAAGAGAGAAAGCTGCAAGGCCAAAAGCAGTATAGCGAGTAGTGATGAAAAAGATTCTGCAACATGATGAGGAGAGTGATGAAAGTCCTGGTTTTGTCCAAGCAAAGAACCATGACTCAGCAAAAATAAGCATGTTGAGCAAGGCAGGAATAAACAAGTGGAAGCGGCCTGAGAAGGAAGATTCCATAATCTATCCCCGTGAGAATATTTTGAAGAATATTTCAAACCCAGTCCCAGCAAAAGGGATAGCATCAAGAGCATCCTCTTTCTTCACTTTTGAAGATTGGTAACGCTGCAAGAGCTCAGTTTATATATTTTGTTTTGTACTTGAAATTTTCCAGCCTTATAACCAATTAAACAAATTATCCTTGTATGTGTCTTTCAGTGGCCAAGTATGGACCATAGGCTGGCTCAATATGGTCACCCCTGGTCAGATGGTACATAATGATCCATGAGAAGTTTTCGGCAGTTAGGGCAATGGTTAAAATTCCTAAATATTCTCATAAAAACTATTCACTATATGCTATAGTTTGGTATAAGCAAAGATAAGAAAATACAAAACTGGTTGCAAGTAAAGTCAATTTTTCAAAAAGCTGCTCAGTATGAACCACTCTCCCCTACTATCCCTTTTCGTAGGTTTTGCCAAGTCAAAAAGTGGTAGATTCAGAGGCACAGAGATGCATCAGTTCAGAAATCCTGCCTGCATGGCCTCATAGCAATGCCCAGGAAGACCAATCACGAGCTGTCCTCGTCAATGGAATTGAAAAATAAAATAACCAACAAAAACTAAAACATAACAAAAAATAAACTAAAAACAAACAAAAACATTTAATTTTCTCAATAAATTTAGTCTAATGAATTTCATTAAGAATTGTTTTTGAGGGCAAAAACAGCTTTGCGTTTCTCAAAAGGTTATCATTTTTTCTTTTTTTATTGTACACTTTTTGCCCTTGGACACACCTGAGGTCTAATAATAGGTAAAATTATATTTCTATAAAAATTTTCTTAGAAAATGATAGTTGTTTGGCCATTTTTAGTTGTTTAAAAATTGCAAAGTTCTTAGGCAATAGCACAAACAAGAATTTAACTATTTTCTCTTTTGCAACATAGTTAAATCAAACATTCCTTGGATTTTTAAGAATGAAGGGTATTATTTAAAGAAGGTTATTAATTAAACAGTACCTTCACTTTCCTTGTTCTTTCTTGGAATCCTATTTATTATGGTGATTTTAGTGAAATGCAAATGAGATTCAAGCCGCTTAGAAGTTCTGAGAAGGAGGAAAGGTGACAGGTAACACCACCTTTTTTGTAAACCAACCCGATTGAGCCAAATTAGTTTGAAGTTTACCTTCAGCATAAAGATTCACCTTACTAAGGAACTTGCGAAAGCCATTTTCGAGCTGATTAGACAAAAAAAAAATACAAGGAGGATCAGAAGCATATATCTTTGGCCCCCCACATCCACTCCTTCTAAATACAAATATGAAGTCCCCCTACCTTCCCAGCTTCGGTCACTCCAACAGTTTCAGCTCAGTCCGGTCTGTGTTCCTGAGATGTTGCGGACATGGAAATTTATTTTGATAACTTATTCATAACTTCTTTCGATTTACCTATATCCCTCTCCATAATCAAAATTTCAAGTCCATGGGACCCCATAACATCCTCGTAGGAGCTCAAATTGATTCTCCAAGCTGTTCCTGAGATAACAAAGACGCGCAGTTCTATAACCTGTGTACACACGGTTTCTTTCGGTCTAAATTCCTACTTCATTGGTAAGAGATTGCCGTCCAATAGGGACTCCTAGTGCGGAAATTCTAAACAGGTTGGAGATCATATGTGTTGCCGCTTACCTCTGCCTCCGAATCAAAATTTGATGTCCATTTCTAACCCCCGAAACACTCCCTGAAATTTTAATTTGATCCCAATAGTAATTCCCAGGAAATTTCGGGCCCAACGTCTTTATAACCTGGTTCCTTGTCTGCTCTCTTCCTCGAAGATAAAATTTGAGTTTTATTCCCCCAACACTCTTTGAAAGTTTCAACTTGACACTACTATCTATTCCAGCTAAATTTCAAGTAGCCTATTTTGATAACAGCGTACCACATACTGTTATTGGTTTAGGTCGCAAGTAAGACGAAAACAGATTTATTTCTCAGAGGGACTTTACATTGCAAAAACGTCTAGGTGGATCACAGATAAAAAAAAAAAAAAAAAAAAAAAAAAAAAAAAAAAAAAAAAAAAAAAAAAAAAAAAAAAAATCCACTTTTACACTACTCCAACACGAGCTGAAATTCTCAAACACTTCACCACATGATCTGTTCTCGAGATATAGCAGATATGGGATGTTGACAACCTGAAAGAACATAGCAACTTTCGTTTTTCCACGTGAGAGTTTTGTAAATATGCCTCTGAAGATGACAAGACTCTTACAGCCCTGAGGCAGGAACAAGATATTGCAGACTGGAAATTTAGAATAACTGGATACAAATAGTGACTTCTGATTTACCTCTGTCAATGACCCCCTCCCCCCAATACTCCCTGAACATCTAAACTAGATACCTCAGGCCGTTCCCAAGCTATTGAAAATAATCCGAAAAATCAAATGTAGTGTCTTTTGATTTGCTTGGGTATGCGTATCGATTTGAGACCTACTTAGGTTCTCAAATGCCTAGTGGCCTATAGAGCAACAATTGACCTCCCCGTCAGACAATCCTGATCCAAAAAAACACACCCTGTTGAAAAATACTCTTTGATTGTTGGCATAGCAAACGAACCGTAACAGCACGCTTGAAATACAATTAACAAGGAACAAACAGTTTTTAGCCCATTTCCGAGCCCAATAACACCCCTCCCCTACCCAATCCCAACAAAATGTATGATTATACCGGTCCCAAAGTCAATATCTCAAAGTTTCGAACTAGTGGAATACGCAGAATCGAAAATGCCCACTTTCCATTATAACACCTACAATTAGAAAAAAAGCTACTTGTACAATTTATAGCTCTTGGTCCAGCGACCATGGAGGGTCACGTCATCCTTGGAGGCATAACTATTGTACCTTTTGACTATTGTGAACACAATGGCTATCTTAAAACTTGAACTAGACGTTTTTGAGGGGAAAGGAGGAAGGGAAGCTAAAACAGCATGAAAGGAAGCAGCTGGTTGGCCTTCGTTCACTTTTGACTCCCAAAACGGGCACTAGAACTTTACATTTTCAATCGAGTGGGTTCCTTTCGAATGACACCACCTTTCATTCCAAGTGAGAAGGGAAAAAAAGAAATGAACAATGCATGAAAGCCACTTTGCTGTTAACTTAGAAATATATTTAAAAATACATTTAAAGAAATTCTACTTGAAAGACTAGTACGCTGTTCCCAGGAAAAATTGCTGCTATTTCTCATTTTTTAAGATACATTTGGTCGAGCAAGTCCTACTTAGCCAATTCCAAGAATTATATTTTATTTTGACTGTCGTCGGCACTTTAATGATAATTGTCTTTTGGGAACGCACCCTAGGTTTTATAAAAAAAATAAAAATAAGATAACCTAATCTCAGTATGTAGCAGGAAAAATTGTTATCACTGAGCATTGTAACTCATGTCCTATAAGTTATTTCTTCGAAAAAATTATAATAATACTACAAAATACTATTCAGTCTACATGAATAGCTGAATTTTGGTATATTTCAAAATAACCTAATCATAACCGATCCCAGAGAGGCAAACCAGTTTCTGTCAAATCTTACACAGCGTAAGTCTTGAGTGTGTTTCGTTTAACAGACAAGTACCATTTTTTGTAACCCCCCTCCCCGAACAAAGAACC